>NC_059431.1:117390416-117689906 GCF_021028975.2 Sphaerodactylus townsendi
AGAGGAGAAGTAGTTGTTTCTGTTGGCAGTAGACGATAGGACTTGCTATAATGAGTTTAAATTATGGACAGAAAGATACCAGCTGGAAATTAGGAACTTTTTTTTACAGTAAGAGTTTTTTACAGTAACAGAGAAATTATTAATGCCCCGCCCCCAGAATGCCCGGCCACGCCCCCGTCGTGCCCCGCCCAGCCCCATTAGCATGGAGCATGCTAATGGGGCTGGGGACTTTACCACTGTTTGAATCCCACCACCATGGGAACCTGTTACTAAAATTTTTGGATCCCACCACTGCCTAGAACTACAACTAGGATCACCAGATCCTAGGGACCCACCACAGATCCTTGGATCCCACCACTGCCTAGAACTACAACTAGGATCACCAGAACGGTGTTTTCTGGGAGATCGTGCATGGGCAGTAGTTTCCTCAGGAAGTCTGCAGTGTCCAGTGGACGATTAGGCACTTAAACAAGAACAAAACCCATTATTTGTGTACAACTCTTGACTATGAGCAGTGAAGGCTGTGGTGGCAAAATCTCTCCCCCCTCATAACGCTGTAAATATTTCAAATGTATATCTATTTAATTACTTCTTCATTCAAGGTCAGAACATTGATTCTAGTGTTTGTGCCTCAAATGTACCAAACTCCAAAGTGGAATACAGCTCGCTTTGCCCTGTTTTGCAAGGAATCTGTTTTGTGTCTTTTCCTCTAAAGTCGCCGTTCCTTTACCATCTTTCCCTCAGTTGCATTCGTTACTTATTGTGTTAGCCATCATTCATCTGTTGGAGTCTGTTGCGTCTGTTATCTCTCATGTATCTAAATATTTATTATGTGATTCTACTTGGCTTTTGAGATTGCGGGAGTCTTTCTAAAGGCTGGCCTTGGAGAGTGAAACTCCCTTGTCAGGCCTGCATTTTCTCTTCTTCTTTTGTGAGCCAACACAAAGCAAGCAATGGTGGGAGGAGGAAGAGCAACACTTGGTGGCTGGCGCTGGGGCCCTTTAGACCCAATGCTGGCAGGGGCTGATGGGAATTGTAGTCCATGAACATCTGGAGCACCATAGGTTGGCCACCCCTAAGATAGGCAATACGGAACTGGATCACAGACCAACAAGTGTCATAAGAACATAAGAACATAAGACTAGCCTGCTGGATCAGACCAGAGTCCATCTAGTCCACTCTGCTACTCGCAGTGGCCCACCAGGTGCCTTTGGGAGCTCACGTGCAGGATGTGAAAGCAATGGCCTTCTGCTGCTGCTGCTCCCGAGCACCTGGTCTGCTAAGGCATTTGCAATCTGAGATCAAGGAGGATCAAGATTGGTAGCCATAGAACGACTTCTCCTCCATAAATCTGTCCAATCCCCTTTTAAAGCTATCCAGGTTAGTGGCCATCACCACCTCCTGTGGCAGCATATTCCAAACACCAATCACACGTTTCCTTTTATTAATCCTAATTCTTCCCCCCAGCATTTTCAATGAATGCCCCCTGGTTCTAGTGTTGTGAGATTGTCAGATCTTTTGAATAAGCCCAAGCAACTCACCTGCTTGCCGATTCATTTTTGCCATGACCCCAGATTGCCTCCTGTCAATCCAAAATGTTCATTCCTCTGGCTTTTGCCTCATTCTCAGCATCCACTGTGTGTAAGGGTCTAGTACCCCAGTCAATAACAAGACTCAAGAATGCCTTCAAGAGCTTTATTAGCACTGTGTCAGTATCTTACAGCCAGGTAGCTGAGACTGAGGTCCCAGCTCCCTGGCCCCCAGTATAAACCTTGAGATTACAGTATAGTTGGAGTGGGTTAGCCCCCACCATTGCATTCCCCCAATATCAGCATGTGAAAGGACAGTTGAAGACACTTGCAGCAGTTACATTGTTTTGGGAATGGCCTGGCTACTCCCTGAGAAAGATAGATAGAGCCAGGAAGCTCTATTCACTACGTTACAGCAAGAACAAAAGACAGGGCCTCTGGCCTTGGGCAAGGATGATATGAGTCCAGCTGCAGCCTGACATGGCCAGGCATGTTACGTGCGTTTCGGCAGGCCCATGATGGCAGGGCCTGACAGTGTGGTGACGTTCATTCAGATCACAATATAGCTCACAGTCCCTATTAATTTTCCGAGTAACTTTGTGTATCATTTAGGACAGTCCAGATGTATTGTCCATGTAAAAAAGTCCTTTGGATTCATCTCATTTTGCATGGTTTGTGGGGCAAGTAGCTATATGCTGCTTTGGGTCAATATAAGGAAGAAAAGCAGGCTGCAAGTCTTCAAATAAATAAAATGCAATGAATGTATAATGCCATTTTTTACTTTTGTCTCTAGTCTGTATTGGGGAAGACTGCTGCGTCACTTTATTGTGCAATTCATTTTTTGTGTTTTTAACAGATCTTGGCACCACAGCAAGGCACGAGCCAGTCTTTCGAAGAGTCCTAATGGAAGACAGCATCATCTAGTTACGCCAGGAAGATCTGCATAGTGTCTGGGTGGATCTCGCTCTCTCTATTTCTATGTGTAATTTGTAACACATAGCACAAGCAAAGTGCCCGGGGGTTCTTTGCTCTTATTTATACACTGAAGTGAGAATACTTCCACTAAAAGGTTCAGGTACATGTACAACTTCATGGTCCCGTCGCGATGTACAAAAAATGTATCTAGTATCAGTGCACATCACACTGGGTGGCAAAACGGACGCACAGGCGGATCACCTGCTTCCGGGTTTTGCCACAGAGTGTTTCCTCCAAAAAAGGGATCTCGCACTTCTCCCTCGCCAAGGAACCGCTTTGGCCCCAGATATGGGTTGAGCCTAAGTGAGGGACATATGCCAACTCCTTTTGGGGATGAAGCAACAAAAGGTAAACACTTTTCTGTTCCATATTGCATATTGCAAAAGAGCCCAAAGATGAAGGCAAATATGTACAGACTGGGGTGTGTTTTGGGGGAGGGCGGGTTGTTGCATTTATTTTCCAGAGACCCAATTTTGAGGTGTTTTGAATAAGTCTGCCAGAGATCTCCTCTTTTCCAGCCCTTTGCCTAGACCTTGTAGGAATGGACTGGACCATTTCAGACTGCGGGGGTCTGAAGGCTTCCCCATTCAAAATAACCCCTCAGTGCAGAAGAGCAGAAAGTCGGTAGATGGCTAGGTGAGAACCCTTCTCCTTCTATGTGCAAGGATTTTTTTTTAAAATGGCACGGGCAGTCTGCAACGGTCCAACCAGACCCCGGTTTACCACCTCGGTAGAAAATAGACCAGACAGCAAGAACAAAATGCAGGTGATACATTTCATTTGGACCTAACCCGTTTCTGCCAAACACTCTGCAAGCTTTTGAGCTCACCAGATTTCTAAGCTGGATGGTACAAAAATAAAAAAAAAGGCAAGACAGGTGGAAAGCAGATTCTTCGAGTCAACAATGTTACTACCTGGTCTTCTTGGCATCCTTTGAATAAATGCCAGGTGGCATCGTGTTTTGTGCAGATTGGGTGGGTCTTAATAAAAAGCATCACGTGGATATTCTCCTTGGTTAGGGATTTTGCACAGACCACTATGTCTGTTGACAGCTTTTCCCCCCTAGGACAGAGGGTGAAAGTGAGACATGACCCGAGCATCATTATAGATTCCCAGCTTTCATGTTCAAAGGTGCATTCTGCCTGACCTCGCAGTACAGTAAACAAAGATTAACAAAATCAGCCGTAAGGTAAGAGGACTGCATTCTGCCCGGCTGGTCAGAACAGCCTTTCTCCCACGCTTCCACCATTCTGTCAGTTTTAAAGAAAAGTACTAAGATAATTGGCAAGGAACAGGGAAATTAAGACGTCTGTGAATTACCACGAGATGTGGTTGCTGTTCGGGGTGGGAAGAAGCAAAACCAACAGATTCCGCCTCGATACGGGCAGAAGGGGACAGGGAGCCACGCTAGGAAAGGAGGAAGAAAGGAGGGGTGAACCGAGACTTTAAAGGAGCTTGCCCACCTTTGTGCCCGGCCATATGCTCACCGGCTGACTCCAAGGCCCGCCTCTCCAGTGTCGTAGGAGGTTAAGAGCAGCAGTGGCGTAGGAGGTTAAGAGCTCATGTATCTAATCTGGAGGAACTGGGTTTGATTCCCAGCTCTGCCGCCTGAGCTGCGGAGGCTTATCTGGGGAATTCAGATTAGCCTGTGCACTCCCACACACGCCAGCTGGGTGACCTTGGGCTAGTCACAGTTTCTCGGAGCTCTCTGAGCCCCACCTACCTCACAGGGTGTTTGTTGTGAGGGGGGAAGGGAAAGGAGATTGTAAGCCCCTTTGAGTCTCCTGCAGGAGAGAAAGGGGGGATATAAATCCAAACTCTTCTTCTTCCACCAGCTCAAAGGGCTGGAGTATAGTACAAACAGAGGTGGATATAAAGGCTGAAGTTAGCATTGCCAATGCTGGGTTGGGAAATTCATGGAGATGTGAGGGTGGAGCCTGAGGAAGGTGGGGCATCGGGAGGGAGGGGCCTTAGTGGGATTTAACGCCACAGACTCCACCCCCTGAAGGTGCTATTCCCTCCAGGGGAACAGAACTCTACCGTCTGGGCGATCCTCAGGCTTGAACCAGAGGCTGGCATGTCGAGCTGCAGCTGAGCTGGAAAAATACATTTTCCCTTTGAGCCCAGCTGATCAAGACTTGCAGCTCATTTTATTTTTCACAGCCAAATGTGTGACTCTGTGGCAATCCCTCCACGATGGGAGCCTATAGGAAAGATCAGCTCTTCAGGCTTTGCCTAAGGGCCAGACTGGACATGCATCTTTTCAAAGCGTCCGGTCCAAGTTTCCCACCTCCACGCAACAGCTGTGAGGAATGGCTGCCAAAAAATAAAGGCAAGCTTGTTTGGGATTGGAACGCCACCAGGGGTCGGGGTGAGGGGAGAGGCTCTTGCCTCCCCCTCACCCAAGCCATTTTTTCCATGTAGAAAGAGCACTAAAAAGGCTCCTTTCTGTATTTTTGCTGCTCCCGATGAAATAATCTGTGCACGGAGAGCAGCAGAAATGGGAAAATAACCCTCCCCAAAGTTTGTTTCGGCTACTTTGGCCCGATTGGTTCAAAGCCTTTTCCTGATTTTTCAGATTCCAAGTGTTTTTGCTTGGTGACAAAAAAAAACTCCAAACCATGCCGGCAGTTTCTTTGACCCGATCACTTGGCAAGAAGCAAGCGAGTCTCTGTCTGCCACCCTTTTTCCTTATGAGTGCCAACGACTGGGATGATTGACACGCTCTTGGCAGTCATGATTTTTATTCAGATTTTAATTCCACGTTACTAAAAATGATTGAATAAATATCTGACATTGATCTCAGTAAGGGAAATTACTCAACATGTGCTCAAACCTTTCCCATGGAAAGTGGCAGCACTTAAAGGCGACAAGGGAAGAATGGCTTGTGTTTTAAATTACTTTTTTTTCCTCACACCCCTCACAAACATAATCTTAAGAGCAACTACCATGAAGAAGAGGTAGAAGCGTTTGGGTTTATATCCTGCCTTTCTCTTCTGCAAGGAGGCACAAAGTGGCTTTAAAAACTCTTTCCCCCTCCTCTCCTCCCAACAGACATCTTCATAGGTGGGGCTGAAAGAGTTCTGAGAGAACTGTGACTAGCCCAAGGTCACCCAGCAGGACTGTTATCTGGAGAACCAGATGTGTTTTCACACTCCTACATTCCTGCTAGGTGACCTTGGTACAGTCACAGTTCTTCAGAACTCTCTCAGCCCCCCCTACCTCACAAGGTGCCTGTTGCGGGGAGAGGAAGGGAAAGGAGCTTGTAAGCCACCTTGAGTCTCCTTATAGGAGAGACTCAAGGTATAGGAGAGACTCAAGGTATAAATCCAAACCTTCTTCTTTTCATTAAAAAAGTTCTGTATAAAATTAGCATGCAAGGCAGAAAGTTTGAGCTAGAATGCTTCTCCCTAATGTGCTAATTTTCTACGTGCAGGAATTTTTTGCAGGCAGATTAACCCCTAGCTAGATCCTAAAGCAGCACAACTGAGGCACTGTTGTAAAAAAAAGAAGCTATTATTAGTTGTTTGAGCGTGGGTGGCAGGTGGCAGTACACAATGCCTCTCCTCCCGAAAGCTATGCCTCGTGTGGGTCAAACTGTTAGTCCGTCTTCCCAGTACTGTCTCAGCAGCAAGACCGATTCTCCAACCAAATCCCCACCCCCACCCCAAGGGACTGGAACAAAACCAGAAAAGGGGGGGCTTTAAACCCCAGGGGGGCTAGTTATCATTGGAGGTGATTGGCGGCCTCTTTTTGGACCCAAATGCCAACATCATCTCTGCTGGCAGCAACAGTATAGGCCGGTGTATAAGCAACCTTTTCGAGACCGAGTGCTTAAATTGCAACCCAAAACCCACTTATTTATCACAAAGGGCCAACACGGCAATTTAATCTGAATACTGAGGTTTTAGTTGAGAAACGCGTTACTCGGGAGTAAGCTTGGTGAAGCAACCGTACCGCGCTTCAAATGGGTGAATCAATGCAATTCCAGAAGTTGGCTTTACTCAGAAGCAAGCCCCATTGCCAGCAACTGAGCTTACTCCCAGGTAAATGAAGTTAGCTTCAGGCCACATGACACCCTCTACGCGGACGGACTCTGCCTGCACTGGTCATGAAAGGGCTCTGAGTGCCACCTCTGGCACCCGTGCCATAGGTCCACCACCGCTGGTATAGGCCCAGGAAGGGATGGAGCAAGAACATATCTTGGACCAGCTCTGTGATTTAGACTGGCAATGCCCCAGTAGGATGTTTTACCCATCGAGTCACAGTATCTCCTTAATACTTTCTCCCAATACTTTCTGTTTCTATTAAAACAGCTGTTTGGGGGAGAGGGAAGGGTCTAATTTTGTTTGGCCAGACTATTACCGCGCTCCTCCCCCCCCCCCCAACTGTTTTCCAAGTTGAAATTCCTGACCCTTTACATTTAAATCCCTGCTAGGAAAATTGTAATGGATACAAGTGTATTTTCCTCAGACCTTTGAGCGGTAATCTTCACCCAAAAAGAAAGAACACGACATCGAAGTTGAGTTAAGCATCTGGTCGGAGACCTACCCTGTTACTCCGCTCTAAGATTCCTGAATGGTTTTGCTAGCGATGTGGCCACCTCAGAGGTGTAGCTGGGCAGGAGTGCACCCGGGGAGCACTCTGTGTTTCCCGCCCCCTGGCAACCCCGGTCCTGCCCCCCACACCCCCCACTTATCTTTTCCAGCTGGCAGAAAACTGCTTTCTGCCGGCTGAAAACGGGACAGACTGGTGGATCGGGGCCAGGCCTGGCAAGGCATTATGAGGGGGGGTGAGTTTGACCCCAGGAGGGGCCAGGCACACCGCCAGTCGCAACACGCGACTTCACCTCCTTGCTTAGTTACTTAATGCTGGGGCCACCTGAAGTGGGGTTTCCCATCCCACATCTTTCTCTCCACGTTCTCCCAGGCCTCTTAAAAGCATGTTCCAGTTCTCAGAATTTCATGAGATACTTTCTCACGCAGGCCAGTTGCTAAAATGTTGGCTAAACTCTTGTGAGAGGAAGTAATCTCTCGGGAGGCCAAGGAATCCTATAGTGCATGCATGGCTCCCTCCTCCTGCCTCCATTTTTCAAACAGCTGGAACACCTTAGAGGAAATGGCGGTTATCTTTTCCAGCCATCATCGGATACCTGAGACACAACTCTAGGATCCTATGCATATAATAGACATGCTCTGCTCCTAAGCTACGGCTCTCTGACCTTTAAGTTTGCAATGGGGTGTTAATACTTGGCAGCAAAATTTGCCCCTCGGTTTTTTGTGGGTGCTGATTTCTACTAGTGTATTCAGGCCGTGGAAGCTACCCGAACATCATGTACAGTAAGGCATACCTGAGGTGGCTTTGCCGGGCCTGTAACGTCAGCCCAGCCTTTACCTTAATTTATTTATTTATGTATTTATGTATTCCACTTGTAGCCCACCTTTCTCCAGCATGGGTTTAGGCCCGTGTCAGGGTACAAAACACAACTGACAGCAATAAAACAACCGTAAAAATTGACACATATCCATGGAAGACTGAACGCACTCGATTGGGAAAAGAAGAAAAAACAGCATCGTCAAATTTCACCACACATCACGGCAACAGCTCCTCAGAAGTCTCTGGCAACACTGCAGGGAAGCCAATTGGTGTGACTGCCGTGGCAGGGTTTGTGCTTTATGCAGGCAGCTACGCTGACGCCTAAGTTCGTTGTTCAAAATGAAGGAAACTGTAATAAAACGTGTCCTGAATACACTGCTTGTGGCAAGCGTCCCGTCATTTTGCTCTCTTTGCCGAACTTTCTTATTTGCCCGTTAGTTGGAAGGCGTTTTACTTTGGCCATTTTCAGCCTCCAGATTACCAACAGTTAGAATTTGTTTTCAGAAAAAAATGACATCCTGACTATCCATTAAAAACATTGTTATTTAAACAACCTTGCCAGTGATGCGTTTCGCAGGAAGAAACTAAAGGACCAGAATTTGCCCTGATTACCTTCCAACATGGAGGGCAGGGAACAGTGGGCGTTTCCCCACTTACCTGGGTGAGTGGTTGCTGCACGCTACTCCCAGTGCGCGTCATTTCTGGTAATAAAAAACCGATATTTTAAAAGCAGGAAAATTGCACGGATTTGATATCTGGGGAGAAAGGCAGTCTTTAAATAATGGACATCATTCTGTGGGATTCAGAGGTTTGGGGTTAAAGGCCACCTCCTCCCTGGTACTTAACATGCATGATTCTCTAGGCAACACAGAGGGGACCACCAATAGTCTGATGGAACTTATGTCTGATGGAACACAGCTCCTTCTTCCACCCGGAGCCCTTCGGGGATAGGGCGGTATAAAAGTCTAAAATATAAAATAAATAAATAAATAAATATAAAGAGGTCAACCCACACAGCTCTCTTTGCAGGTACTGAATTTCACTACTAATATCTCTTCCCCAAGCATTCCTCCAGCCCCCAACTTTGTGATCCCAGCAGGGTGAAATCACTAATAGCATTCTCAAGTACAGAACCAGAGATAAAGCAGGTATTGGCTGTCCCAAAAGATGAGAAAGTAAGTGCATGCCAAAAACAAAAGAAAATAAGCCAGGGGTTTCCACATTGTCACTTTCCCCTGACCTAGCCCATACTTTCATGGCAAGAACCACAGAAGAGATGAAATGTTAACAGGATCTTGACACACAGGGGTAGCTAGCACACTCCTCTGCTATAGACTGCCACTGCCAGCTCTCAGAGCACATTTCAGCTGATTGACACCACAACGCACAGGTTTACAACATAAAGCGCTCTTAGGCACTGGATGTTTACGGCCAGCATGGCAAAAGGGAGATGCGGTAGATAGCACAGCCTTGTTTAGTCTTACATTCCAATTTCTGAATTTTCTCTGATCTGGAGATCAATGGAGATAATCCAACTGCTGCTACTGCCATCATCATATATACAAGAGGAAACGCGTCACGTCTGATCATTTCTTCCTCCATAGCTCTTGGAAGTTCTTACAAACACCCAATTAATTTCCATTTTTAGCAAAAGCTCGTGGGTATGTTGTTAAAGTGATCACAGTAACTTGAAAACATAGTCCAAGGCACTGACCTTGGAGGTCAGGACCTCCCTGCTTTTAGCAGGCTCAGTTCTGCCTTGGAATCAGAGGTGGGATCCAGCAGGTTCTCACAGGTTCCCGAGAGTAGGTTACTAATTATTTGTGTGTGCCGAGAGCGGGTTACTAATTGGTGATTTTGCCACGGATTTTTGCCTTAGTTGCATGCCCCTCTCCTCCTCAGCAGTAGCACGCGAGAACTTGAAGCAGCCCTAGCAGGAGGTGCACCGGCGCGCGGCAGCCTTCCGCTTCGTGTGCATTCGGCTTCCGCCAAGGACCGGACAGCTGCCGCATCCTTGCCACAGCCCTTCAGGAATGCCCCTCCCGGAATGCCCGCCACGCCTTACATCGCGTGCCCCGCCCAGCCCCATTGGCGCTACGTCACAGTTTGAATCCCACCACCATGGGAACCTGTTACTAAAATTTTTGGATCCCGCCACTGCTTGGAATGTGTTTTTAAGTTATTTTTGAAATGTTCACCATAATTTGAAATGATAGTTCAGGGCAGGACTAGGCCTGCTAAAAGACATGGAATAAGGCCATGGCCTGGATCCCCAGGTAGGCCAGGGGGTGGAGCTGAGGCTGAGACTGGCCAATCTCTGGTTGCAGGGGCTGGGGCTGGGGTGTTCCTGGCTCCCTGCAGCACCTGGAGGCTTGCAAAAATTTGATGCATCAGCTTGCTCTGGCAAAACTGCTGTTGTACAAAACTGTTGTTGTGCCTCCATCGGGAGGCTGACTCTCTGGTCATGTGGGGGGCGATTTTGTACCCCCACATGACCAGATGGCGTGTGCCCAGAGACATGGGTTACCCAAGTCACCGCGAAGATACACCACTGCACCTGGCTCACATAGGTTCTGGAGAGTAAGTGGACACACAGCAGACCAAGTAAATGTTTAAGTTTTATATAAAGAGAAAGACCAAAAAAAAAAAAGTCAGCATGAACGGTCCTTCTGCATGAATAATTACATATGTATAAATAGCAGAAGATTAGCTGAAACCTAAAACAGAGTAAAGCACTCACAAATATGCAAATATTAGCACAGTTCTAGAAATCCATTTAGCGTTGGCCTTAGTTTCTTCCAGCAAGCGTAAGTCAAAGAAAAGTTATAGCATTTTAGGTAGGTTCAGAATAGAATAGCAACTCTAGCCCCATAGTAACTTTTTTTTAATAAGGATTCATCAATCATGGTCAGGTGAATCTAATTCAACCAATTAGAGCCAAATTTGAGTGGAACTTTCCGGAACCAAGCTTCTGGTCATACTTACATGTCAGCCAATTAATGACTCGGACCAGCCTGGCACAGATAATCACAACATCTCTTTAATGTTTTGAGAGTCTGAGACGGGTAGTTAATGCTCCCTGCTTGTTCTCACAACATCAAACAAGTGAAACAGAATCTAATCAGCAGTGAGTCAGCAGTGTGATGCAGCGGCCAAGAAAGCCAATGTGATTTTGGGCTGTACCAATAGGAGTATAGTGTCAAGATCGAGGGATGTAATTGTACCCCTATATTCTGCATTGGTCAGACCTCACCTGGAATATTGTGTACAGTTCTGGGCACCGCAATTCAAGAAGGATATTGACAAGCTGGAATGGGTCCAGAAGAGGGCAAAAAAAATGGTTAAAGGTCTGGTGTCCATGCCCTACGAAGAGAGGCTTAGGGAGCTAAAGATGTTTAGTCTGGAGAAGTGAAGGTTAAGGGAGGACATGATACCGTGTTTCCCCGAAAATAAGACAGTGTCTTATATTAATTTTTGCTCCCCAAGATGCGCTATGTCTTATTTCTTCAGGATGTCTTATTTTTCTGTGTTCTGTTCGTCGGGCATATTTCCAAACAAAAACTTTGCTATGTCTTACTTTCGGGGGATGCCTTATATTTCGCACTTCAGCAAAACCTCTACTATGTCTTATTTTTCGGGGATGTTTTATATTAGGGGAAACAGGGTAGCTATGTTTAAATATCTGGATGCCATGTCAAATAGGGAGCAAACTTGTTTTCTGCTGCCTCAGAGACTAGGACACAGAGTAATGGATTCAAGGTGAAGGAAAAGAGATTCCACCTAAACATTAGGAAGAACTTCCTGACCGTCAGGGCTGTTTGACAGTGGAACTCACTGCCTCCCGGAGGAGTTGCTTGAATTTCCTTCTTTGGATGCTTTTAAACCGAGGTTGATGAACATGTCGGGAGTGCTTTGATTGTGTGTTCCTGCATGGCAGGGGGTGGGACTTGATGGCCCTTGTAGTCTCTTCCAACTCTATGATTCTATGATTCTACTCAGGACAGAGCCCTCCAATTAAAGGAGGCAGAACAATTTCACAACCTGAGCAACTTGACCAAAGTTCTGACAATGACTGAATTTCTTGACATCCGTCTCTTGTCTTTCCCAGGAAGGGCAGGAAATCCCTTTGTCTAGGGAGATTTAGGATCACTTTGTGATGGGTGGCAGGACAACCGTAGTGGTTTCAGACAGGTTTATTTAGAGGCTAACAAAAGAACTATAGAACAGTTAGCAGCTAACTGAAGCTCTCAGTCTTAACTCTCCCAGGCAGTGCCGTAGGAAGGGAAAATGGTGCCCGGGGCAAAATGGCACCCCCCCCCCAACACGCCTCACTTACCTTTTAAAGCCTTAACCCTTTTAAAGAGCAGCCTGCTCTGGTCCGTGGAGGCGGCTTCCGAGGGTGCGTGGGAGCCGATTCTTCGCCCCCCCCCCTGTGCCTCGCACCGGGCGCTTGTCCCCTCCCCCCACCCTACCCTCCCCTCCCTCGCCATCCCATCCTATCCCATGGTAGCTTCGCCCTATGCTCTTAGATCTCAGCGCTGACTGCACTTCCCCACACCGCATTGCCTCTTTAACTTCACCCATCCATTTAAACTCTTCAAGGCAAACATCGCCACAACTGAGCAGACACATGAAGAGCGTCCTTTACACATGTCAGTCGAGAGCACGGTCTCTGTGTTAAGGATCATTTCAGTCTAATGTCCACATTCCCAGTCTGATGCAGTAGGTTTGCCAGGGGAAAAAAAGAAAGGGGGTGGGTGGGAGGACAGATAATGAGCCAGAAAGTAATTTATATTGAGGTCACCAAAATGAAGAATGGAAAAAGGGGAGGGAGACAGCACCAGCGCAAGACAGCAGGAATTATCTGTTCGATGGCAAACAACACAGCAGCAATTTATTTCTGGTAACTGGATTAAAAACATCCACTTCAGTTGTATTACTTTGACCTAATGCCCTGTTGAAGTCCTTTGTGTTCCTCCCACATAGTTAGTCCAGAGAAAACAACCTGGAGAGAAGCAATGAATGCAGAGATTGCCCAAAAAGTGACCAAAGGGGGCAGAGCGAAGGGTTTTCAGGATTGGAAGGAAGGATTTTGTCTTCAGCCCCAGAGAGCAGAGGTGGGATCCAGCAGGTTCTCACAGGTTCCCGAGAGTAGGTTACTAATTATTTGTGTGTGCCGAGAGGGGGTTACTAATTGGTGATTTTTTGCCAATGCGATTTTTTGGCCTTTAGTTCGCCCTCCTCTCAACCAGCAGTAGCAGAACTTGAAGCAGCCTCTGGCAAGGAGGTGCACCAGCGCAGCGCGGCAGCCTGAAAGCCTTCGCGCATTCGCTTCTCGCTCAATGACCCGGCATGGCTGCTGCGTCCCTGCCACAGCGCCCTGCCCAGGAATGCCCGCGCCCCAGAATTCCTGGCCACACCCCTCGTCAAGTTCCTCGCCTGTACCCCCACGTTGCTACATCACAGTTTGAATCCCACCACCATGGGAACCTGTTACTAAAATTTTTGGATCCCACCACTGAACGCATGGATAATGAATTATAAATATTACTGGATATGCTGTAGCTCAAATGGGATAATGGGAGTATTGGGGCCTGTTCTCAAAACATGGTATCTACAGTGTGGGCTGACTTCCAGAGCATGGCTCTAAAATGGTAATATGGCCGGGAGCGATCCCTGCACAATCCACAGAATAATCCAGAACAAATGAGGAATGCTGATTTAGTCCGCCCAATTTGGATAATTATAAACCATTTGCAAATTATACTGCTTGTGTTTCTGGAACAATAAATGGCCACTTTTTAAATTATTTTTTTCCTGAAGACGCCTCTTAACGGTAAGGTGAAATAAAACAAAAACCAACACAAGGTGGAAACCAGAAACCGTCATGTGAAATTTAAGCTCCAACTGTGGGTGCCCTCAAGTCGCAGCCAACTTATGGCAACTCCACAAGGTTTTAAAGGCAAGATTCAAAGAGAGGTGATTTGCCATGGCCTTCTCCTGCATAACAACCCCGGCATTCTTTGGAGGTCACCCATCTAACAAGGGTCGGCCCTGCTTAGCTTCTGAGATCTGATGGCATCAGAATAGCTTGGGACATCCAGGTTAGGGCTGTGGTCAGTGGTGGGATCCAAAAATTTTAGTAACAGGTTCCCATGGTGGTGGGATTCAAACTGTGGCGTAGCGCCAATGGAACTGGGTGGGGCATGACAGGGGCATGGCCGGGCATTCCAGGGGTGGGGTATTAATAATTTCTCTGTTACTGTAAAAAACTCTTACTGTAAACAAAAAAGTTCCTAATTTCCAGCTGGTATCTTTCTGTCCATAATTTAAACTCATTATAGCAAGTCCTATCGTCTACTGCCAACAGAAACAACTACTTCTCCTCTAATTGACTGCCTGTCAAATACTTAATACTTTCAAATACTTAATTTTGTTTCTAGAAATCAAAAGAAGGATACTTTCCTTAAACAAGGAACTTTACCATATTTCTAAAACATGTTTTTAACACAGCCCAACAGGGAGAATTATCTCCCATTTTCTACCTTCACTAACCAACCACATAGAAAACAACAGGGCTTTATGATTTTTGGACCTAATGGAATTTCTAACGGAAAAGCAGACCCAATTAGTAACCCCCTCTCGGGCACACACAAATAATTAGTAACCCACTCTTGGGAACTGGTGAGAACCTGCTGGATCCCACCTCTGGCTGTGGTTCCAACCAGGGCTCTCGAAACTTTTCATCCAAAATAAAACAGACAGATGGTCACAACTGGCAAGTAGTTCAAGCGGTGAATCCTCACCGCATAAATTGCAGGAATCACAATAGCAATCTCCATCATATTTAATTAGAAAAAGAAATCCCATCTTTTTTGTGATGGATGAAAGCATTGAGAGATTCCAAGGGTAAACTGGATGCATTGCTGATAAATGCAGAACCAGTTCCTTTCCAAAGAATCGGCAATCTTCACTATACCCTGTTATTGCACATAGAGACCTAAGTGAAATGGTAACTTCATCTGCCATTTCCTCCTGCCCTCCCCCGCTCCACGCCTTCCATTCGACCAGTTCTGGTCACCGCATCTCAAAAAGGATATTGAGGAGATAGAAAAAGTACAGAGAAGGGCAACAAGGATGATTGAGGGACTGGAGCACCTTCCTTATGAGGAGAGGCTGCAGCATTTGGGACTCTTTAGTTTGGAGAGGAGACGTCTGAGGGGGGATATGATTGAAGTCTATAAAATTATGCATGGGGTAGAAAATGTTGACAGAGAGAGCCTCTCTTTCTCCACAATACTAGGAACCAGGGGCATTCATTGACTTATGAAAATGCTGGGGGGAAGAATTAGGACTAATAAAAGGAAACACTTCTTCACGCATTACTGTATAGATTGGTGTTTCGAATAGGCTGTCACAGGAGGTGGTGCTGGTCGCTAACCTGGAATAGCTTTTAAAAGGGGGAGGCTTGGACAGATGTATGGAGGAGAAGTCGATTTATGGCTACCAATCTTGATCCTCTTTGATCTGAGATTGCAAATGCCTTAACAGACCCGGTGATCGGGAGCAACAGCCGTAGAAGGCCATTGCTTTCACCTCCTGCATGTGAGCTCCCAAAGGCACCTGGTGGGCCACTGCGAGTAGCAGAGAGCTGGACTAGATGGACTCTGGTCTGATCCAGCTGGCTTGTTCTTATGTTCTTATGTTCTTATGTTCTTATGTCACAGCCTGGTCCGGACTAGACGGCGAGGGGAAGGCGTGGAGCACGTGAAGGGGAGGGAGACAGGAGGAAACGGCGGATGAAGTTACAATTTCACTTAGACCTTTATGTGGAACAGGGTATGTGCATCCCAATATAATCTTTCACTATTGGTCACACTGACGACATGACTTCATGGGAACAGGCTCTGGTACCCTAATTATTCTGCAGCTTTGAAGCCATGGAGGATGGCCGATCTATAACTCCTCCGTTCCTGAATGGAGAAAAGCCTTTTCAAACACCGGGGCCTGACAGATGATTCCGCCAATATTTGTCTGCTTTCACAAAAATTGATTCTTTGGGCTGAGAACCAGAACAATTCGAGAAAGGAGCGTTTGATGGGGGGGAAAGAAAGAAAGGTTATGTGGCTGTCAGAGTCTTCCTTGGCGGAGCGTCGTGTGTTTCTTTGTAATTCCATTCTATTTGGGGTTTCCTGAAAACTGCAGTTTCTTTTTCCACTACAGGTATTAAATGAGTCTTGTGTAACTTACAAAGGCAGCATTTTGGGTGTTACTAACGACCACTGCTGTCAACCCTGAATATATTTGGGATCTTCGTACCAGTGGCACTATGGTACTACTGTCCTTAACATTTCATGGGCTTTTTGTTCTGGTATTGACCCTTTTCTCTTTGTGTATGTGTAACCCCCATGCTCAGAATGGGTTGACCCAGTAAGGGGTGGAGACTCAAAGCAGCAGAAGGCTGCAGAGCTCATGTAGTTTGGAGGAGACAAGGCTACCAGACTCGGACCTTGATTTTTATAAGCCTTTAACACCTTGTTAAGGGTTTTCTGTGTTTGTAATGGGTGAGAGTTCTCCTGGAAACCTTCATCATGTTCAATCCTGTTCATCAAGCCCTTGGAGTCTTCAGGAGCCAACCCACTTGCAAAGAAGAATTGGAGTTGGCAGTATCAGTAGACTGTAAATATAAGGACTTGAAAATGCAACCTGAACAGGACCTTGAAGTGTGATGTTAAATGTTGATGTTTGATGTTAAGAAAGTAAACCATTTTGTTTTTAAAATGTGTTGTTGCAAACTCATTCCAAGTTCTGCCCCACAGAACCCACAGATAGTGGTTACATATGCTTCATGTGTGAGTCTTTAAGGCACAACTGTAATCTGAGTTGTTTTTGCAGCAACAGATCATCAGCTAGAAATGTCCAGGCTCAGATAGGTCTGACAATTCCCATCAGCCTCTGCCAGCATGGCCAAGTAGCAGGGCTGATGGGAATTGTAGTTCCTGAACATCTGGAGGGCCATAGTTTGAAGACCCCTGGACTAATACAACAAACATGGGTATTTTTAAAAATTTAGGGTTGGGGTTGTTTTTTTTGGGCGGGGGTTGTTGTTTTGCTTTGTTTTGTTTTAAAAGAGATGCAGATAATTGCTTCTGTGTGCCTGTCAACAAAGAAAGGCAGCTGTTTCCAAGAGAAAACCCTAATAATGTCCTTTATGGCACACAGGTTGATGCTACTAAAAGACCAAAAGGACTGATGCAAAGATCCACCTTCTGTTCTTAAGAATGGTGACTTATGGGGACAGGATAGTAGTGATGGCATATTTGCATGAAGCCAGGTATGCACGCTCTAATGTATATACTGTCAAAAAGCATAAAGTGATGCAGTGATTCCAAAATAGCATCTGGGAGTCCTGGGTTCAAATCTCCAGTCTGCCATGAAATCACAATGAGTGACGTTGGGTCAGTCACTTTCTCTCAGCCTAACCCACATCAGTGGGTTGTTGTGAAGATAAAATGGAGAAGGGGAGAACGATTCTGTAAGCTGCTTTGGATCCCCACTGGGAAGGAAAATGGGGTACGTAGAGTAATAAATACAGAGTGAAGGAAAATGTATCTTTCCACCAGTAAAATGCAGGCCGCTAGCACAGACCTCAGTTTGCAGAACTGTGAAGAATTAGACTGCTACTTCACGTACAACTGACAACGGCTGTCCGAATGTGTGTTTAAATGTTATAGGGTTAATTGACTTGTAGATCGCGCTACAGATATGGAAATATCTTCGCTGTGGCCAACCAGGACACGCTCACAATATCTCTGTAGTCGAAAGCCCGTTCATTAAGTTCTGGTTCCGTTTCAGTTCTCTTTCAGCTCATTTCTATGCGTGTCCACTTAGAAGTCAAGTTCCACCGTGATCAATAGGACTTAGTTCCAGGGAAGTCTTCCTAGGACTTCGCCGTTAAACTGCATCCAATTAAATGGCTGAGCTATCGGTCTCTACCGGGGCAATAATATGTATTTCATCCATCCCCGCCACATAGGCTGAAATTGGCACAGAGTAAATTTCAAAATGCCTTAATAACCATAGCTCTTGCGATTAAGCTCTTCTGAAACGCTGTAAGAAAGATTAATAAAATGTAAAGCGTAAACAGAGCTATTGTCTGAACATTTCTAAATTCCTTCTCGTTCATTAGAGATGTGTCCTTGAAGTGATTTATTCAGTCCATTTGAATTGAGATGTATATTCTGCGCTGAAAAAAGTTTAACATTTCCAAAGGAGGATTTATTAATCAGCCCTCCCTCCAAGCATTGATTCCGTGGCTTCTTACAGGCATTCTTAGTACTTAGTGGGGTGGCTAAAAGGAAATGAATAATTCCAGATGTACAAGTGGCATTTAATGGTGCCATGTGAATTGATTAATTTGAGTCAACTTTAAAGCTAGGAGGGTTTATCTTTTATTGCCGCAACATCATCCATCAGTGTATTATTTACAAGTCTGAAGCATCAATTTCCCAGGGAGATAGGAGCTCTTCAGTGCTTTATTTATGCATAAATGTTGCCTAATCTCATACACCGGTTTTATTTTCCCTCATGTATCCCTTTATGCCACATTCACAATTTGCCGAGTTGCAATTAGGACCGTCTCTCGCAAGATAATTGCAATTAGATATTATGCAATTTTGCATGGGTAGCTATCTTGGCTTGTTATGTGTCACTCAGCTGAGAGCTGCACATTTTGACGAACGTTCATGAGCTGGTTTCGAACACCTTGCTTTGAATACAAAAAGTATAGGGTTGCCAAGTCCAGTTTGGGAAATTCCTAGAAATTTGGGGATACAGCTTGAGGAAAGTGAGATTTTGGGGGGAGAAAAGACAAATGGGACCATAAAAGGTGTTTACGAGGAGGTTAGCTGGCCCCTTGTTTATTGTATCATTTGAATATTCCATTTTATATTAATACTCTTCTTCATTCGTTTTCAAACAATACATTTTCCCCTTTTCCCCCTCCCCCCTGTATTTTCTTCATAATTTTATCAAACAAACAGCAGTAAGTTCATTCTTTGTAATCTCTTCTCCCATATCTCCTCATTGACTCCAGCTTCTTTCATCCAGTCCACATATATTGTCCATATCTTCAAAATTTCGCCACAGTTTATTTTTTTGTTATTATATCGGAAATGTCCAGTGTCACGTGTTCCCAGATATATTCCAACCATTTCTGGATTGTCCATTTTTTCTTTTCTTTCCAGCCTAAAGCTATTGTTGCATGTGCTGCTTTGATCATTATTTTATACATATAGCTATATTTTTTTATCTACCCTTCTATCCTCCATTACATCCATGAACATTAAATCATTATTTATCCCAATATTAATCTTCACCAGTTTCTCGATATATAACATTACGGTTGTCCAAAAAATTTTCACTTCTATACATTCCGTCCACATATGACTATAATAATATGCCTCTCGGTTCTCAAGAATGCCAGCATTTATAAATTGAGTCCTTTAATCATATATGCTAGTTGTTTTGGTGTTCTATACCTTTTCAATATCACTTTTCTTTCCAACTCCATATATTTCTCCATCTTTATATTTTTCCAACTGTCTATTAAATTTTCAGTTTTCCCAGTGTCTAGAAAACCTTCCTTCTCCCATTTTTGATTCAACGTTCTTATCATAAACTCTTTGTCATCAACCATATACTTATATATATGTCCCAAAATTTTCCCTTAGTTCAAAACATTTAGCCATTATATATTCTCCTCTTATTCGTGAAACCTTTATCCTTTCCCAAATGCCCCTCAAGACCAACCAGTTCTCATTACCTCCTAATTCTATAAAATTTTGTAATGTCATAATTTCTCCTCCTTCTCTTATCAAATTTGCAACAGTTTGAATTCCTTATCTTTTCGATATTTTTATCACTTTTTTCCCATCTTTTCCGGCCACACTTGCTAAAGGTGCCACGGCTAGAGTGCCGGGCATCCATTTACCTCTCCATTTTTCCCATATATCTAGTAGAGCCTTTCTTGGCTCTATTGCAGTTTGGTTCCCTCTCTTCAACTCATTATTAAATATTCCATAAACACCAGTCCCTTCATTTATTTCATTTTCAAACTTAACCCATCCTTCAACATTTTCCTCATTTATATTCAACAGACTTTTAATCTGGAATGCTTCATAGTACTCTTGCATTTTAGGTATCCCCCAGCCCAAATAATTTTTCGTCATATATATTGTCTTATTCATAATTCTTGGATTTTTTTTTATTGAACACCCAAGCTTTCAGCTTTCTATCCCATTCCTCAAATTGCTTCTTCTTAATTTCTAAAGGAAGAGTTTGAAATAGATAAAACATTTTCGGCATTATACACATTTTTAATGTTTTGATTTTTCCTGTAATCGATAAGGTCTTCTTATCCCATTCTTTTAATTGTTTTAATATTTTTATTATATTTATTGTATTTAAACATTAAACATCTTCTCCTTTCTATGTGTTATTATAATACCTAAATATTTAATCTTTTTTACTAGTCATCTTTCTAATTGTCTTTTTTCCACATTAACCCCCATTATTTCTGTTTTTTTCCATATTAACTTTTAATCCAAGTTTGCCACCCTTTACCAACTGCACCACACGGGCTGTCTTACAAAACATACTAATGCCCATTTTTCCGCTTGTATGTTGCCTAGAATGTCCATTAACAAGACAGGGAGACAGATATTAGATAACTTTTTCAAATACTACAATGACTTTATGAAAATTGAGAGATTTGGGGACCTTCTTATATTGCCTGCCCACCTTTCTGTAGGTATGAAAGTCCAGCGGAATTTTTACCAGAACAAATTAAAAATAGGCTCAATGGCACAAAGCAGGAAGGAGTTTGCTAGCTCTGAATGTGAACAAGCGAGAGAGCATCAAAAGAGCAAGCAGAAAAGCAAAACTGATTGTAGGGAGCAACAAAACCCAAATATTAATGACACGGAGACTTTGCCACAGGTATGCTCCAAACATTATACATCTTGTGTATGGATGATCAAGGAATGCTGCATAATTCTATAACACTGGCACTAGACGCAACTCACTACTCAGTTACAAGACACAGGACTGTTATCATAGATTGCCAGGAGAGATTTGTTCGCCACTGAAGCGAAGTATCATGATAGATGCTTGACAATCGAAAGGAATTGAGGGTTGCAGAAGTTAAAAAAGCTGGCAACACCATCTGATACTTGCAAACAAATGGCAGAATCTCCAGCCCTGGCATCTTCATGTATCAAAAACAGTGTTGAAGCGCAAATCGACATATTGAAATGTTCTGGCTGACATGTAAAGTTGTCAGGTCTAGGCTGGGAAATACCTGGTGATTGGGGAGGGTGGAGTCTTAGGAAGGGGAAGTTTGGGGAGGGGAGGAGTCTCAGCAGGATAGAATATCATACACTCCACTTTCCAAAGCAATGTTTTCCCATAGTCACTGATCTCTATTGTCTGGAGATCAACTGTAATGTACAAATTCAATTAAATCTATATATATAAATGTGAAATACCACTCACTCACTCACTCACTCACTCACTCACTCACTCACTCACTCACTCACTCACTCATCAACAGAACTCAAAAACCACTGAAGCCACACACATGAAATTTGGCACACCTGTTCCTCACGTACTCCAAGTGCTCACTAAGAAAAGATTTCCCAAAATATTCACTTTCACTCGATTTATTACCTATTTACTGTTTTAACTGCTCATCTCTGGCCATCTGCGTGAACATTCTAAGGGCAAACCAACCACTCAGTCCACAGACATGCTGCACAAACATTCTAAGGGTGACAGTTACACACCAGCAGCTTCATGTCCTTCACCAACTGCACTCTACCACCGCCCTCCACAACGCATGTGAACCTATTTGAAAACAAACCCATCAGTCCACAGACAGGCTGTGAGGAAATATGCTGCATGTCACCCCAAAGTTCACAAACAGGCTGTAAAAAAGTATGCTGAATGTCACCCCAAAGTTAATAGACAGGCTGTGAAAAAGAACTCCTCCACCTACCCTCACATTAACAACACCGCTACAGCCAAATACTATCAAAACAGATTACAAACCACACTATCACCTTGGACTACTAAACATTTGTCGGGTTTTGCATATGGACATCACATTGCTTATTGGGGAGACAAGTTTATTGCTCTCGGCCTCCGATCACCCTGTGCTTGGTGTTGTGCTCTGAAGTGGCAGGATGAGTCCCCAGGAATGTGCTGCAGTGGCAGTCCAGTCGAGCTCCCTGCCTTTCAACCCTACCCTGAACCTCTTCACAGTCTTCTCACTCATCAGCATCCAATGGCAGAACATTTCCTTTCTGCATCCCAAAAATACAACAGCTGCTTCCAAATGACATCTTTTGGAGCCCACCAGGTGAAAGAGAGCAATTTCATGCCAACATTCAAAATGCACGGGCAGGTCTACTGAATGCTGAATGTCACCCTGAAATTCATAGAGAGGCTGTGATGAAGTATGCAGGCTGTCACCCCAAAATTCACAGACAGGCTGAGAGGAAGCATGCTGAATGTCACCCCAAGGCTAACAGACAGGCTGTGAAAAAGTATTCCTCGACCAACCCTCACGTTAACCAGACCGCTACAGCCAAATACAATCAAAACAGATTACAAACATATTACAAACCACGTAGCGAAGCACGGGCTTCCTGCTAGTAAATAAATAAAATAACTAGCCCCCGGCAGGCTTCATGTGTAGGAGTGGGGAATCAAACCCGGTTCTCCAGATTAGATTCCACCACTCTTAACCACTACACCAGGCTGGCCTCAACTGACTTCAGGCAAAACCAGCAAGAAGTTCTGAAGGGAAATGAGAAGCAGAGGTGGTTTGCCATTGCCTTCCTCAGAGCCTTTCTTGGTGTTCTCCCATCCCAGCACAGACCCTGATTAGCTTCCAAGATCTGATGTGACTGGATTATTCTACGGCACGCCATCTTCCTTCTGGTCCTTCCAATAATAGGTGGCATAACCAAAAAACATTTCTGCAGGCAGCCGTTAGGGGGCGCCCTGCTGCAGTGAGCAGTTTCAGCTGCTTTGCAAAAGATTTTTGCAATATGTCGAGAGATGTAAGAACGGTTTTAATTAGGGGAACCGTGAAATCAAAGTAAAAGAAGAATAATGAGTCTGACAACCTCTGAAGTCTGGGAGGGAAGCAGATTCAGAAATACATATATCAGTTAATGGCCAATAAAATGCTTGTGGAATGTACCGCCGTTAAAACTGATATATTTCAGTTCCAATTAAAAGAAGTTACAATGAGCAAATTTTATCTGCTGTGACAGGTGCGTCTATTCATTTAAGAATAAATTTAAGAATGTAGGGGTAAAAAAAAATAATCTGACAAGATGTTTTAATTCCGCGAGAATGTTGGAAAGGAACGAGCGGAGATTGCGAGATACAATTAATTAGGAGCGGGCGTTGGAGATATTTGTAGTACCAGGTAACCTTTTGAAAACAAAGTGAGATAATTTTGGAATCAAACACAGTTTCTCCAGCAGTCTCAAGCCTGAATGTCTTTGTGTATCTGGCTGGGTAAACTGAAATCGGATTCGAGCAAAATCTCTAATTTATTATGGAATTGTTTATGGAGGCTAGCCAGGTCTTTTTACGTCTCAGAGGCTCATTCCGCATATGCAGAATGATGCACTTTCAAACTGCTTTCAGTGCTCTTTGAAGCTGTGCGGAATAGCAAAATCCACTTGCAAACAGTTGTGAAAGTGGTTTGAAAAGGCATTATTTTGCATGTGCAGAAGGGGCCAGAGTCTAAGCCGGGTCACTCCTAGTTAGTACTTAAATGGGAGAACACCAAGGAATACCACCACTATGCAGTGGAAAGCAGTGGAAAGCCACCCGTCAGTTTTTTGCCTTGAAAACCATACCGGGTTGCCCTAAATTGGCTGCGACTTGACAGCACATCACACACAAAACTATTTTGCCATTTTATGCATAGAAAAAAGTGTATGTTTTTTGGCCAGGGATCAAAGTCCTAGTTGTCATATAAGTAAGCAAATAAATGAAAATGGGTGCAGATATTCATTGATACTTTCTTGTTGTAGTATGCCCACAAGTTGTGCCTTGTGTCTCAACATACTTTTTTCCCAGGATAATAATCAACTGCTGAGAAGTCTGTGACTTATTAGGTGTTAACCTTTACGATGACTAACCTGGCCTAAAAGCCACAGTTGACCATAAACTAAAGCAAAAATAAATAAATAAATCATGTTATCCTGAATAAATTCCACCAGGAAACCTCGCCAATATTTTGGCCACCTTGACGTGAATGAATTTCATATCGAAACCCATTTGAAGGAGTCAAAGCTTCATCTCAAATCTTGCTTCTGTGTCGCCCTAAATCTAGGGCCCTCCACGGCTCATGAAGAGTCACGTTTGTCGTTACCATCAATCCAAACGACCATCTTCAGTTCCATCCCTGGCACTTCAGGGAGGGTTGCAGTTTACCCATCCTTCAAGCTGTGGGAACCAACTGTTAGACACAAGTCCTACCAGGCAAGGGTCTGCCCGTTATCCTGAAACATGGGGTAGATACGACACTGAAAAACAATGCTCAGAAGAGCAATAGAAGCATGTCCAAAAGGCACACACGGCTTGAGCCACTTATTACTGCCTTAAATATTCAGCAAAAAGCTAGGCCAGGGGTCTGCAACCTGTGGCTCTCCAGATGGTCATGGACTAGAAATGTTCTCCAGATGTTCATGGACTTCTATTCCTCTGGTTTAGAGTCCCCCTGTCATCTAGGGGACTTATTCTTGTCCTGTTTCCCCCTCTTTGGGAGGGTTTAATTGGGGTTATTGCTGACGCCATTTTTATTGGATCTACCGCTGTGTTTTAAAATTTAAAATTTAAATCTAAATTTTAATTTAATGGGGTTTTTGTCTGTATATTTTTGTATGTGGAATCTGTGTTGTGCACCGCCCAGAGCCCTTCGGGGGTTGGGCGGTATAAAAATCCCATAAATGAATGAATGAATGAATGAATGAATGAATGAATGAATGAATGAATGAATGAATGAATGAATGAATGAATGAATGAAATCCCATCAGCCTCTGCCAGCATGGGCAATTGGTTGCAGACTCCTGTGCTAGGCATTTGTATATTTGGCAGAAATTGTCGCACCTCACCTTCAATATTACGGGAGTGAGATTTGATAGGAAAATTAGACGAAGAAAATACCAACTTAGATATGTGTAACAACTGTGCAAACTGTCAAGCTGCTATGTCTCAATTATTCACTGAGCATTTCTCCCCAGAGCTGTGAAATCTCCATGCAGGAAGACAAAGAAACAAACACATTAAAGTTCCATGAGGTGGTATATAATATCACAGGAATGTGGCCCGATTCTTCCTCGAATAAACATGGGAAGGTGTGGAATCTCATCAGTACCCCCTCACATGAAAAATTTTTTAGTATTCTTTGATGAACTGAGTGGTGTTATCGAATGCTTCATTGATCAGAGCCCAGGAGTCTCTCTATTATAGTTTTATACCCTTGAATCCAAAAGCATGGCTCATGCTAAACTTATTCAGCATTTATTAACTGCCACCAGAAAAGCAACTTCTCGCCATTGGAAAAACAAAGTCGTGATAGGTGTTCAGATAGCTTGGGGAAATGATGACTGTGGGGAAATGAACACAGCAAATAAAGTTGGCATCCCTAGAGGTCACATGACTACTTGACCTCCTTTTCCATTTACGTATCAAACTGAGCCCCAAAAGATATGACATCAGGGGTGGATCCAGCAGGTTCTCACAGGTTCCCGAGAGTAGGTTACTAATTATTTGTGTGTGCCGAGAGGGGGTTACTAATGGGTGATTTTGCCACGTGATTTTTGCCTTAGTTACGCCCCTCCTCTCAGCAGTAGCGCGCAGAACTTGAAGCAGTCTAGCAGGAGGTGCACCGGCGTGCGTGGCAGCCTGCACCTGCGTGCATTCGTTTCCCGCCCAAGGACCGGTGCAGCAGCTGCATCCTTGCCACAGCCCCGCCCAAAAATGCCCCACCCCCAGAATGCCCCCCCGTCATGCCCCGCCCAGCCACATTGGCGCTACGCCACAGTTTGAATCCCACCACCATGGGAACCTGTTACTAAAATGTTTGGATCCCACCACTGTAATGACATACCTTTTGCAATGGGGAAAGAGGTACCATACTTTCTTGTCTTAGTTATGATGCTTGCTCTGGGTTGGGAAATAAAATATTTGGGGGTGGACCCTGAGGAAGGCAAATTTTGGGGAGGGGGAACTTCAGTGGGGAATGATGCTATCGAAGCAACTTTCCAAAGCAGCCATTTTTCTTCAGGAAAACCATTCTCTGTCATCTGCCGATCAATAGTAATAATGAGAGATTTCCAGGTGCTACCTGGAGGTTGGCAACCATATAAAGAAAGCAATCCTAAACTGGTCTGCTCAACCCCTACTTAGGCAAAGTCAGTGTGGCTTAACTCTGCGAAAGCATCTTTCTCCTCATGTCTATTCAACAGGGCGTACGCCCAGAAAAATATTCTCAGAGCAACAAGTCGATAGTTGGGACAAGTCCCATAAAATATTTTATACCTAGAGGGGAGCCAAGTTCTCTTGACAATTTCCTCTGGGAGATGATAGAACATATTCTCCTCTCCCAAGAATTTCATACAAGGGAACGGCAATCTGACCATTATTGAAGACAATGATCTGACAGTATCTAGGCCATTTGGTCAGGGACAAAAACACTAAGATTACCATGTCAGTAGCAAAATCCCTCTCAGCAGTGGTGAAATCTAGGCATCAGCTGTTGGTTCCTAATGAATTTTTGAATCTCCCTGTAATTGCTATTTTATATTGTTTTACTTCTAATATATTTTAATTGGGTTAATTTGCTTTTAGTTTTGTCTGTTACATTTTAATTTGTAGCTTACAATGTTGTATATTTTTACAAACTGGGTCAATGTACCACAAGGAAGGAAGGAAGGAAGGAAGGAAGGAAGGAAGGAAGGAAGGAAGGAAGGAAGGAAGGAAGGAAGGAAGGAAGGAAGGAAGGAAGGAAGGAAGGAAGGAAGGAAGGAAGGAAGGAAGGAAGGAAGGAAGGAAGGAAGGAAGGAAGGAAGGAAGGAAGGAAGGAAGGAAGGATTTCCTCTGGGGAGCACGATCATGGTGAAGCCCATTCATCCTTAATGGTCCATCTTGAATGATGTTTCGGCGTTAGGGCAAGACCAACAAATGAATGGTTAGCTTTATATATATATCTGTGAAATGCCCATGGTGGGAGAAAGAGCCATTTGCATTGGTTAAAAGCAGGGGTCCCCAAACTACGGCCCGGGGGCCAAATGTGGCCCCCTGAAGGCATTTATCCGGCCCGCCAGGCATGACGGCGATGGCTCCATTCATGTGCAGTGGAGGCTCGAGGGAGAGGAGGAACCGGCCCCAACGGCTGTTGATTGCAGTTACATGATGGCACCCCCACATCTCCATGAATTTTCTGACCCAGAGTTGGAAACCTTACATGTGGCAACACCTGCTCCGCCCTTCCCTCTCAGCTACTCCATGTGTTGCTCTCAGGCTTTCTGTTCCACCTCACTCCCATTGGCATCAGCCAGGCTGGCGAATCGCTCGCTGGCTGCTAGGGAGGAAAGAACCCAGGAAGATACCTGATCCTGGGTTAGATGGAATGTTTCATTGGGAAAGTTCTGCTTTTTTTTTTTACAGGGGAAAGTATTCCACAGCCTCCCCAACAATATTTGGAGCCCACCCTGTACTTGACATACTTTGGTCACTGTTCTCAAAATAGACCATGACAGAAAGGCTGAAAGGTGAAATCAAACATTTTACAATCATTTGTGCATAGGAATTTGTTCATAGTTTTTTTTAGTCCGGCCCAGTCTGAGGGACAGTGAACTGGCCCCCTGTTTAAAAAGTTTGGGGACCCCTGGTTAAAAGTGTTAAAGGTGCAGTTTGCAAGTGTAATTTGCAGGCGTTCAGTGAAATTCCCCCATTTTTGCATTTGTATGTAACACGGAAGTTGCATAATCAATTAGTAACAGCATTTGCATAGCAGTTTGCCTGTGCATTTAGGTCCTCGTTGAATGGTTTTATTCTGCTTGCTGAAGATTGGGGGTGGGGGCGGGTGGGAGTAAAGACTCTGTCTGCAATCACATCCACACTAATTCCCATCCATCACATCAGAACTTTCTCCCAAGTAAATATGTATAAGATCAGGCTAAAAATCCACTAACAAAGTGAGAATGATATTCCACTGCAGCTAACAAGAGTCTGAACCCGAACAGGAGCAGAATGAGAAAATGACCATTAAAGATAAGAACTTTGGTCTCTTATTTGCTTCTCCAGCCTTCTCTCCTGGAAATAGCGCAGCGGATGCTAATGGTGTAGGGAATTTAATGCCAGTTTTACAGCAGCGCCAGGCATTGCTTTTTCGGAGTAACCTCCACCGTGCATAGTCAATGCAGGTCATTTGCATAGGAGAGTAATGAATTAATTTCCCATTCATGCTATGATCATCCTTTAAAATTAAATGAAAAGCCAATTAAATATTGAATCACTCCAGCTATTTGAACAGGGGAAACAATTATTTAAGGAAAGAATTCTTCATTTCATAAGGGTTTTTTTTAATCCGGCGTGGATTCATTTATAATGTTCGTTTAATGACATTTGAAATGCAAGCTTATCACTACAACAATTAAAAAGTTTCAGTGAGGGTTTTTGAGTGTGCGCGTCTGTTGTTTTTAGCATAACAAACAACATTTTCACATTGTGAATATCCACACTCAAAACAAATCAACCACACACGAGGGTATCGTGTGTTGTCTATCTTTTCTTTAGAAGGGAAATCATAGAGTCAGCGTGGAGGTGTTGGATGCAAATATTCAGTACAAGTCTTCGACAATACATTCAGTACAAGGGTCATTTTCTATAAAGTCTAACAGTGCAGAAAACTGGCAGAAAAAAGCGGCCTCTTCACAGTTCAGGCTAAAAACTGCTTGAGGAACTATACTTCCCAGGAGACCCTGTGAGCCCCAAGGTCTCCTGAGAACTGTAGTTCCTCAAGCCGTTTTTGAGCCTGAACTGTAAATAGGCCGCTTTTTTCAGCCAGAAAAAGTACTAGAAAAAGAAAAGGAACTAAGGTAAATGTGGGAAGGGGGCGGTGGGTGCCGCAGGGGGGCGCGTGGGGTCTCAAGGAAAAGTGGGATGGGCCGGAGGCGATTTTCTGGCCCACAGGCATGCGCCCTGTGCGCAACGCACCCCCCGCCCGCTTGCCGCTCCACCACTGGCTTGCAGAAATAGTGGGATAACACTGGTGATTCCTACAGCAAATGTCCAATGCATAAATAACAGCTGTGTGTGTCCTTAATTACCTATGAACTAGTGTCAGGGAAAAACACCAGTGTTATCCCACTGCTGCTATGTGTACCACCTGATAGTCCAAGTCATATTGCTATATTGGTCTAGCGCTATCGTGCAAAAGTGGGAGTGTTAAAAAGAAACATGAAAAAAAAACACCCCAAAAAAGGACAGGAGAAAAACAGTGTGGTGTGAAATGGCCAGAGTGCTTCAGGCATGGCTCATAAATGGATTTCAATACAGTGGATGAGATTCCTGTCCCAATGTTGCCTTCCTTGGAACTGGGCCAATAACGGATAACAACCAGTTTAGAACGGCAATGTGAAAAAGGCCTAAAGAAAAAGATGCAGGCAAAACCACCTCTGCTTCTCTGTTTCTCACTTGCCTTGAAAGTCCCTTCCTGGGGTTCTCATCAGTCATTTGTGACTTGATGGCCCTTATGTAAATATTTAAAGGCATGGGGGGAATGGCACCCAGGGCTAAACCTGCTCCAGGCGCCCCCCGACCCTCCCCCCCCGCTGCTCCTTTGGCCAGCAGAGGCTCCGTGAGCCAAAGAAGCAGCCTTGCAGGGGAAGGCCGAGGGGAGGGGTGTGGAAGTGATTCTCTGCCCCCCACATGACCAGCTGGTGTGCGCCCAGGGGATGTGACCCCCACACGTCCCCGCCTCTGCTTAAAGGTAAAGGTAGTTCCCTGTGCAAGCATCACCAGTCATTACTGGTGACACCACATCACAATGTTTACTAGGCAGACGATGCATAGGCCAAATATGACAGGTTCAGGCCCCTTTTTAAAGCATCATGGGGGAGAAGTTCCCACAGAACTTGCCCCCCAAATACTTTTAACCTGTCATATTTGCCTGAACCCGGATTAAATGAACGTTGCTAAATCAGCAACTTTTCTCCTTCAACCTGGATTTCAGTCACTTCCTGCTTGCCTGTGCAAATGACAGGAAGCAGGAAGTGTTCTATTCCCACTCCCTTCTGTCCACCATTATGGTGGATTCCCCAGGTGGCCGCCATTGGAGTGGATTCTCTAGTAGGCAGCCATCACGTTGTGCCGCTAAGTGGAGGGGGGGATTCTCAGCTGACAATTCGCAGGAAACACTGATTTCCTGTGAAAACCATACTGCCTCCTGCGACCAGGATCCCAGCGATCCTGGCTGGCATCTGCACCTGCTGTACAAATGGGGCACAGGCAACATGGGTTCATTTGGGTGGCCAACCTATGGAGCTCCAGATATTCATGGACTACAATTGCCATCAATTGGCCATGCTGGCAGGGGCTGATGGGAATTGTAGTCCATGAACATCTGGAGCGCCATAGGTTAGCCACCCCTGAAATTTAAACCATTAGCGTTGTCGGTGTAGAATCAGTTTTTGTTTATGGGGTGGTTTTACTGGATTAGGTTTTACTGGATGATGTGCCATTGCCTTCCCCCATCATCTACACTTTACCTCCGACAAGATGGGTGCTCATTTTACTGACCCTAGAAGAATGGAAGGCTGAGTAAACCCTGAACCAACTACCTGAAACTGACTTCTGTCGGGATTGAACTCAGGCTGTGAATAGAGCTTTGACTGCAGTATTGCGGCTTACTGCTCTGTGCCATGAGGCTCCTATTATGTACATACAACCCATGCTACGTTTCCATATATGACTCCAAAATGGTTAAAAATAATTTAGTCTTGCTATAATTCTTGGTAGGTTCAAATGCCCCATAATTGGGTTCAGATTCTATAACTTGAATTTTATAATAGAGTTGACTTATATATTTGCACCCTTGTAAGTTCAAATTCCACCTTTCCTAATGCAGGGAGTCAGCAGGAGTCAAAATCTGTAACCCGCACGGTAGGGTCATCTTGCCAGTGCTCCTCATCAGAGGATTCCTGGCTGGCTGACTCTGAGCCCGTGACAACATCCCTGCACACGAGTCTTCTTCACTTTCAATTAAACAGATTTCAGAAATCACGGGGATTCTCTGATCTGAGGAGAGGTGACAGCGAAGAGAGCAAAACTGAGAATGCATAACCAAGGGGCTTTCCGCACTGACAGAGTTGTACTGGTTTCTATCTAGGTTCACCTCAGTGTATCCGCACTGCAACTGAGCTCAACGTTGTTTTGTCTCAGTTCCCCTCCTTCAGAACTGCGACATCCCTGTCGCAGTTATGAACTGCACCTTTCTGCTGGAACAAGGTCAATACCGCTTCGAAGCTTCGAAGTGCAGACGCATCGAAATGACACCTCATCCGTTCAACCAATCAGGAGCCGCTTTTGTGGCATGCGCAGAACGGGAGAGTCGTGGTGGGCATGTAACTGTAAACTGTAAAAACTGTAAAAAAAAAAAAGAACGCTCCTGTTTCCCATGGTAACACAAGCTCCAATCACGATCGAGGAGCGAAACAGGCACCAAGATGACCCCACCCACTTAGCTCGGTTCCAGGGGGCCAAGTAAGTTGCTGTGTGGACAGCCTGGAATCGCCCCCCACTGAAGGGAACTGAGTCGACCTTAGCTCCCTTCTGTAGTGCGGAAAGCCCCCAAGTGTGTAACTGAGAACCAAACCCAAAGGAAATGTATGCTCAATGTGAAGGAGACCACACATGAGTAGAAGCCCTGAGTTAAATTTCCATGCTTCCACCTACTACCAGGTCCATGTCAGTTACACTGTAGACTTGTGTGGAGGGGACCCAATCTTCTGCATCATGGCCCGTTTTTGTCCCTTGGCAATAATATGTGGCACAAACAGGACCCAAGATCACTGTAGACTTGTGTGGAGGGGACCCAATCTTCTGCATCGTGGCCCGTTTTTGTCCCTCGGCAATAATATGTGGCACAAACAGGACCCAAGGTCACTGTAGACTTGTGTGGAGGAGACCCAATCTTCTGCATCATGGCCCGTTTTTGTCCCTCGGCAATAATATGTGGCACAAACAGGAGCTCTACTGCTCATCCATTTTTCACAGCAGTACGTGTGGGAAAGTTCTATCCAAGGCCCCAAAGAGCTGTGGATCAAAGTCAGCCTGCTAAGAAACATGGTGTAAGGATTGGAGTAGATCCACGGCAGGGGAAAAAATGGTCGACTCTGCCCTTTGGATCAAGCAGGCTAGGAGCAGACTGTAATTAGCTTCTCGCATGCTCTTTCCTTAATTAATGCCATTGACAGTTGCAGCTTAAATAAATGTCAGACCCGTGCAGAAATTTCATCTCATTACAGGCTGTCAACAATCTGGATTGTCTATGCAGGAGGCTGTTTATTAGAATGTATCTATTTGTTTAGCTGGACTTTCTCGTGTTGAATCCTGGGCTGGTTTCTCCACCTATGACACATACAGCAATCTGACTTGCAGCAAGCCGGGGCACTCCTCTACATTTTGTAGAGCCGCACAATAGAATGGCTCGAAATTGCCAAGGAACATTTTCTGCCGAGTGCAAAACACCACTGCGATAAACAAACAAAACAAATGGGAGGAGAGGCTGGGCCCGAAAGCACCTAAGAAATTCAAAGGACTCCAAACACCGACAACAAATGCCACTTGTCCACCTGCAGAGCAACCAATTTCAGGGAGGTTTTCAGACCCAATTTGTACCCCATTATACAAATTAGTTAGCACCATTTCAGTATGCATTAGCTGCTGCAGCAGCTATTTAACATTCAATCTAGAGACGGAACATATTTTTTTTCAGCGCTGAAGAAGATTTGAGGAAGGAGATTTGCATGAGCACAGGAAGCCGTGCTGTTTTGTTTTTTTTAAGGAGGTGGGTTCTGGAATGTCAACTGATCTACAAATTACAGAGAGATCAGTTCCATTGGAGGAACTATAGACTTCAGGATAAATGCAAGTCCTAGAATGGCTCCTAAGAGTAGGACAGTGATGTTCTGTGGCCTTTTCCACATTCTCATTTTCTCAGTGTGTATTGCTCCCTCTAGTGGTCGATTCGATAGTGCCCCAGTTTATATCCAGCACATCCATCTCCCTGCACATTTAAACAACAGGTTTTTATGCAGGGCACAAACTGGTGTACTATCAAATTGACCACTAGAGGGAGCAAAACACAAGCAGAACCCCCCCACTGAAGAAATAGGAACTTACAAGTGAGGAAAATGAGAATTCAGAAAAGACCAGTTGTGGCTCTTTGACATGTCAAATATAGCTCTTCTTGGCACTGTCCCAATGGGGCATCTACCCCATGTTTCAGGAAAGTAGTATAGCTGTTTCTCAGTGGTGATTGTGTTTGGCGGGTGGTTCCCATCTTGAAACAGACACAGCTGCAGAAACGAGCCTCCCTGGCTTCATGCCAGGGATGTAAGTAACTGTGAGTACTACTGCTCTAGCACTTAGATTTATGTGTGCTATATGACAGAAACGAAAAGAAAGTGATTGATACTCACCTGTTAAGGCTGAGCCAGAGAGACTGGGGATTGAGAGAGCCAGGACATTTGTTGGCTGGTATTCTTCTATGGGTCTTTAGATTAAACTGTGTCCATTATGCACAGCTGCGGGGTTTTCCTACATTTTCCACTTCAGGGACAGCCAAGCTGAGCAGCCATTTTGCCTCCCTCCTCAACTTTCTTGTTGTGTCTGCAATCTCTGCTTGGGTTGCTCTGTTTGCCTTTTAGAAAGGAGGGTGGTCTATCATCCCTGCAGAGCCTCCTGAAATACTATAGACCAGTGGTGGAGAACCTTTGGCACTCCAGATGTTATGGACTACAATTCCCAGCAGCCCCTGCCAGCATGGCCAATTGTAGTCCATAACATCTGGAGTGCCAAAGGTTCGCCACCATGGCTATAGACCCTACTAGGAGAAATGGCGCCTGGAGACAAAACCTGAATTTCCACCCCCTGCAGGTGCCCAGGTCTACTGACCAGAGCCCAGGTCTACCACCTGGAGCCCGCACTGGCATCCAGGTCTACTGCCTGGAGCCTGCACCGGCATCCAGGTCTCCTGTCTGGAACTCGGACCAGCATCCAGGTCTGCCAATTGGAGCCAGCGTCGTCATCCAGGTCTACTGCCCAGAGCTGGTGCCGGCGCCCAGGTCTATGTGCGCCCGGGGACATGGATTACCCCATGTCCCTATAGGCAGTATGCCCCTGCTACTAGGGTTGTCAGCTTCAAGGTAGGGTTTGGAGAACTCTCAGAATTATGTTCTCCAGGCTAGTGTGGACTCTACGGTTTTATTTCCTGCTGAGGCCCTGCCCCTCCTTAAACCCCACCCAACCCCAGACTCCACCCTCAAGCCCCTAGGCATTTCCCTACCTGGAGCTGGCAACCTTACAGCTTTTTATGCTTTGAAAACATCAGGGGGGGGGAGGTTCCAGAGAAAGGAAGCGGGCAGATGTTTTCTAACCAACGTGCAGCTCTGTTCCATTTCCAAGGAATTGGAAAAAAACCGTGGCTCTCAATCATATGCGGCTCTCCAAGTCCTTTCCCCGTGTACTGGATACCATTAAAAAGAGTTTGCCTCTTTCACACACTAATAACAGGCACACGCTACCAAATACCTTGAAGAAAGGCTGGATTTAAAGGGTATTTCGTTTAGAGAACTCTGAAATGTTAGCCTCTGGAGAGTCCCTGCCTGCGTCCTCTGTTTATTTGGCTATATCTCCAGAAACAAACGTTTCCTGAAAATTAAGTTCTATTTGCTGCTTAGGTGTGGGAGGGATGCGGGGGGGTGTGGGGGGGAACACCTCGCGGTCCCAAAAGTTGAGCTTGACTGCCACCTGGTGGTCAGGACTCCCATCTCCCTCAAGTTGTTGTTTTTTCTTTGCAAAGAGAGAGATACTTAGCAAGAGAATAACGAGTCGAGATTCACGAGTTGCAAAGTTATATTAAGTCTACTATCCAACTGAGCAAGTTTAACAGGTAGATAGAAAAGGAAAATTTGAGAAAATGCTAATCTGCCTGGTTACACACGTTGGCACCCAGTGGCACACTTATCATTTATTTATTTGATTGATTGATTGATTAGGTTTATATACCGCCCTCCCCTGGAGGGCTCAGGGCGGTGAACAACATGTAAAATAGAGCACATAAATCAGATTAAAATCCATTAAATATCAATTAATACAGGCTCTAATAAATATAAACCCTACCCCATTAAAATGCAGCATTATTAAGATCACATAAAAGATGGCACCTACTATCAATTCCTTTAAAAACCCAAAGGGAAGGGGCGGTAGGATCCGCTTGATGTTATGAGGAGGAGGGGGCCCATCAGCAGCTAGTCTCCCCAAAGGCCCGGCGGAACAGCTCAGTCTTACAGGTCCTGCGGAACTCATTAAGATCCCGCAGGGCCCGGACACACTTATCACTACTTCTTTACGCTTTTCTTAGTAGGAACAGAACCAGAAAAAGGGAACATAGATTTACTTTTTATCCATTCAGGACATGGGACCTTTTGCATGTAAGCAACGGAGGTTTAACTAACCAATAACTCATCAACAGCTCAACTCATCGCAATGTGACATCAACAAGTTGTTTACATACAAACAACATTTAACTCCTTCAGGGCTGGAGTGGCATACTCTTATTATATCCCAGCACCTTGTTTGTGAATGGAGACAACATCACAGCACGACTACACAGATCCTGGACAGTAAATTCCACTGAACTCAAGAGTGAGTCTTCTAAGTAAAGATGCAGTACAAGGTATTGAACTGTAATGCACTTAATTGCATCTTCTCGGTCTGAGCCACACTTTGACTTCTATCTCACTTCTATGAGGATGTTTTCTTTACACGTCTATCCATCTCATCCATAGTTGGGGCAGGAATGGTGAACCCATGACACGCGTGCCAAAGATGACACGCCACGGCATTTTGTGTGATACACCAGCGTTCACCGACACCCAGCAACAACTATTCTCCCAGTGTGAGTCTGAGACATTTCTGTAATTATTTGATGGTTCTTAGTATAATACATAGCGCCACACATGATTGGACTGTTTTTGGGGAGGAACGTCATGTGAAAATTTGAGGGTGATCCGTCCAGCCGCTTCGGCGTTAGGGCATCAGTAACAAAAACACTGTTAGCTATATATATAATAAAAGCAGGATTTTTCAGTGAGGTGTTGACCTCCCACTGTTCCCAGTCTTTCCCCCACATGTGTCCTACTGACATACTGTTAAAACAGGGTTTCGGCTTCCATGAGCGTCATCAGATTGTCCCTGTCGAAAAATGACCTTCGCTCAAAGATTTGCCCCAATATTTGGGCATTTGGGACTGAAGACTGTTTTTTTTTTAAGTTTTGTCACAGGAAATTGACAAAAGGCATGTAAATGTCTCGAGCAGGCTGAGAACAATGAAGCGGGCCAGAACTAAGGGGAAAACAAATACCCACAGAGCCCATGAAAAATCAAATGCCAAATCATGCTCACTCCTCTCTGTTGGAATAATACCGGAACAGGGGCACATAGCCAAATATCTTGAATTATTAACTGAACCCCAACAGAGATGGATTATCACAAGGGCCAGATCCAATACCTTCCCATCAGCCATTACAAAGGGTCGCTACTTATCCATCCCTCTCCAGGATCGGGTTGTCCACACTGTAAAAATCAAGTGGAGACTCTTGCTCACATTATTCTTGACTGTCTGAGATATGTGGGCATTAGGAATTTCTCTCCCAGGCTGGCCCTAGACAAATCTGAAAGTGACTCTGACTGTTCTGTTGTGGAGCTTCTGTTAAACAACACAGATATCATGCTCTTGGAAAAAGTAGCAAAATTTCTTTTACAAGTGACAGAACTTTCTAAGTAATGTATACTAAGTAATGTATATATAGTCTTCCTGTCTGCGCTTTGAATGTACTCTTGATTTGTATTTCAAAAATGTCTGGCAATGCTCTAGAACCTATTTGTAAATGCCAAATAAAGGTTGTTGTTGTTGTTGTTGTTGAAATCAAATGCCCTTGAAAAATAAACATTGGGATGGGGGGGGGGCTTGGATACAAAGGCGCAGGCACCTTTTACCGAGATATATTGCCATCAGAAAGTGTTTAAAAAAAACAAAGACTGGTCCACACAAGGAAAAAAAATAGTTGTCCCCAGGGGAAACTGTCAACCTGTAAGTATCCAGTTTTCTACAAAGGGAATCCATCCTGGAGCTTTGCACTACTCAGAAATGTAGGACGTATGTAATAGTACAAGTATTTGAACAGCAATGCAGTGTAGTGGTTAAGAGTGTCACAGCAGGAACTAGGAGCCCCTGGTTTGAATTCTCATTAAGAACATAGGAACATAAGAACAAGCCAGCTGGATCAGACCAGAGTCCATCTAGTCCAGCACTCTGCTACTCGCAGTGGCCCACCAGGTGCCTTTGGGAGCTCATGTGCAGGAGGTGAAAGCAAGGGCCTTCTGCGGCTGTTGCTCCTGAGCACCTGGTCTGTTAAGGCATTTGCAATCTCAGATCAAGGAGGATCAAGATTCCTCCATGGAAGCTGGCTAAGTGACCTTAGGTCAGTCACACCCACTCAGCCTAACTGACCTCACAAGGTGGTTGCTGTGAGGACAGAAAGGAGAAGGGGACAACGTCGCAAGCCATTTTGGGTCCCCGCTGGGGAGAACAGTGGGGTATAAATGAAATAAGTAGTATTTCACTCTTATCAGTGCATGTTTATTCATGCCAGTTCAATAGGCAGGTAAATATGCCTCCTTATTTATTTATTTAGTCACTGATGCATTTGCAGCATTTTATACCACTTTTCTTCCAATGTAAGCCAGAGCCCCAAAGGTCAACAGTGGCCCCTTCTGCACATGCAGAATAATGCACTTTCAATCCACTTTGCAGCTGGATTTTACTGTGCGGAATAGCAACATCCACGTGCAAACAATTGTGAAAGTGGATTGAAAGTTCATTATTCTGCATGTGCGGAAGGGCCCAGCGGGATGAATACTACTATACTTGTCCTCAGGCAACGTGACACAGGTGTGGGGGGGGGGTGTCCTTCAGCCTTGTGGGGTCCTGAAGCAATCTGTCCTCCCCCCCACACGCCCCGCCAAGCCAATTTTATTTTTTAACATTGATTCCAGACTTCTTTAAGCAGGCCAATCTATGACCCTTCCTTTTGCAGATTTCTTTGTTGGCATGGGTGGAATATGTTCTCTCTTTCTCACAATACTAGAACCAGGGGGCATTCATTGAAAATGCTGGGGGGAAGAATTAGGACTAATAAAAGGAAACACTTCTTCACGCAACGTGTGATTGGTGTTTGGAATATGCTGCCACAGGAGGTGGGGATGGCCACTAACCTGGATAGCTTTAAAAGGGGCTTGGACAGATTTATGGAGGAGAAGTCGATCCATGGCTACCAATCTTGATCCTCCTTGATCTCAGATTGCAAATGCCTTAGCAGACCAGGTGCTTGGGAGCAGCAGCAGCAGAAGGCCATTGCTTTCACATCCTGCATGTGAGCTCCCAAAGGCACCTGGTGGGCCACTGCGAGTAGCAGAGAGCTGGACTAGATGGACTCTGGTCTGATCCAGCAGGCTCGTTCTTATGTTCTTATGTTCTTATGTTCTGTCCAACAGTTAAAAAGGAGAGGACAATAACAGGTAAATTGGGGGAACCAACAAATGTTCGCCTGAAAGCGAATCCCCAAATGCCTCGTCAGCACAGGACTTTGCAGGGAAATAGCCTTGTTTCCCCCATTTTAAAGAAGCACTGATGTCTTTGTGACGCCAGCGGCCATTATTCCAATTTGCTCATCCTCACCGTGGCCCTTTCAGCATACCAAGCAGCTAAGAAACCTTCTGAGGGAAGCGGTAAAACCTGATGTGCTTAATAGGCACTCTGAGGTGGAAGCCTGATGCGAGATGAGAACAGGCCTCTCATTCACCTAACCCATGAAGCTAGAGTTCATCTGCAATGGTGAGATTTCCATACACATTCTCCTTATCTGATGGGCACCTATCTCGCTAGTAATAGCTATTATATATAATATAGATAAAGAGAGTGCTTGAGAAAGAATTATTCACCCTACCACAAAACGCACTGATTCGGCCATAATGGCCTGTTCCCACCGTTCTTTCAACCAACGGCAACGATGGTCTTGAGTCAGCCCGTATTAGCTGTTCGTCACATTAAAACACATGTCAAAAGCCAGCACTTCACACTGCACCACCAAATTGGATTTCAATAGGCTGCAATCAAGGTGATTATACTTTGGAATATAATACACTAGAGTGGCCCTGGCTCATACTGTGGATTTATGGTACACGCACCCTCTTTCCCCAAGAAACTGGCCGCTAGTGAGTTAAGCAAAACAGCTTAAACTATTACAACCTAAATATTTATTGAGATTTACCAAGTGAATTCTAATAGTCATTTGCAGTCAACAATAAGCAGACTAATGTACATGTAGATTATACAGTCAGCTTGTGATAGTAGCATGTGAAAACAAAAGTTATCAGTACATATGAAAGCACACATAAAGAAACCAATATATTTTGCCCATTCTAACAGAAAATTTGATGCACATCGGACAGAGCTCTTGAAAATGTATTTTCCAAGACATTTAGAAATACTCAAAGAAGTCATTTCTTGAGATCAAAGTCTTCCGAAGACTGCATTTCCCCGGAGTGCTTGAATGTTGCTTATTATTTTTGTTCAGCGCTTTTAGTTTCCTTCAACAACTCTTGCCAGTTCTTCTCCATCTCTTCCTTGCAGGTGAGAAAGGCATCTTCAAGACGTCTCATTGAGCTGGCCAAGTCTGGGTTAGTACGCATCACCACCATATCATAAGCCATCCAAGTTGCCTGTACTGGGGCAATCCAACAGACACTGTCAGTAATTTAATAAGATTTAGTAGGAAAACTGTGAATCTGTGAACAAATATGATAAACTTTAAGTGAGACTAAAACCAGTGCCCGTAAATAACTGCACTGCAATAACTGCAACTACTCATCTGATTTTCTCAACATTGCTATTTACTCTGAGGACAGATTTGCTCTAGCATTTTTCACTTGTGAAGATCTACCTATGACAGCCTTGCTAATGGAAACGTCCATCATACGTTTTCCCTAATAGGTCTTAAAACAGATATGGAGCTCCAGTCCACGAAAATGGGAAACTGCGTGTTATGTACATAATTAAAGCATGCATTTTCTGAATTCTCAATTAGATTGCCTGCTCTAACAAACGAACGTGATTATTGTATTAAATATATAACCACTGTTCATTTATATCCTAGTAAACTTCTGAGCAAGCATTTGCTGGTATTTTAATTAATATCTCTTTTGCATAATCCATTTTACAATAATTGTTTGTGCATAAATATCAAAGAAACTGTCAGAAGAGGGGAATTCCGTTTTCAAGTGCAATTTCAAATAAAATGACTAATCAATAAGAAGACGGAAGTTCTAAGTACCACAGACACTTGATCAATGCAAAGAGTCTAGAGATCTATACAATAGGAAATGAGACCCCAATAATCCCAAGCTTCCATATAATCCTGTGGTGGTGAACCTATGGCACTCCAGATGTCCATGGACTACAATTCCCATCAGCCCTTGCCAGCATGGCGAATTGGTCATGCTGGCAGAGGCTGGTGGGAATTGTAGTCCATGAACATCTGGAGTGCCATAGGTTTGCCACCACTGTTATAATCCATAGACACATTTTTATTCCTTGAGTTATGCAGAAAGCTACACAGACTTTTCCAGGAGCTAGCAAACAGGGAACACTTCACCCCCATGTTACAATTAAGCAGCTTTTAGTTAATCAAATACTATTTTATTAAGGTCTGACAACTCAGGTTTATGAAAACAGCATCTTAATGTGGAAGGGAAGGGAACCTAACTATATTCATTTTAGGGCAGCGTTTCTTACATTTTTTGAATGCAGATCTGCTTTTACATTTACTCTACCTTCTAACTCCCCTAATCCAGAACCAACCCTTTGTTCCAGGTGCAAAGATTTTGCAAACAGGAATCCACACCACAGAAATGCTGCAAGTAAGTGCAACGATCTGTGTACTAGAGCATCCGTCCAATATCAAGATTAGAAGAGGGACCTAAGCCTTCCGAAAACTGCACACAAGAAACATGATTTAAACAAAATGATCAATCCTTCCAAATCAGACAGGGATGACAATACAGATGGAGGAGAGCCATCCTCACCACCCATACACACACAACACACACAGATCCAACTTGGAAAAATAAGGATCCTCCCTCAGTCAGGAACTTTCAATGTCTCTGCTGGTAGATGACAGAAACGTTTCATTTGCATGGGGTTTTCTCTGTCCCTAAAGTTTGTGCTGTTTCCCCCACCTACTCACACATCTGGATGTTCCTACATGCTTCAAGGGAACCTTAAGAATAGGGTTTTGTGGGTTGTTGTTTTTTTTAGAAAACTCCATAGTTCAATGATCACCATTTTTCCAGCTGAACAGAAAATGAACACACCACCCCTCTCTCTGTTTGGGATACTTAACTTAAAATCTTTATAGGTATGTACTAATTAGTGGAAAGATTTAGCTGAACGAATCAGTAACAGAACAAAGAGAATTCTGGCAAATACAGCTTCACATCAAAACCTAAATTAAGTTTAGAACCCTTGTTTAATTATCTAGTTGGTTTTAATTATCCGGTATTTGACTTTCTTTGTATCAATACAATCCATTCCACAAGAAGTTCAGATAAAACCAAAACCCAATTAAAGTGTAAAGTAAAACCACAGTTCTTTTAGTAATATGCTTCTCCACCTGATTCTCAGGGTCAAACTATAGAAGTCACACTTATAAGCACTCAAGGGCCATTTTTGCACGGTCAAAATGTCCCAGTGGGAGCACAGAAAATATCCCTGTGCAGCTGAGAATTCTGCATGGTCTCCAGAGCTACAGCAGGTCTGCCCGGGTGTTGTCCCAGGGTTTCCTTGTGATATTCCCTTTGCTCCGCAACTTTCAAAAATCGCAAAAATTGAGATTCTTTTCAAATAGCCCTGTGTGACCCGGCACTGTGCAAACTCAACGGGAGCAGAACAGAGGCATTTTTCCCACCTCACCACTCTGGGGCGGCCAATCAATAGGCGCTGCATTTTTGTGGGGGTGGCCATGAGCCAGGCCAGCCTCAGGGCAGGAATATGGCCAGTTAGAATCCACTGATGTTAGCGAGTTGCACCCCAGCACGGAGAGAGCCACCAGGAGCCAGCCTGTTTCCCTCCCCAGCCTGCCTGCCAGGTGTGGGGGCTGTCCTCGGGCTTGACAGAGCGGCTGGGAAGCAGGTTTGCCAGCAAGCCAGAGGCATAGCTGGGCCAGTGAGCCAGAGGGATAGCTAGGGAAAATGGAACCTGGTGCAAAATCTGAGTTTTGCTGCCCCCCCCCCCCATGTTCGTTTGTGTTTTTTGTATTTTTTAGTGTTTTTTCAGTTTTAAGCCTGCAGGGGGTGCAGTTTTTAGGCTAGAAGCATCAAAATTTCAGGGTATCTTTAGGAGACTATCCTGATGATACCAGCCAGATTTGGTGAAGTTTGGTTCAGGGGGTCCAAAGTTATGGACTCCCAAAGGTGTAGCCCCCATCTATTAGCTCCCATTGGAAACAATGGGGGATGGTGGCAACCCCTTTGGGAGTCCATAACTTTGGACTCCTAAACCAAACCTCGCCTAACTTGGGGGGTATCATCAGGAGAGTTTCCCAAAGACTCTTTGAAATTTTGGTGCTGCTAGTCTAAGAACTGTGCCCACTGCAGGCCAAAAACTGAAAAATACTAAAAAAAACCCAAAAAACAAACCTGAAATTTTTACTGCCCCCCCCCAGGCGCGTGCCCAGTGCAATGCGCACCCCCTGGTCCCCTTGTAGCTATGCCTCTGCGGCGAGCGGTGCCCCGGCACGGAGGGAGCCGCCAGGCGCCAGCCTGCTGCCCTCTTCAGTCTGCCTGCCAGGTGTGGGAGCCATCCTTCAGCCTGACAGGGTGGCCAGAGAGTGCAGCAGGCTTGCCGCCGTGGCAGGCAGCTCGGCCAGCAAATGGCGCCCCCGCACGGAGGGAGCCGCCGGGCACCAGCCTGCTGTCCTCCCCGATCTGCCTGTCAGGTATGGGGGCCATAGGCTCCCTCCACTCCAGGGTGCCGCTTGCTGGCCAAGCCGCCTGCCATTTTGCAAGGCAGCTGTCACTGTCTCTGGTAGTTCCCCAATGAATAAGTGGGGTGCGGGGGGGGGGCTTAGCTCTGAGGGCACCAGCATTTACTTAAGCTGGTGCAATGTCAGCACCTTGATTTTTGTCCCTCCGGAAGCCTCCCACCTAATTTTGTGCAAAGGACAGAGCAGACAGTGATGAGCCCTGCCGCCCTGGCTTGACACCACCGCAGTAAAAGTGGAGCAGACAAGCAATTAAAGAGTTTTGTCATGAGTTTGTCATTTTGCCAACTTGCTTGGGTTAAAGCTTCGTCAGATCTTGAGGCCAACAATGCCCCTCCCAAGATTGACTTCCTGGGCTGCTTAAAGGCCAGTGGGGGGACTCGTAGTAGTCAGCCCAGGAAAACAACAGCCAATCAAAACGCTGGAAATGCGGGAAACGGAGATGGGATCGTGGTGCAACTCCAAAAGCCCTGGGCTCATGCTTAAACAACTGGAGCATTACAGAGGCAAAAGTGGGGCAGAAGGGCGGAGCCATGCGGAAGCACAAACCGGGGCAAAATTGCCCTGGTACGTGAGATCCCGGTGCCACCCCAGTGCAATTTTGCCAAGGTCACAGTAGCATCTCTTAAAACGGCCAAGGTCACAGTAGCATCTCTTAAAAGGTGTATTTATTATATTTCTTTTTGCTAATACATTAGTCTCCTGAAAGATGAATGCATCCTTGAAGGTAATGGAAAACATGCATACAGTTGTTTTCTTATGGACAGCACTCTTAAAAAGCTTATTGTTGTCATACAGAAGAATCCACACTTAGCAGAAATGTAGGGTTTTATTAGAACCTCTCTGGGTTATTCCAGAACAGCATTAGCTTTGACCCATCTCTTAACTGAACATGATGTGCACGCTCAGTGGTCCTTGGATAGTCATGAGTATCCACATCAGATACACCCATCTGATTCCATGGAGCTGGCTTAAGCAATGCAAATGCGCTATCACAGGGGTCTGCAACCTGTGGCTCTCCAGATGTTCATGGACTACAAATCCCATCAGCCCCTGCCAGCATGGAGAGCTGCAGGTTGCAGACCCCTGCGCTATCAGAATCAACTTCCCACTCAGATCTCCCTTTCTGGATCAGAACCAGGGCTACCAGCAATCACACAGACTTCCTGTAAGAATAAAACCACCTGATAGTTTTTCCATGTCTTCTAGGAATTTTTCTAGATCTTTATTCAGGTCCTCTAGCTTCTTTACCATATTGTCATAATTTCTTTCACAGGGTTCATATTTGGCCATCTAAAAAGAAACGCGCATGAGATTAGTGGTGCTGAGTAAACATAACGGAGCTCACTTTAAACACATATAATGCCTTCGGAATATTTTAAGAAAGGTACTAGTGTTCTGTGTACAAAATGAGCTTGTACAGTCCATCCTATTGCTGTTGTGAAGGGAGATGGGCAGCAGAGCAGCACCTGGGGATGGCATCCCGGCACTGTCCCAAAAACACAATTGGTGGCGCAGGCGCCAGGGGAGAAGGAGAAATGTCTTTCTCCCCTGGGAAAGCCCATAGCGGAAAATTACTTACGCCACCTCTTTTGGGAGCTGGGAGGGGGCCTTTTAAGGCAGAAAACACTTTGGGAGTCAACTAATGTTGGCTCCGCCTCTGGGAATGCCCCCCTCCATTACAGCACAGGAATTCGCGGCAATGGTCGGCCACTGCAGGGTCCAGTTTCCAGGTTTGGGCACTGAGGCGGCCAGCTGCCGAGATAAGTCCCTCGGGCCAGCATCCATGCCACTTTGCATGGCACTAGTGGATGTCAGCACAACCCTTCTACTGCTTCCGAAGTGGCTTCAAACCCCCCCCCCCTTTGTACTACACGGAAAGTGTAGGTTTTTCCACAACTCTGAGTAGGAAACTGATCCCCATTATCGGAAAGCAGCCATCATCAAACATTTTACCAGGAGGCCATAAAACGCCTCGGTGAACCTTGAATAAACTGGCACGTTCTTTAACATGGATGCTGAGAAGTAACTATATCTGGCTAAAACTTAAGCCCTAAACGATTAATTCAGCACTTCTTGAAAATCAGAACACCTCCTAAGTGCCAAAATAAGGGTTTAAACACTTCAGACACGCCAGATTTCAAAATTGTACGACTTGACAGCTATGCAATAGTGGGCACAAGGGGAAAGAAAAATCTAATATCCATTACTGTAGTAAATGTAGAATAAAATTAAATAAATGTATTAATCTACGGGAAAAAATGTATTCCAAGTAAGTTGCCCCAAAGCGCCAAAGAGATTTTTAAGCACATCACTTAGTTTTTTATTGCCGTACTGATAAAGCGGCCTGGTTTAAACCATAAGTCTATTCAGCAGGGCCAAAAAAGGTAGATACAATCGCTTGCTAACAGTATTAAAGTAAATAAATAATACCCGGGGTTCACAAAGCGCTTCAGAGTGCTTTGGATAATTATCTCAGTAATTTAAACACTTAACTTCAGGCACTCCGATTTTCAAAATTGTTTTATATTGTACTGTACTTTTGGCAGCGAAGAATGCATCAGTGTTGTGTGGGAGAGAAAAATACGTAAGAAGGAAAGCAGAGACAGATGGACTAAAAGATGCTACTCACAAAAGGAAGGAGAAAATGAGGAAGGGGGTGCTAGTTAGCCTTTAAGGTGGTTAGCCTTTAAGGTGCCACAAGATTATTTATATTAATACAGGGGTGGGGAACGTCCAGCCCGCGGGCCGTATCAGGCCTGTGAAATCATTTGGTCTGGCCCTGCTCTGACTCCTGTTCAGATCGCCCCTCTCCGTGTTGCGGGGCTGATGTCCACAAGACCCAGGCAGGCAATCAGCGCTGCTGCCAGTGCCCTGCCCCTCCACCACGGTCCCCCTCCTGCACCTGCCACCACCGGGCTATTCAGACAATAGAGGCAGGCAGGCAGGGGGAAGGGACCAGCTTAAGTGGGAGCAGCTGCCCACAGTGCCACTGGGTCCTAAAAAGCCTCTGAGCACCCCCAATGACCCAGTGCCCTACTAGCCGCATTGCCTCAGGGCAGGGACAATGGGAAAAGTGGGAAATCGAGGCGGGGTCAAGTCCAAAAGAGCAAGAGGGAGAGGACTGAGGCAGGGTCAAGTCCAAAAGAGCAAGAGGGAGGGAGAGAAAACCGGGTAGGGGCCAGGAGAGAGAAAATGCACGTGCCAGAAAGGGCAAAAGGGGCGAGAGTAGGTTACTAATTATTTGTGTGTGCTGAGAGGGGGTTACTAATTGGTGATTTTGCCATGTGATTTTTGCCTTAGTTACACCCCTCCTCTCAGCAATAGCGCGCAGAACTTGAAGCAGTTTAGCAGGAGGTGCACCGGCGTGCGTGGCCGCCTGTGCCTGTGTGCATTCGTTTCCCGCCCAAGGACTGGCGCAGCGGCTGCGTCCTTGCCACAGCCCCGCCCAGCAATGCCCCGCCCCCAGAATGCCCAGCCATGCCCCATCGTGCCCCGCCCAGCCCCATTGGCGCTACGCCACAGTTTGAATCCCACCATCATGAGAACCTGTTACTAAAATTTTTGGATCCCACCACTGCCTATAAACCCTTTTTTACCATCAAGTCACAGCCAACTTACGGCAATGTCGTAAGGATTTCGTGGCAAGAGACATCCAGAGGCGATTTGCCATTGCCTGCCTCTGTTTTGAGACCCTGGTATTCCTTAATGGTCCCCAGTTCAAATACCGACCAGGTCCAATCCTGCTTAGCTTCTGACATCTGACAAGATCAGGCTAGCCTGGACCATCCAAGACATTTACTTCTAATTGCACTCTGTGGGACTTTCTTTCAAGTAAAAGCACACAGGATTATGCCATAGATTCCAGGGATGCTTCTGAAGCTTCCCCGCTTCATTTAACCGAGCATTAGTCCCACAGGAACAAGGCTTACAATGACATTTCATGAGCCGAGTGTGCCTGTGTAATTTGTTGAAGATTTTATTCCAGTACAGCCTTTCCTGGAGTGGAGCCCATTTCTTCAGATGCAGCATTGCAGGTCCTCATAGGGCCATGAAATGCAAGAGGTGCAGGGAGAGATGTAATTATGCAAAAATTTAAAACAGACACAACAGCCACGTCTGGCGTTCAGCAAATTAGGAGGACCAGCGACATGACCCATAATTGCTACAGTGAATGTACCACTGCGCTCTTCTTGAATTTTACATAACTATTTTTCTCTCTGCACTTTCTGGCCGTTTGATCTTGCTGGGCTTTACGCTACGACAGAAAAGCTTATGCTGGCATAACATCTTTTTAGTCCTTATTTTTGCTTCAAAATACTAGCGCATTAGCCCTGTGGAACTGTAATTCTTTAAGTTTTTGAACCATGATCTAATTGATACTGTTTCTAAAGGTTAATTTTATTTTTTAATTTAAAAATAATAGTGAGGAAGGTTACACTCCCCTTGAAAAAACAGGTGATAATTTACAGACAGCCCTGTTCTTTCTCAGTTGTTTTTCCTCTCCCACCCCTCATGACAAATATGAACTCTTCTTTTCAGTCCCAGAATGTCTGTTATCCATTTGCAGATTTGGGAGTTTTAAACACGAAACGAGAAAACAGGAAGGGACAGCACCAGCTATTTAGATGGGCTATACTCTGTTCCTGCTTTTATGCTTGTACTGATCTTATGCAGTAGATGAAAGGTCAGGAACAGATAGCGTAACATAGAATGTATGTTATCCATTTTCAGGTTTGGGAGTTTTAAAAACAAAACAAGAAAAGTGGAAGGGAGAATAAAGGATATTCCTACAGACTACATCCAGATCCCACCTTTACAGATCTTGTGCAGTAGGGACCAGGGAGAGTTGCCAACTCTGGGGCAACTGGGGAAGCAAAGGTCTTTGGCAGAGTATAATGCCAACCAGTACCACCATTTTCTCCAAGGGGGTTGATCTGTATTGTCTCGAGATCAGTTGTACTTAGGTAAAATTCGGACTCAGATATATTTTGGCATAAAATTATCTGTATGCCCGAATAAGGCAAATAACATATTTGAATATACCCAAATATTCGGGCATATATGAAAAATTCGAGTCCGTTTGAATTTTTTTGTATTTTGGGGTGTTTTTTCACGTTTTGGCCTGCAGAGGGCACATTTTTAAGCTAGCAGCACCAACATTTCAGGGTATCATCCAGAGACAATGGGGGATGGGGCACCCCTTTTGGGGTCCATAACTCCCCCCCCAAACCAAACTTCACCAAACTTCGGTGGTATCATCAGGACAGCCTCCGGATGATACCCTGAATTGTTAGTGCTGCTGGCTTTAAAAATGCACCCCCTGCAGGCTAAAACACAAAATAAATACTCCAAGAAAGCCCAAATACCTTGCATTTGGATTCGTTCATATTCAGGCAGGACATATTCGGCCCTTTTTTGTCAGAATATGCCCGAATTCCCCCAGATTTGAGCCGAATCTGGTATTTGTTTCATCTGAATCTCCAAGCCTAGTTATAATTCCAGAAGATATTCAAGTTCCACCTGGAAGCTGACCACACTATACCATTTTCAACAAAAAGAATTAAGCAATTTGTAATTTCATTCACCAAGTGCTGGACTGTTTTTGTTTTAGAATTCTACTTAGTTTCTTTTTTTGAAAAGGGTACAGTGGCTAGAGGAATGATTGTGTTCCATGTTAAACTGTTCCCATTCTAAGCTGTACAAGTACTTTGCTTGTTTTCTAATTGTTACAGGTCTGAGAGCAGCACGAGGCTACAAATGTGTACAGCAATGGATTCACAACAAACGGAGCCATTGTGAGCACGCCGCTAGGCAGATGCTCACCTTTGTGTGTGGACAGGACATATTGCTTTGCTCTCTTTTTAGACAGATTTTATTATTTTATATGTCACAAATGTTCAGTCTTCATGTTTACATGTTGTGGATTCAAAGCCCTAAACTTTTTTTCCACACTGGAGAAATGGGAGGGGGAGGTCCTGCTCTGCCTCCCAGGGTTGTTGTAGATTCTCCACCGATCGGAAGGATTCCCTTAGCAGAGGGTGGGAGCCGGCGGAAGGGGGACTGTGGTGATGGAACAGCCAATCAGAATGCAGGAAAAACAGGATGTTCGTGCCTCCACATTTGCATTGTAAAAAAAAATAGCAGTTTTGTGTGAAGGGGCAGAAAGAAAACAGATTATTTCCTTCATGGAAAATAGGCACCTATTTGAAGGACAAAAACGATCCAGATTCAAAAATAATGGATATAACCTGTTATTATTAGGCTGTGCTGAAATGACCTGGTTTTAACAGCCTGTCACACATGCCAGTTAATTTGATGTGCTTGGATTAAATTAATTTAATCTCACTGAAACCAGTCATGGCAAAAAGGATTGAATCTTACCACTTTGACTTTAGTAGGCTGTGGACTAGAGTATAAACGAGTTGAATAAAATGCTACATTTAGAAAAAAGGAATGAATCCAAGCGCTGAAATTATTTTAGTAACCAGTTTGAATGGGATTTATTTTGAACAAATGCTTTGTTGGGCATTAATGGTTGGGAGCAGGGTTTTAAACTATTTTAAAGTGGGAAATGAAGCCAAATTTCCAGTTTCTGGTGTGAACCATCATCCATGGTTCAATGTATTGTCAAGGGCTTTCACAGCTGCAATCAACTGGCTGTTGTGGATATTCTGGCCTGCGTGGCTGTGGTCTGGCAGTTTTTGCTCCTAACAGTTCACCCAACTCTGTGGCTGGCATTTTCAGAGGCATGTCATGGTAAGAAGCTCTTACTGTAACATGCCTCTGAAAATGCCAGCCACAGATGCGGGTGAAATGTTAGGAGCAAAAAACTACCAGACCACAGCCACAAAGCCCAGAAAACCTACAACAGCCACTTGATTACAGTTCCTTTGTTTCAAAATCTTGGTCAGGAGAGAAAAAATATCTATTTGTGCATGATGTTACCCTGTTCTCCAAAGTGAACACAATTGTCATTGTTGCATATATATTTATAGTTAAGTCTAATAACCATGTTGAATGAAGAACATAGCTCCTATGGTTTTTAAAATGGACAGTGCAAATTGTTGTATTACTTTGCTTATGCCATGAAAGATGAAACACCATGATAAATGGGCAGGATCCAACCATACAATTTTTTTATGCAATACAATCCTATGCACTCAGAAGTTCCTATTCAATGTAGGCTCCAATGGGCTTACTCCCTACTGTGCATAGAATTGTAGCTGCCAAATCAAAGCAACCTGTTTTCTGACATGGTTTTGGAACTGAAATTGCCTTTATCACCCTGACCTTTGCTAAAGCAGAGAAACAGGGAGAACAATTATTGTGAAATTCCTGGATCTTCCAACAGCTCTTGACACTATTGATCATGGTAACCTTTGGCCTTGGGGATGTTCCAGTGAAACCATACTCTGGTAGTTCGTTTCCTGCTTAGTTAACCAACATTAGTACATGGTGCTGAAGGGCAATTAATTCAGTCCTTAACATGTGTGCTATTGGCTCTCGCAGGGTTCCGTCTTGCCCCTGTGATGTATCATATCTACAGAAAAATCTACAGCAAGCAGTATTTTTCCTTGTCATTTCCATCAGTTGACATATTAGATGTTCTGAATCAGTGTTCGGAGACAGTAAAGGGCTGGATAAACTGAATCTCAATACAGATCAGCTAAAGGATGCTGATTAATATGGGTTTAAAGAACTGCCCTGTGCTGGGTGGGATTGCACTCTACCAAAGCGAACGAGTTCAAAGCTTGAGGCAGCCATTTAAGTGTATAATTGGAGGCACATTGCTCCCTTACCGCATATAATGTCTCTGCTCAACTTCTGCTGATATACCAGCAACAGGCTTTCCTTGCCCACAACCATGTTTATAGGTGTCTGTTGTGGGGAGAGGAAGGGGAAGGAGTTTGTAAGCCACCTTGAATCTCCTTACAGGAGAAAAAGGTGAGGTATACATCCAAACTCTTCTTCTTCTTCTTACATTCAGCCTGGACAAATGCAATGAGCTGTACACAGGGCTCTGTCCAAAAACTCTTCAGAAGCTTATATTAATGCAAAAAAAAATGATGCAAGGCTACAGAGGGGCACAAGCAACTGAGAATGCTTGTACTGAAGTAGTGATGTTGGCTGCCAATTCAATTCAAAGTGGTTAAAGCCCTCATTAGTTTGGAGCCATTCATCAACCTGTACTCCAGTCAAGAATTTGGTAAAGGTCTTGTAATAGCACTTTCCTTCCAGAACTTGCTTTCCCGACCTATTGGCCAGGAGCCTAATCTTTTCCAGTTTCAAATTCCAGGGGAAAACTTTCTATAAATGCTAGGTGAAAACTCTCCTCCTCCCATACCCCGTTATTGGTGCCTCTACCACCATACTGACTCTTTTCAGGCTTAGTCCAGCCCAACTTTAAAATGTGCTGGGGGGGGGGATTACGGGGGATGCTCAATTATATTTTAGGAGGGTTAGGGTGGGGAATGGGAAGGATTTTTAAAGTAGTTTTAGGATGCTTTTATTATTGCTTCATGATTTATTATTGTAACCCACCAGGGACTTTGGTGATGGGCGGGAAATAAGTTCACAGATAAAATAAATATTTCAGATTTTGTTGGTAGATGTTGTTTTTGTGATCTATCTTATCTATGGCCATTTCCGCTCAAGACGGGCCTTTTATATGCCCTGGGGACGGATAAACGCCCGTCCCCCCGGGTGAGCCATTTCCACACAGAGCTGCGCATTGCGACGCTAATTGACTGGCTCCCCTTCCCCCAGGGCAGCGTCAGGCTGCCCTAAACAACAACCCTTTAAAGGGTTGTTTTTTGCCGGCAACAGCTGCAGCCTAGCCGGCGATGCGCTTAACAGCAACCGCCGAGGGAACGACGCTAAGTTTTTCCTTGTCCCACTCACCTTGTCCCCGTCGTCGGCCTCCTGGCTCTGCAGCCCCTCCCTCACTGTCCTCCGACCCCCCTGGAGGTCGGGAGGGCAGCGCGGGCGGGCTTCAGAGGCCAGCAGTCCACGACGGGACAAGGTGAAAGTGGACGGGAACGGGCAGAGGCGTGCGAACCGCCTTCACACCGGCAGAATTCTTGCCGGGCGTAGGGGGCGCAATTTCAAGCGTCTTGCGGAAACGGCCTATGTTAGCAGCCTAGGATGCCTTAGCTGAGAGACAAGGGATACATTTTTGTAAGGGCTTGCCTCTTTATTCAAAAGTCCATTGTACATGGGTTTGCAACTATGAAGCCTAATCCTGAATATGCAGGAGAAATTCTAATCCACTTCTCTGAGTACATTTACCAAGGAATAAATTCCATTTAACTCAAGTTACGAGTAAAAAAGGAAAAGACTTGGGAATGCTTATCCTAATTTCAAAGAAAAAAAATGAAGTAAAAGGGATTAACTCTCTTATGGTAGTTGGCTAAATCATATAATATGCAAAGTTGGTCTACAAAGACGAATTGTTTGTAAGAAGAATGCTCAAAGTTTTTCTTCCTTTTGCTGTTTTTAATTGCACTTTTTAACGTGTTTTTAACATCACCTATGTCTAGAGCCTCTGGGAAGACAGAATATGTTCGAATTTTTTAAAAATTAAATGAGACTGCAAGTAAGGCAATCTGAATTAAATGAATTGTAATCTAAGGCAACTGAATTAACCCAAAAGCCCTTTATTTAAATCCCACCTCCGCTATGAACATTCCGAGTGGTAGTAGGCAAGTCACTCTCAGCCTAAAATATGGAAATATGGTCATACTATTTTACAGTTCTCAAACTGGGCAGGGGACCCCAATAATAGATTGCAATTCTCTCTCAGATGGGTCGAAGGGCCAGAAGGAGCAGAATGAACAAAATGAGTTTGGAAAGTCAAAATGCTTCAGGAGCATATTTGGGGTTTGAGATCCAAAACGGCCACGAAAACCATCTTTTTGTTCAGAGATGCTATGTATCCTCAAACACAAACATGTGATCTGATAAGCAATGAAAGATGTGTTACGCAAGTGGGGGTGGGGGAGTGCAGAAGGGGAGAGATAAGGATGGCCAGAAAAGGCAAGCAACAATGCTAAAGACATTGGGGGAAAAGAGACAGAATTGGTAAAATGAAATGCAAACTTAGGCAAAGTCCTTGTGTTGTGCTGAGAAGAGGGAAAAGAGCCTGGAATCCCAACTATTTTGGGAGTATCCGCATTGGCAAGGAAGTCAGTCTAAAGGGTCCCTTTGTCGGTGCTCGTAAAAAAAAAATACCGCTGTGGCCCCTTCCGCACACGCATAAAATAATGCGTTGTCAAACCACTTTCACAACTGTTTGCAAGTGGATTTTGCTATTCGCAGTTAAAGCCAAAGCAGCATCCACTCTTGACAACCCAGTTGTGAAAAGTGGTTTGAAAAATGCATTATTCTGCATGGAGTGGAATGGGCCTAAAAGAGGGTCCTTGGTCCGCTGTTTCTGAAACCAGTGTGAGGCGTCCCTACAAAAAAGTCTTGCAATTAGCGCAACTTCTGGGCAGGGGCTGTTGTGAAGAAAGGGGAAAGGCTTATTATTAAGTACTGTAAATATCCGTTGCCCACGATTATCTCTCACCACATTAAGTTGCTGCTTCATATCGCTAGTCTGCTAAATGCCAAAAATCAACCGCTTATTGTGCTCTTTAAAACTGTTCTCGCTGCCTGTACTTCGGTGTTTAGGAACTCGCTGTGGGCCAAACCCTGGAGGGGAAGGGTGGTGGTACAAAACTACTGTAAATGTAACAACAACAACAATGAACATCAGCATAAATGTAACATGACGCCCTGACCAAGCTACCACATTCTATCCGGTGATCCTCAACAGCTAAGTTGCGTTTACGATGTGGGCTTCTGCTTCCTTGTGAATGGGAGGCCACAAGGAAGTCCAGGCTCGCAATGCAAAGGCAAACCACCTTCGAATGCCTTGAAAACCCTGCAGGGTCGCCATAAATCAGGTGACTGCACTTTCCACCCCCAAATATCATTGGCTCAGATTTGTTTGAGCCTCGGCTGCTCGCAGGAGGAGCTCCTCGGAATAGAAGGGGGTTTGTAAACTGGGCCGTTTTGGAGCGAGCGAGAAAGGCGGCCATGGGTCCAACCGCGACGCGGCCCGGAGCCTTTCCCTCCGCGGGCCAGGCGCTCCCGTCGGCTCCGTCCCGCTCTCCGGTGAAGCCCCGCCAGCCACCTTTGACGGAGAAGGACAGGCCTCCTCCGCCGCCGCCGCCGCCGCCGCCGCCTCGCCCTTTCCTCGCCTTTCCTCAGGCCGCCGACGCCCCTTTTTTCTCGCCTCAAGCGCCCGCCAGGCCCAACCGCCCTCCTCGGGTCGTCGCGCGCGCCACTCCGGCGCCTCGGCCTTCGCGTCGTGTGGCCTCGCTGATGGCGGGTGCCTCACGAAGCGAAACGCCCGAGTAGCTTCTCAGGGCGGTTTTCTTCGGAGGAGGGGCCCAGGCCCGCAACCTTCCATCCCCAAGCTGTCGTCCCGTTTAGACGAGCTGGGAAAACAGCGCGGGTTGGGGGCCTGGTTCTGATCGGGAGCGCTCAACTTCCGTGCCCTTCGGTCGCCATCCGGGCGTGAGCTCTCGCTGAGCTCTTGGCCGCTGCACACCTATGGAGAAATTCTTCAGATTAACAGTTATCCAAGTGATCCCCAAATGCCTTGAGCTATCCTTAACACAAGGGCTGTGGGAGAATAAATCACTTCTGTGGATTAATTGCTGGTCAATTTCACCCCTTAATCCTGGAAGGGGGATTGGGCTGAGAGCCCGCCCATTAAGTTTCATGGCAAAACTGATCCCTCGTTGTGCACGTAGATGCGGCACAGATAGATACATTCTTCAGATTAACAGTTATCCGAGTGACCCCCAAATGTGTTGAGCTATCCTTAACACAAGGGCTGCGAGAGAATAAATCACTTCTGTGGATTAATTGCTGGTCAATTTCACCCCTTAATCCTGGAAGGGGGATTGGGCTGAGAGGCTATCCTTTGAGTTTCATGGCCAATCTGATCCCTCATTGTGCACGTAGATGCTGCATAGTACATAAATTCTTCAGTAAAAGTTATCCAAGTGATCCCCAAATGTGTTGAGCTATCCTTAACACAAGGGCTGTGGGAGAATAAATCACTTCTGTGGATTAATTGCTGGTCAATTTCACCCCTTAATCCTGGAAGGGGGATTGGGCTGAGAGGCTATCCTTTGAGTTTCATGGCCAATCTGATCCCTCATTGTGCGGCTGTAATGATGCTGCATAGTACATAAATTCTTCAGTAAAAGTTATCCAAGTGATCCCCAAATGCGTTGAGCTATCCTTAACACAAGGGCCGCGAGAGAATAAATCACTTCTGTGGATTAATTGCTGGTCAATTTCACCCCTTAATCCTGGAAGGGGGATTGGGCTGAGAGGCTATCCTTTGAGTTTCATGGCCAATCTGATCCCTCATTGTGCACGTAGATGCTGCATAGTACATAAATTCTTCAGTAAAAGTTATCCAAGTGATCCCCAAATGTGTTGAGCTATCCTTAACACAAGGGCTGTGGGAGAATAAATCACTTCTGTGGATTAATTGCTGGTCAATTTCACCCCTTAATCCTGGAAGGGGGATTGGGCTGAGAGCCCTACATTAAGTTTCCTTAAGCAAAACTGATCCCCTCGCTTTGTTACGTAGATGCTTGGCACAGATAGATACAGTCTTCAGATTAACAGTTATCCGAGTGACCCCCAAATGTGAACATAATAAGAACATAAGAACTAGCCTGCTGGATCAGACCATAGTCCATCTAGTCCAGCATTCTGCTACTCATAGTGCGCTCCGCAGGTGCCTTTTGGGGGCTTGCCCACGTACGGGAGGTGAAAGCAATGGCCTTCTGCTGCTGCTGCTGCTCCTGAGCACCTGGTCTGCTAAGGCATTTGCAATCTGAGATCAAGGAGGATCAAGATTGGTAGCCATAGATTGACTTCTCCTCCATAAATCTGTCCAAGCCCTTTTAAAACTATCCCAGGTTAGGTGGCCATCACCACCTCCTGTGGCAGCATATTCCAAACACCAATCACCACGTTGGGTGAAGGGTGTTTCCCTTTTATTAGTCCTAATTCTTCCCCAGCATTTTCAATGTGTATGCCCCCCCCTGGTTCTAGTAGTTGTGAGAAAAGAGAGAGAAAATTCTCTCTGTCAACATTTTCGTACCCCATGCGCTTAATTTTATAGGCTTCAATCCTTATCCCCCCTCAGGCGTCTCCTCTCCAGAACTAAAGAGAGTCCCCCAAGCGCTGCAACCTCTTCCTCATGGGAAGGTGCTCCAATCCTTCAATCATCCTGGGTTGCCCTTCTCTGCACTTTTTTTCTATCTCTTTCTCGATATCCCTTTTTTTTTGAGATGTGGCGACTCCAGAACTGAACACAGTACCTCCAAGTCTTGGTTGGCTGCCACTGCTTTATATACAAGGGCATGACAATCCCTTTACCCGGTTTATTATCAACTCCTTTCTAATGATCCCCAGCATAGAGTTTGCCTTTTTCACAGACTGCCATGCATTGTGAGTTGACATTCCCATGGAACTGTCAACTAAGGCGCCCAAATCCCTTTCCTGGTCTGTGACCTGATAGCACTTTGACCCCTGTAGCGTCATAATGTGAAGTTTGGATTTTTTGCCCCTATGTGCATCACTTTACATTTTAGCTACATTGAACTGCATTTTGCCATTTCTTAGCCCACTCACCTAATTTATCAAGGTCCACTTGGAGCTCTTAGCTAATCCTTTGTGGTTTCTTACCAATCTCTTCTACATAATTTGGTATCATCTGCAAAACTTAGCCACCACACTACCACCCCTACTTCCAGGTCATTTTATGAATAAGCATTAAAGAGCACTGGTCCCAAAGCAGGATCCTTGGGGAACCACTCCTTACATCTCTCCATTTGTGAGAACTTCCCATTTATACGCCACCCTTTGTTTCCTGTTCCTCAACCAAGTTTTTTGAAATCCCATAGGAGGACTTCCCCTCTTATTCCTTCATTGCTGAGTTTTCTCAAACAGTCTCTGGTGAGGAACTTTGTCAAAAACCTTTTGGAAATCCAGAAGTGGAACAATGTCCACTGGTTCCCCCCTATATCCACATGTCTGTTTACACCCTCAAAGAACTCTAGTAAGTTTGTAAGACAGGACTTGCCTCTACAAAAGCCATGCTGACTCTTCCCTCAGCAGGTCTTGCTTTTCTCTACATGTTTAATAATTTTTTTTTATCTTTAATGATAGATTCATACTAATTTACCAGGAACAGATGTCAAAACTGATTTGGCTGTAATTTCCTGGGTCCCCCCCTAGACCCTTTCTTAAAGATTGAGGTGTGACATTGGCCATCTTCCAGTCTTCAGGGGATGGAGCCACAGATTTCAGGGATAAGTTGCATCATTAATGTAGGAACATCAGCAATTTCATCCTTGAGCTCTTTAAGAGCACTCTTGGATGAATGCAATCTGGGCCAGGGGATTTGGTACCATTTAGTTTATCAATGGCTGCCAAGAACTTCTTCCCCTTGTCTACCTCACTATCTTAGCTAGTTCCTCAGATTCACCTCCCTAAGAAGCTTGGTTCAGGTGCAGGAATGTTCCTCCACCTCCCTCTTAGGTGAAGACAGATGCAAAAGAATTCATTCAACTTCTCTGCAATCTCCCTGTCATCTTTGCTTTAGCACACCTTTTTGTTCCTTCATCATCTAGCTTGGGCCCTGCACCTTCCCTAGCTTGGCTTCCTAGCTTTTTGATGTACTTGAAGAACTTGTTTTGTTGCTAGTTTTGATGTTAGCAGCCATGCGTTCCTCATCAATCCTTTTGCCTCCCCTTACAGCTAACTTGCTTCTCTTTTTGCCACCATTTTGTGTTCTCTCTGGTATTCTTCATCAGTTAATTTGGACTTCCATTTTTCTAAGGAACATCTTTTTTTTCCTATTAATTTCCCCTCAGCCTCCCTTGTTAACCATGGTGGCTTTCTTTTTGGACTAGAGCTGCCTTTCCTAACCCTACGGAACACATTCCAGCTGAAAGACTTTAAGACTGTGTTTTTTAAATAACCTCCAAGCACCTTGGACATTTTTGTGTCTCTCTGATTTTTTTCCCTTTCAGCTTCCTGCGCACTATCCCCTCTCATCTTTGAAATTTCCCTTTCTGAAGGCGAATGTAATTACATTAGTAGTTGTCCTTGTTATGCATGCAGAGATGCTGAATCTGACGACATTGTAATTGCGTATTTCCCCTATCGAAGCTCAACAACACTGACTTCCCGCGCACCAGGTCCTGGGTCCCACATAGAGAATTAGATCTAGGATCCACCTCTCCCCTGATTTGGTTCCACAACCATCTGCTCTAAACCACAGTCATTTAGCATATCCAGAATGTTCTCTCCCTTACTATGACCTGAACATGCATTTTTCCAGTTTATGTGGGGATAGTTAAAATGCATTATTACCACGACATTTTTTTGCTTTTTTGTTGAAGGCCTCTCTAATTTTCTTTTCCATCTCAGAATCCTCTTGTGCACTTTGGTCAGGGGGGACGATAATATATTCCTACTGTTAAACTATGCTTCACCCCTGGTATTGACCCAGTATCCACACAGTGCTTCTGTAGAGAATCAGCTCCCCTGCATAGTCTATTTTATGTGACACTATGCTCTCTTTGATGTCAGAAGAGCCACCCACCCCCAATCGCCCTGTGTCCTAACCTTATCCTTCCTGTAGGAGCCTGTAACCTGGGATAACAGCATCCACTGGTTCTCCTCATTCCTACATGTCACCTGTGATACCCACTATATCAATGTCCTCCTTTCAAACTCTGTACTCCAGCTCCCCCATTTTTGGAGTCCAGATGCTTCTACTATTAGCATGAGAACCTTGTATACCCTGTCTCTGTCCCTAACCTGGGATTTATGTGTTTTTTGCCCTCTAGCCTTTTGTAGACACTATCACTTATCCCACATTGCTATGCTCCCTCACTTGTATGTGGTTGATTTAGAAAAACCTCCCCTCTCTGTCTGCATCCCATGGGACTCTGTATTCCAGACGAGGGTCACCTCAGCTCCTGTCGACTTTCCCAAAAGGATCAGTTTAAAAGCTGTTCTGCCACCTTTTTTTAATGTTGGCGCCAGCATTCCTAGTTTCCTCTTTGAAAAGTTAAGATGAAACCGTCCCACTTTGTACAGGCCTGCCTTACTTATCCCAAAAGGTTCCCCAGTTCTCCCTAGTAACAAAGCTGAAACCCTCTGTCTTACACCACCTTCTCATCCCGCGCATTTGGAGTCCCTGTATCTCTGCTTACTTGGCTAGCCCTCTTGGCGATGGAACAGGCCTTCAGCATTTGAGGAGAATGCCGCCTTAGCAGGGTTCTGGATTTTAACCTTTTTCTAGCAGCCTAAATTTAGCTTTTCAAGAACCTTGCCAGGCTGCGACATTTCCCACATGTCGGTAGCAGGTACCAATGTGGACCACAACTGCTGACTCCACCCCAGCTGCTGTCACAACAGCCTATCTGAGCTGAAGCGTGACATCCGCCAACCTTGGCAGGCAGGGCAAGTCACCATCACGGTCATCCGCGGCTGTCCACTAGGCCAACTCTCCTATATTCTAATGGTCCAGAATCACCCACTACAAGAGGCCCCACCCTCCCGAGGGGCTATCCTCAGTCGCGAGAGGATATCTGACCACCAGCTAAGGAGGGGTCCCATCTAGGGGAGCATCTATACCACCTCCAGAACTGGCACCCTCCATCACCCAGACTCCTCTCATTCTCCGCTGGCGAACATCTGAGAGAGATGTCACCTTGGGAAGTGGACCCGGCTCACTAGGTCCACTGAAACCTCGTCTGTCACCCCTCTCTTACTCTTTCGGCCCTACCGGGCCTGCCACCTTTGGCTGCGAGAGGCTGCGTTCCTTGAGTGCCAGGAGCTCATTACAACGAGGGCACACCCATGACTTCTGCCCTAGTGGCAGATAGTTCTACAAGTGACACTCAGTGCAAAACAGCTGGAAGCCCCCTCCCCTGCTGGCTTCCCTGCCTTCGCATATCTAATTTTGTTTTAGATATTCCAAATATTGATTTTTTTAATTAGGTACCTCCCCTCTTAAAGGTTTCTATGCCTTCTACTATCCCTTAAAATATGTTCCTGGCCCATTTGGTAAGCACACCGCTGGTTCCAGGAGACTAACCCAATAAGATTTAAAAAAATGTAGAAGCCCCACCTGTAGCTTGGCAACCTCCACGCAATCGGCAGCCCTAGGACAAGGAGAAAAGAGAGAAACCCTGTTTTTTAAAATTACACTTGGCTTTAAAAGATGGTGGCTTTGAGAAGAAGCCCTCTGTAAGAAAATCAGAGCTCCTCCTCAGCCCTTTTCTGGCACACTTCTCCAGCCCTTTCCTGGCCCACTGCTGTCCTCCACTGCTCCCTCTTCTCTGCTGGTTCCAGAGACCCAACTTGACTAAGATTTAAAAATGTGAAGCCACCAACTAGCAGCCTCCCACCCAATCAGGCAGCGGCCCTGGGACAAGGAGAGAAAAGAGAAACCCTGTTAAAATTACACTGTTTTAAAGATGGCAGGCTTTGGGGAAAAAACCCTCTGGCCAAGAAAATCAAGGCTCCCTCAGCCCTTTCTGGCACACTTCTCCAGCCCTTTCCTGGCCCCACTGCTGTCCTCCACTGCTCCTCTTCTCTGCTGGTTCCAGAGACTAACTGACAAGAGATTTAAAAAATGTGAGAAGCCCACCCCCTTCAGCACTTGCTAACTGAAAAGGATTTACAAATGTAGAAGCCCACCTTGTGGCAGCCTCCTGATGGCAGCCCTAGGACCAAGGGAGAAAAGAGAAACCCCCCTATTTAAAATACACTGTTTTAAAAGATGTGAAACTTTGAGAAAAGCCCTCTGTAAGAAAAATCAGGAGCTCCTCAGCCCTTTCAGCACACTTCTCAGCCATTGCTTTCTGGCCCAGCCCTGCTGTCCTCCACTGCTCCTCTTCTCTGCTGGTTCCAGAGACTAGCAGACAAGGATTTAAAAATGTGAAACCCCTACCCCTTCCAGCACTAACTGAAAGATTTACAAATGTGAGAAGCCCCACCCCTTTGGCAGCCTCCGCAATCAGCAGCCCCTGGGACAAGGAGGAAAAAGAGCCCTGTTGAAATACACTGTTTAAAGATGTAGGCTTTGACAGAAAGCCACTCTATGTAAAAGAAAAAATCAGAGCTCCCTCAGCCCTTTCTGGCACAGCTGCTTACTCCAGCCCTCTGGCCCACTGCTGTCCTCCACTGCTCCTCTTCTCCTGCTGGTTCCAGAGACTAACTGGCAAGAGATTTAAAAAATGTGAGAGAGCCCCAGCACCTTCAGCACTAACTGAAAAGATTTACAAATGTGAGAAGCCCCACCCTTTGGCAGCCTCCACCAATCCAGCAGCCCCACAGGACAAGGAGAAAAAAAGAGAAACCTGTTTAAAATACACTTGTGAACTTTAAAGAGATGTGAGCTTTTGAGAAAAGCCCACTCTAAAGAAAAATCAGAGCTCCTCAGCCCTTTCTGGCTTGTCTCCAGCCCTTTCTGGCCCACTGCTGTCCTCCACTGCTCCCCTGTTCTCATGCTGGTTCCAGAGACCCCAACTGGTAAGATTTAAAATGTGAGAAGCCCACCCCTTGGCACCTAACTGAAAGATTTACAAATGTGAGAAGCCCCACCCTTGCTAGCAGCCTCCACCAATCAGCAGCCCCTAGGACTAGGAGAAAAAAGAGAGAAACCTATTTTAAAATACACTGTTTTAAAAAAAGATGTGAAGCTTTGAGAAAAGCCCTCTCTGTAAGAGAAAAATCAGAGCTCCTCAAGCCCTTTCTGGCACACTTCATCAGCCCTTTCCTGGCCCTGCTGTCCTCCACTGCTCCTCTTCTCTGCTGGTTCCAGAGACTAACTGACAAGATTTAAACATGTAGAAGCCCCACCCCTTCAGCACTAACTGAAAAGATTTACAAATGTGAGAAGCCCCACCCTTTGGCAGCCTCCACCCAATCAGCAGCCCCTGGGACCAAGGGAAAAGAGAAACCCCATGTTTAAAATACACCTGACTTTAAAGATGTAGCTTCACAGAGAAAGGAAAAGCCCTCTGTAAAAGAGAAAAAATCAAGGGGCTCCTCTCAGCCCTTTCTGGCACACTTCTCAGCCCTTTCTGGCCCACTGCTTGTCCTCCACCATGCACCTCTTCTCTGCTGGTTCCAGAGACTAACTTGACAGGATTTAAAAATGTGAGAAGCCCACCCTTCAGCACTAACTGAAAGATTTACAAATGTGAGAAGCCCACCCTTTAAGCAGCCTCCACGCAATCCCAGCAGCCCCTGGGACTAGGGAGAAAAAGAAAAACCCCCCCCCTGTTTAAAAGTACGCGAACTGTTTTAAAGATGTGGCTTTGAGAAAGAAGCCCTCTGTAAAAAGAAAAATCAGAGCTCCTCAGCCCTTTCTGGCACACTTCCTCAGCCCTTTCCTGGCCCACTGCTGTCCCTCCACTGCTCCTCTTCTCTACTGGTTCCCAGAGACTAACTTGACAAGAGATTTAGGAAATGTGAGAAGCCCCACCCCTCCAGCACTAACTGAAAAGATTTACCAATGTGAAAAGCCCCCACCCCAACTTGTAGCCTCCATAATCCAATCAGCAGCCCTAGGACCAAGGAGAAAAAAAAGAGAGAAACCCCCCCCTGTTTAAAATACACTGTTTAAAAGATGCTGGCTTTGAAGGAAAAGCCACTCTGTAAGATGAAAATCAGGAGCTCCTCAGCCCTTTCTGGCACGCTTCCTCAGCCCTTTCTACCTGGCCCACTGCTGTCCCTCCACTGCTCCTCTTCTCTACTGGTTCCAGAGACTAGCTTTGGTAAGATTTAAAAATGTGAGAAGCCCCCACCCTTCAGCACTAACTAGAAAAGATTTACAAATGTGAGAAGCCCACACCTTCTAGCAGCCTCCACCAATCAGCAGCCCCTAGGACAAGGGAGAAAAAAAACCCTGTTTAAAATACACTGTTTAAAAGATGTGGCTTTGAGAAAGCCCTCTGTGAAAGAAAATCAGAGCTCCCTCAGCCCTTTCTGGCACACTTCTCCAGCCCTTTCTGGCACACTGCATCTCCTCATGCTCCTCTTCTCACCACTGGTTCCAGAGACTAGCAATAAGATTTAAAAAAATGTAGAAGCCCTTACCCCTTCAGCACTAACTGAAAAGATTTACAAATGTGAAACCCCACCCTTTGGCAGCCTCCACCCGATCAGCGGCCCTGGGACAAAGGGAGAAAAAGAGAAACCCCCTGTTTAAAATACTGTTTACAAAGATGTGGCTTTGAAAAGCCCTCTGTAAAGAGAAAGATGGGAGCTCCCTCAGCCCTTTCTGGCACACTTCTCCCAGCCCTTTCCTGGCCCACTGCTGGTCCTCCACTGCACCCTCTTCTCACCTGCTGGTTCCAGAGGACTAATGACAAGAGATTTAAAATGTGAAGCCCACCCCTTCAGCGCAACTTTGAAAGAGATTTACAAATGTGAGAAGCCCCACCCCTTTAGCAGCCTCCACCAATCAGCAGCCCTAGGACAAGGAAAAAAAGAGAAACCCCCTGTTTAAAATACACTGTTTAAAAGATGTGGCTTTGAGAAAAGCCCTCTGTAAAGAAAAATCAGAGCTCCTCAGCCCTTTCTGGCACACTTCTCAGCCCTTTCTGGCCCATTGCTGTCCTCCACTGTGTTGAGCTATCCTTAACACAAGGGCTGTGGGAGAATAAATCACTTCTGTGGATTAATTGCTGGTCAATTTCACCCCTTAATCCTGGAAGGGGGATTGGGCTGAGAGCCCGCCCATTAAGTTTCATGGCAAAACTGATCCCTCGTTGTGCACGTAGATGCGGCACAGATAGATACAGTCTTCAGATTAACAGTTATCCGAGTGACTCCCAAATGTGTTGAGCTATCCCATGCTAACTAGGGGCTGCAATGGGAGGAATAAATCCCTTCACCAATGTGGATTGAATTAGCTGGTCCAATTTTCATACCCCCTTAATCCTGGAAGGGGATTGGGCTGAGAGCCATGCCCCATTAAATTTCATGGCAAAACTGGATCCCTCGTGATTTTAGTACATGTAGATCTGGCCTGAATAGATACATTCTTCAAGAATTAACAGTTATCCGAAATTGACCCCCCAAATGTTGTTGAGGCTATCCTTAGCACAAAGGGACTCACATGAGAGAATAAATCACTTCTGTGGATTAATTGCTGGTCAATTTCACCCCTTAATCCTGGAAGGGAGATTGGGCTGAAAGGCTATCCTTTGAGTTTCATGGCCAATCTGATCCCTCATTGTGCACGTAGATGCTGCATAGTACATAAATTCTTCAATAAAAGTTGTCAAAGTGACCCCAAATGTGTTGAGGTATCCTTAACACAATGGCTATGAGAGAATAAACCACTTCTGTGGATTGATTGCTGATCAGCTTTCCCCAGAATATACTGCCCCTCACATACGCTTTACCCCTTAACCCTGGAAGGGCAATTGGGTTGAGAGCCCACTCGTTGAATTTCCATTCATGGGCCAATTTTCGTAATTTCAACCCAATATGCTATTCAGTGCATTATTTTAACCTTCGAGTTATGACGGTGGCTTACATTGTTCTGTTTTGTGTTATTTTTTCCTGCATCAGTCCTGTGAGGTAGGTTAGTCAGGGTGACTGACTAGGGACTACTCAGAAAATTTCCATGACAGAGTGGGGATTCAAACCTGGATTCTACAATAATAATCTCCCCCTTTCTTTCCCTTTCCAAATTTTTTTCCCCATTTGTGTTCTATTTAGGTCCAGCCTGGCCGCCCCAGACCTTTCTTTAGCCACAAACCTGTGTTGCTATATTTCTTTATTTAAAGTATTTATATACCCTATGCTCACAAGTTGTCAAGATGGCTTACGACATCATATAAAATATACAATACAGTGGCATAATTAAAATTCAGGCTTGTGGCATATAAATTCCCTCAGGGAAATCCTGATAAAAGGAACAGAATTAAAAGAATCAATTAAAACAGTACTGACCCAAATGTGAGAACATAAAATCATTAAAATTAAACATTACCAATAATCACCCAAAATGAACCCTGTGTGCCCTTACTACAGCTAAAAGCCTTGTATTAAAACACTGGAAAGATAAACGCCCACCTCTGGCAAATAAATGGATCGAGGACCTTAGAATTCTATCGATATTTGAACGCATGGACAAGAATTGCCTAGGGACATTTTATAATAATTGAAACTTTACAGAAACCTATGCATAGATCTGCTAGCACTGTTATTTTTTTTCCTATATATACTCCTCTATCTTTTTAAATTCTATTTAGTTGCTGGATTTAGACTTTTCTTGTTCTTTTTTCTGTTCTTTTTGAAATAAATAAATAAAACAATTTTTAAAAATCACCAAAGCTTTGTTATAGAAAGATTCAGAGCTGGGTGTTAACCATGAATCTGAGCACATAAGCATGGTATAGTAGGACTGAGGGAAGTTTAGTGAGGAGTGGAAAAGAATCCCACACCTCCCGCACAATTATACTAAAGCACTTGCAGCAAAGCAAGAGCCTGGCTGTCTCTCTCCATCCTTCCTTTGGAGGAGGGAGGGGGACAGGGGCAGGACCCTTTCTCGGGCCATTTATCTGTCCCAGACCAACTCACTTTCCCATTGGATGTAGATTGATCCTCTGTGCTGTGCTAGAGTCACACGGTACACCCGCTGTCTTTGATCTTTAAAGTCCAATCTTTAATTCATTCTAAGATTTAACTTTGTGTTGTGAGTGTGTGTGAGTGTGTGTGTGTGTGTGTGTGTGTGTGTGTGTGTGTGTGTGTGTGTGTGTGTGTGTGTGTGGTTAGGCTGTATGTGTGTACTCCAGTTGAAATTGAAAAGCACACACTATTTTTGGCATATGGAAAGAATAGCCCAGAGTTTAAAACCTAAGCAGGGTTGGGTATGGTCTGTATTAGGATGGGAGGTCACAAAGAAAGGCAGGAGCTGTTTTGGTAAATCATCTCTGTGCATCTCTTGCCTTAAAAATTGCATGAGATGAAACGTCATGGGGTTGGCACGAGTCGGTAGTGCTTTTAAAGAAAACCTAAAACCTTTTAAAGAAAACCTAAAACAGTTGTAGAAAGGCTCATGTGTATGTTACATTTAATAATACTGAATACATACCTCCATGTCTAAATGCAAGATGGTTAGATTCCATCCCCCATGAAGACCTTTTATTTAATTACTTTTCTATGGCATGTGTAAATTAAACTACTATTTAGTAATTTTGCATGATTCTACTACATTAAGCTATCAGTACATTCCTAAGAACACTTCCCTGCAGTAAGTCCCATTGGATGGGCTTCAGTACAATTCACTTACTTAGGATTGTATAGGTAGTTACACTGTTTGAGAGGCAAATATACTCTTGGCATGCTCAGAGACAGTTGTTTTTGTAACAACTTTTCATGACCCTGTTGAACTATGGCACTGGCAATAGGCTGTGAGTGTAAAATCTGGACAGTGTGCTTGCTCTCCTTTCCCAGTCCTCTTTCATTGTCCCATTTCTTTCTTTCTTTCTTTCTTTCTTTCTTTCTTTCTTTCTTTCTTTCTTTCTTTCTTTCTTTCTTTCTTTCTTTCTTTCTTTCTTTCTTTCTTTCTTTCTTTCTTTCTTTCTTGGTAATTTCAAGAATCCACACCACCAGTATTTGTTTTCCTTGCTGCCTGCTGTTCCACATTGCTGACTGAAGAGCAAAGGTAGGCATAGCCAGAAAGCATATCACCCGAGGATATTTTTACAGAAGGCATTTTTCTTTATTTTCAACCTGTCATCTTCTGTGTGCGTTTCTCCCTTTGCAAACACTACCATGCTCCTAGTTCTCCGTCCACCTCAGTTTCACACACCCTGCTAAGAAGGGCTCCGTGCGCCACTGCCGAGAGTCATTTCCTGCTGTGAAAACAACCTCTGCCCGCTCTTACTACGTCGCTGAGCAAATATGTCGTTACTCACCTGCATAACCTGTTCATAGGGAATATGAAATGCTAATCAAAGCTGGAGAGGAAATGACTTCCAGCACTGGTGTAAGAAGCTGCGGCAAGTCAAGACCCAGGAAGGCTTTTCTGCTCCGGAGGATTTGCGTGGATGTGTTTAGACTTGCACCCACGGATCAAGAAGGGGTGTGCTGACTGATAGCTTATTTGAGGCCTCAGGAATCCAAACACAGGAGGGTCAGGATTTATGACAGGTAAGGACACAAAAACTTTGGCAGAGCTGGAAAGGGTTGCTGAGATAGAGAGTCGGGAAAGTTCGGCTCTGTCTGAACAGAATTAGTTGCCCACCATTTTCAGCGACTATCATATTTCATCACAGTTAATTAACTCATCTATCCGAAAGAAAATGCCAACCATTTATTTTCTTTCAGCCGCTATATTTTAGCCGGAGAAACGTGTGCCTATCGAAAGTAGGTTGCGTGTTAGGAAAATGTATGTTGTGCTTTGGTGGTTTGTCAAAGTGATTCTGAACGGGAATGTCCCATTAATAATGATCAAACTACATCCTTATTGTAGTGGATGGGCAAGGCTTCCTACATGCGTCTGCCACTTAATGTGTGTGTGTGTGGAAGGGGGTATTTCATCATCAACAACCTTTTATTGGCATGAGTTTAAAATACAACAGAGAGGTTGAGGAGAACCAAGTTAAAACAAGTAGGTTCAGACGTTACCAGCAGTTAAAACAATAAATAAAGAAACTAAAATCTGTGGCGAATCTGTTGTGCCAACGCCAGGAATTTGGCAACATCTAGGGATCTCTGAGGAAACTGATCACAAAGCAGATAGAAAGATTTGACCTTGTCTGATGAGTAGGCATAGTTCTCAGTATATGGGTCTATATATTGCCTTCTAGATGAAGCATATAGTTCGCAATCTAGGAGGATGTGCTCGATTGTTTCGATGGCTTTTTGTGAGCAAGGACACGTTCTTTGTTGGTATGGGATCTGGAGAAATCTGCCGCTCAGGACTGCTGAGGGTAGGACGTTCAGTCGGGCTAGCATTGAGGTACGTCGGAGGTATGGCGAAGATATATTGTAGAAGGGGGTATTTATGAAGGAGAACCAGTAGGTTTGGGGGGTTCTTAGCTCTTCCCTTGCCTGTCAGTCCATCCCTTCAAATCCCTCAAGACCTTTCTCCTGACAGCTAGGCATTTTTCAGTCTCACTGCCCAACTGTGGAAAATTCAGTGATTTTTGTTTTTTAAAAGGTAAAGGGAGGATATGCAGAAGATAATCAGCAAACAAAGTTCTCCGCTGCCATTCGCACTGCAAGGGAATACAGAGTGTATTGTCGAAGGTTTTCACAGCCGGAATCACTGGGGTGTTGTGTGGTTTCCAGGCTGTATGGCCGTGTTCTAGTAGCATATTCTCCTGATGTTTCGCCTGCATCTGTGGCCGGCATATTCGAGTGATTCTCTGAAGATGCCAGCCACAGATGCAGGCGAAATGTCAGGAGAATATGCTACTAGAACACAGCCATACAGCCCAGAAACCGCACAACACCCCAGAACACGGAGTGTGTTGCCCTTAGAACGTATGGCTCTCACCTATAACCAGAAGCAATTAAACTTTCATAATTTTGCAGCTGACACCCTGGTCTTTGGACACATGTTTAGCCAGGTCTATTAACCAATTTTAGGTTCCACAGGATACGGACTTTGCTGTATACACAGCAGCAACTTTGTTACCTTTGTGTGTGTAGAAGCCAGAAAGACAGGTTTTAACCAATACACACTTATGGTACGTATACACATTCACGTGACCCCCTGGAGGACAGAGTCAAAGAGAAATGTGCCAGGGATGTCTGAAGAGCTATTTCTGAGGAAATGCAATCTGGTAATAATTTCAAACCATGAGGCAAAATACCAAAGGTAGCCAGAAAAGGCCATGTGGACAGGAAAAGTAGAACAGCTGAGGCAGATTATTGTAGATAATGATGATGAACGTGGAAGATACAACATCTCAGTTTTCAAGAAGTTAATGGATTGTAACTCACTGTATAATGTCTTTAACCTTTCACCGCACCGTTTCATTTTCTCAGCGTTACACATACCATTACTTACCAGTGGTTATAATTGCAGGCATTTCAGTGAAGGAGGGAAAGATGCAGTTGGTCCTTAACCAAGTTAAATAGCCTCAGCTCGAGTGAACGGAGACATCCAGAGGAGAGTTTTGCACCAGAAGGTTATTTTTCTCTTGAAATCATCTGCTGTAGGAGATTGAAAAGCTAGCAAGGACTCCTTCTGTTGCTCGGCTACTCAGACAGCGGGAGAGATTCTGCTAGCATTTCACCTGTCAGTTTTAGATTTCTCCTTGGTGAAGATTATCTCTATGACCCCAATTCCACATATATATGTGGAGGGGCAACGCCAGCCTGGGAAATCCTTGGAGTAGTACTGAAGTAGTACTATTTTGAAGTAGTACTGCAAGAGCTTAGACAGGGGAGGAAATTCAGTGAGAACGTGATTCCGTAGAATCCAAACTCCAAATCTGCCATTTTGTCTGGGGGAACAAATCTCTGCAGTTTAGAGAGCAGATGTAATTCCAGAAAAACTCTAGATCAGGGGTGTCCAACTCCAGCACTTCAGATGGCTGATGGGAATTGTAGTCCATGAGCATCTGAAGCGCCAGAGTTGGACACCCCTGCTCTAGATCCTAACAGAGGGTTGTCAACCTCCAGGTAGGGTCTGGAGATCTCCTAGAAGCACCACTGATCTCCAGATGGTTGAGATCTGTTCGCCCGAAGAAAATGGCCGCTCTGGAGAGGGGACTCTATAGTATTATACCTGACTGAGGTCCCTGTCCAAGATCCACCTCTAATTTACAGGAATTTTCCAGCCTGAGTTGGCGACCTGAAGGTTGGTCACCTAGCCACAGTGTGTGTGCAGGTTCAAACAAAACCCTTGTCGTGTTCAGAATGGAAAGCTGTTTGCCCAAACAGGAGAATGCACGAATTTTTGAGTGTTTCCCCACTTACCTGCTGCTGCGCTCTACTCTCCCCAAGTAGCGCAGGGTCCCCCGGCACTCCCCGCTACAGGGGCAGCGACAGCCGCCCCAACGCTGCCGCACCCCCTCAGCGCACGTCATTCCTGGCGCTCCTCGAAACGGCACCTTTTGATGACCCCGCGCTCGTGGGGAAGCCCGGGAGCGCACCAGAAATGACGCGCACTGGGAGTAGCGCACAGCAACCACTCACCCAGGTAAGTGGGGAAACGACCATTAATTGGCTTTTACTGGATTTTATCATATTGATGTTGTGCGACACCCTGAACCGGCATAGGACAGGGTGTCTCATAAATCGAATGATAGAATGATTTCCTAAAAGAGTAGCTGCTGTGACCAAATTAGGGATTCAAATCTCCTTATTATTATTTTTTTTAACAAAGGCCTTGTCCACACAAATCCCTTAAAATGCTTATAGGATGTTTACACACACACCACTATGATGTATGTTCGTACTGACCCTCTCAAAACAATTTCTGGGCGCCATTCTGTGATCCCCCCCCTTTTTTTGAGCACATTGTTGGATCAGTGCTTCAAAGCTTCATGGCCTCGTGCTCTGCAATTCCCTCCTACACCATGCATGCTAAATCCTTCACCCACCGCCCAAATTAAAAAACAAAACAAAAAACAAGCAGAAACACTGCAAACAAACAGGTAAGAGGCAAGGAGTGAGCTGAGAAAATGGCAGTGCGGATGAAGTCCAGAGATAGCACAGAGGTGTGGGAAATGCCTAAAAGAGACCGCACAGCCAGCGAAGCTGTTTTGAAAACATTTCAGCTAAAGTACTGTTTTAAAAGGGCATTCGCTTAAAACATTCCGAGGCGGCAAATAAAACGTTTTGGGAACCAAAGGGAGTAAATGCAATGCAGGAGGAAATGTTTTATTTCCATGGAGGAAATGTTTTATTTCCTGCCTCAAAATGTTTTAAAAGGTTTGTGCGGAAAGTACCAAAGTCAGAGAGACCAAGAAGGATTGAGTGAAACATTTTAAAAGCTTTCTCCGTGAAACAGTTTTCATTAGTGTTGCCAACCTGCGGGCGATACCCAGAGATCTCCAGAAGACCAAGATCAGTTCCCCTTGGTCGTTTCCCCACTTACCTGCTGCTGCATGCTACTCTCCCCAAGTAGCGCGGGGTCCCCCGGCACTCCCCACTACAGGGGCGGCAACCATGCAGCCACCCCGATGCTGCCGCTGTCGCGCCCCCTCAGTACACGTCATTCCTGGCGCTCCTCAAAACGGTGCCTTTTGATGACCCCGCGCAGAGTGCGGGGTCGTGGGGAAGCCCAGGAGCGTGCCAGAAATGACGCGCGCTGGGAGTAGCGCGCAGCAAAGGGTGGTCGAGGTAAGTGGGGAAACGACCCCTGACAAAATGGCTGCTGTGAAAGATGGACTCTGTGGTATTATATCTTGCTAAGCTCCCTCCCCCCAAAAGATACTGCTCCATTGCATGCTGCACCCCCAAAATCTCCAGGTATTTCCCAATCCAGAGCTGCCAACCCAAAGCATGAGAAGACATTAGCGGAAGAAACAAATTATTGTTGACCTCTGGGAGATTTGTGCATGTGTGGGCTTGGATCAGTACATGAGCTAAAAACTTTTTCGATTCTGTGTTACCAATGTGGGGCCTCATATACAGGGACAGACATTTTGGTGGCCTACCCCTCAGATCAGCCCCGCATTGCTATCCTTCAAGAAATCCTGTACTATTGTAGCTGTCAAAGCCTTCATGCATCAAAAGCTGTGCTGAAATCTAGCTGATCGTCTGTAAAATGGCGGCGGAATTTAATTAGCAATGAATTAAAATAAACTTTCATATTGGCCCTTGCTCCCTGCCATTGAATTTCCTGAACGGTGCCAGCCCCTTCAGAAGTTCGTTTGTCAGAAGGCTTTCTTGAGCGGCTGTAACTGTTCTGAGCATAGAGGTGTACATCATAGCTGTGCTTACTGCCTCTAAAAGTGAATTTGCACATTCCATTTTACAGAGATTAGAAATCTCTGCCATTCCTCTGTGGTTAATACCTGTATAAATGCATGAAATAAAGCTACCACCATACATTCTTCCTGCTGAAAGGCTTCAATACCTCTTTCATGGGGTGGGAATACATTTATGCAAATGATAACCATGGAAAAATTACAGATTTCTAACCGGCAGATAAGGCTGGGAGAGAGGCTTGTTTATTTTAACTCTGCATGGTGCCTAGTTATTGTAGGCACACAGCAAATGCAATTATTCTGTTTCGAGTGGTTGTTATTTTTCTCATTTTGGAATGACACATTTCAGGTTAATATTTACTCCAGTAGCTCGTACTCTATGGCGTGAAGAAAATTAGATTAATATAGAATAATTCATTTTTAAAAACTGATGGCAAAAATTCACCTTAAATGTACAGTGCCTGGAGCTATAGTGTCAGTGTTTGACGGTTTGGGTAGATCGTGAAATATAAGGAACAACATAGCTTTGAAACAAGGCAGCACTAACTCCACTTCTGACACCATACAGATGCCCATTAGATGTTGCTCTGGCGAACCGTACACAAATAGCTTCAACCCCTGCTTCACTGCAGGGCAACTTCATCTCTGTTCTATGTGATGCTGACCCTTGTTGCTCACGGTGTGCTGGACTGGATTCGCTCCGTGCACAGCTGCTGTCTTGAACACATTCCCATGTTGGATTATTTTGCCCATTCTGTACAAAAGGATGCAGTTTGGGCTTCTTTCATCCAAAGATCTATCCGGGAGACCCAGGTTCAGCTTTGCTGAATGACCTTGGGTCAGTCCGTCTCACTCGGCCTAACATAACTCGAAATTTCCCCCCATGCTGTTCGTTTACACAATAGACCTCATTGAAGATATCCAGTGTGCATCCTACAAGGTACAAATAGGGAGAAAACATGAGAGAACCTTTGGAAGCCGATAAGGAATGGAGCTGACAGTCGACCGGATAACATGGACACAGCAGGCTCCATTCACAATTTTTTTTTGAAGTTGGATTATTATTTATTATTTAGACAGCAGCATCAATATGCATAACTCTTGAGAGAGCAACGGAAGCAAGAAATGCTGGTCCCTGCCTTGCGGGTCTTAACTTCTGAAAGGAAACTTGTCTCTCTTCAGACTGATCTAATTCTCAGGATAGTTGCAACCGCCTCAGCACCAATTTTATTTTTCTGGCAGGGCTCTAGTTCCTTTAACTGAAGAAGCAGAAACGTAGGAAGTAGAGCAGAAAGCATTTCTTGCTAGATCTCTGCTTCTCGAGCCGCCCGTTTAAGCTTCACGCCAACCCCTGGATGTTTTTAAGGCCAATAATGCAAGAAGTAGGTCTTTTATTTCTGTCACTGGCTATTTTAAAATTTATTTTCCTCGATGTGCGCCCCACTTTTCTCCCCGGCGGGACCTAAAGCAACTTATGTTGTTCTCCTCTCCTCCATTTTATCCTCACAATAATCCGGTGTGGCAGTTAGAGTTGCCATCCTCCAGGTGGGGCCTGGAGATCTCCTAGAGCAGGGGTAGGGAACCTGCGGCTCTCCAGATGTTCAGGGCAATTTATCGTACTCTGTCAGCATGGCCAATTGGCCATGCGGTAAAGACTGATAGAGTAATTCTAATTTATCTAGGCTCCTGGGATTCTATCCTAAACATGGAGTGTCAAACTTCAGCGGCCTCAGATGTTATGGACTACAGTTCCCCATCATCCCCTGTCAGCATCATTCTGGCGGGGATGATGGGGCTTCTAGTCAACATCTGGAGGCTAAGTTGACTTACCCTGTCAACCTAGAAGCAGGGGTAGGGAACCTCGCGGCTCTCCCAGATGTTCCAGGAACTACAATTCCCATCAGCCTCTGTCAGCATGGCCAATTGGCCATGCTGAGTGGGAAACTGATAGGAGTGGACTGTTTATCTGGAGAATTCTATCCTAAACATGGGTGTCAAACTTCATGACCCTCCAGATCAATATGGACTACAGTTCCCATCATCCCTGTCAGCATCATTCTAGCGGGGGGATGATGGGAGAACTGCTCAATCCCAGCATGTGAAGTTGTTTACACCTAATCAGGATTATAATTGATCTCCAGAGATCCCCTGGAGAAAAGGTCAGCTGTGGGGTTATATCCTGATGGGGCCCCTCCCCTCCCCTTCCCAATCTCTATCCTCAAATCTGCAGGCATTTCACAATCTGGAGTTGGCAACCCCATCACAAGTAACTGTGGCGGAGTATGTGTGATTGTCCCTAAAAATCAGGCAACTGTGGAGAGTCTTTGGGGAGACAGGCAGATATTCTTTCTTTCTTTATCATATTGTTTCTTCAGTCAAACTTGGCATTCTGTTATTTCTTCATATCTCCAATTTGTGTCTGCCTATATCTGTGTGTTCCTCCCTGATCTTGATGACCCAGGCTATCTTGAGGACTTGTCAGAACTTGGAAACTAAGCAAGGTTGGCCCTAGTTAGTACCACCAAGGGAATCCAGAATCACTATGGGGCTTTCCCCACTGACAGAGTTGAACTGGTTTCTACCTAGGGGAGTTGAACTGGCCTCAGTAGGATTACGCCTCAGTGAATCCCCACTGCCCTGCGGAGCTCAACACTGTTTAAATCAGGTCCCCCTGCTGACATCATGGTGTCCCTTGACATCTTATCACTGATTATGAACTACACTTTTCTGCTGGAACAAGGTCGATATCGCTTCGTAGCTTCGAAGTGGGGAAGCATCGAAACCACACCTCATCCGTTCAACCAATCACTAGCCGCTTTTGTGGCATGCGCAGAACAGGAGAGTCGTGGTGGGCAGAAAGCGCATGTAACTGTAAACTGTAAAAACTGATTTAAAGAGAGCGGCTCCTCATTTTCCCGCCCGTGGCTGCCAAGCATAGGCGCAATCGACGTCGAGGGGCGGAAACAGGCGCAAGATGATCCCGCCCAAAGCTCGGCTTGGAACCGGGGCCAGCACTCAGATTGCTGTGGGGACAGTATGGAATCGCCCTCCACTGAAGGGAACCGAGTCGGCCTTAGCTCCCTTCTGTAGTGGGGAAAGCCCCTGAGGCAGGTAAACTGTGGTAAACTGCCTCTGAATGTCTCTGGCTTTGAAAACCCTGCGGGGTCACCATAAGTCAGCTGCGACTTCATGGCAAGTCACACACACACACACACACACACACACACACACACACACACACACACACACACACACACATTGGTGTGCGTCCATGCATTTCTACCTGTGGAACTGCCTGTTGGTCCATGTGAGTTAGTGGGTTTGTCTGTAATAAAGGTTGCTTTATGTAGCTGGCTTGCTTACCGAGCAAGTTCCAAAGTTTCCAAACCACCCCTTGTTGACTTATCATGCTTTGCTTTGCAATATTTACCCATGTTGGAGCCACTCCCTGAAAGCAGCCAGAAGGTATTTCAGGGTCCCTTTTCTTTCCTTCTTCCTCCTCACTCCGTCATCCCACCTCATGCAATGAGGATTTGGCCCTGGCATTTTTATTTTGTAGCCTGGTCCGCCGAACCAGTTCTGTGCCTGAAAGTGAAAAACATTTAATTGCTACATTTCATTAACAACTTGGAGTTGTCGCTGAGACGCTAATGCAAACTCTTTCAGTGGTGCAATAGTTTTCTCTTCCTATTTATAAATAATGGGCTTTTGACACGTTTGGTTAGCTCATTCATCCCAGCTGCACTTTTTGTACCTTTCAACATTTAATATCTGAAAACAGAGACACTCTAGCGTGCTCTCAACATGTTTGTTCTCACAACGAGCATCATGCTCGAGTCCCCTTGACGCGTTGCTGAAGTGTCTTCTCCACCTGTTACATTCATTAATGCTATAATAGTTCTTCCTGCACTGACTTCCGAAGCAGTCGCGTTAGCAATCGTCTCATTAAAAACATGCGCACACATTTAACATTTAAGAAGGTTTAATCTCACAAGGCGACGGCTCGTACTTAGAGAATAATGGCATCTCTCAAATGCTTCCAGCAGCACGTGTATCTGGACAGACAGATAGGGAACGGAACGCTAGCATTTACATGCAGCCCCTCGTGCAGATTTATGTTGGCAACCAGACCCGAAGAACTCTAATGTATATGTTTTGAAAGGTATTTCCTGCAGCAGAACTGGAAACTAGGGACGACATTGAGGATAGCGTTTTATCACAGGTAGTTTCCAGTAAACGGGGGCAGACCCTGGCAGAGGGGGTGCAAGGAATGTATGCATTCTGAAACGCTGGCCAAGCGCTGCAGAATAGTTTTCAAAACTAATGCTTTCTTTCTTTCTTTCTTTCTTTCTTTCTTTCTTTCTTTCTTTCTTTCTTTCTTTCTTTCTGGCCAAGCGCTGCAGAATAGTTTTCAAAACTAATGCTTTCTTTCTTTCTTTCTTTCTTTCTTTCTTTCTTTCTTTCTTTCTTTCTTTCTTTCTTTCTTTCTTTCTTTCTTTCTTTCTTTCTGGCCAAGCGCTGCAGAATAGTTTTCAAAACTAATGCTTTCTTTCTTTCTTTCTTTCTTTCTTTCTTTCTTTCTTTCTTTCTTTCTTTCTTTCTTTCTTTCTTTCTTTCTTTCTGGCCAAGCGCTGCAGAATAGTTTTCAAAACTAATGCTTTCTTTCTTTCTTTCTTTCTTTCTTTCTTTCTTTCTTTCTTTCTTTCTTTCTTTCTTTCTTTCTTTCTTTCTTTCTTTCTTTCTTTCTTTCTGGCCAAGCGCTGCAGAATAGTTTTCAAAACTAACGCTTTCTTTGTTAAACTCTTTTGTAGTTAAAAAATGTAATTGTGAGGGGAAAGGACACACACTTGTGTTTTCTGTGGCTTTCCCCCCTCCCCTCCCTGTACCCCACATCATAATATTCACAAGCAACCTACTTCAGCATCTAGAGCACAGGTGTCAAACTCGCGGCCCTCCAAATGTTATGGACTACAGTTCCCATCATCCCCTGCCAGCATGATGCTGGCGGGGATGATGGGAACTGCAGTCCATAACATCTGGAGGGCCACGAGTTTGACACCTCTGATCTAGAAAGAGGAGAATATGAGAAGTTGGCCTACATTATGCCAGTATCAGTGAAGCCTGTTGCCAGGTCTAGACTGGGAAATACCTGGATGTTGGGGTGAGCTGACTTCACCTGGAGATTTTGTGGGTGGACCTGACGAGGGTGGAGTTTGGGAGGGCAGGACTTCAATGGTGTAATTCATACAGTCCACCTTCCAAAGTAGCCCCTTTTCTCCAGGGAAACTGATCTCTGTCATCTAGAGACTGATTTTAATGCTGGGAGCCCCCCAGCCACTACCTGGAGGTTGGCAGCCTTACCACAAGCCATGCATAAGTCGGGGAGGAAGTGGAGTGGAGAGAAAAATTTGAATGAGAAGGTAACAGTGGCTGGGAAGAGAATTAAATGGAGAAGAAAACAATCCAATGAGAGAAAAATGAGAGACACTGGCCACTTCCGCACATGCAGAATAATGCACTTTCAATCCACTTTCACAATTGTTTCCAAGTGGATTTTGCTGTTCCGCACAGTAAAATCCAGCTTCAAAACGCATTGAAAGTGGATTGAAAGATGTCTATTAATCATGTCTTGAGAAAAATACTAATAATCGGGAATATCAAAATCTACTTGCAAACAATTGTGAAAGTGTGGAATGGGCCAGAGACTGTCCAATGGTAGGTGGGGGAGCAGAAATGACCTGCCTAAACGGTGGCTGGAAAGCTCTAGTCCCTATATAATTTGTCTCCATTAAAGATAAGGAGCACAATTTTTCCAGAGAAATAAGCAGTATTTTAATTAGTGATGTGTGTTGTAAACAGTAAGGCCAGCGATAAGCAAGACAATCTGCTATTGAGAGTCAAGAGAAACAAGAGGATCTGTGGGGCTGAACTTTTACATAGTTTAAATGGTTGTTTTTAAGAACAAAATTTGCATCCCTTATCTTAATCCAGATTGTCTGGTACCAGGGTTTTGAGGAAAGAAACCAAGAGGATGAAGTGAGTTACATGCTTCAAGTTACGGCTTTGCGATAAACTATCACAGTGATGGCGAACCTATGGTACGGGTGCCAGAGGTGGCACTCAGAGCCCTCTCTGTGGGCACGCACAGAGTTGCCCCCCCCCCCCACATCTAGGCTGGCCTGGGCCTCTGGTCTCGATTATTAGCATTAAACCTAAGACCTAGTTTTGGGGAAGCAGTGTAGGTAACCCCTGCTAAAGCGCTGTTAGAAAGCACCATGATTTTCATCTGCGAGAAGAACTAAAGCGCCAATCCCAGCTACCTGGGAGTAAGCTTCAGGTTGCTTGGCAATGGGACTTGCTTCTGAGCAAAACCCTCCTAGAGATTGAGTGATTTACCGTTAGGAAGAGTTGCGCGGTTGCTTCAGCGCCAAAACCACCGACTACCACCAAGCTTACTCCTGAGTAACGCACGCCTCGGAGCCAACCGTTTTTTCTAAACTAAAACCTCAGTATTCAGGTTAAATTGCCGTGTTGGCACTTTGTGATAAATAAGTGGGTTTTGGGTTGTAATTTGGGCACTCGGTCCTGAAAAGGTTCACCATCACTGAACTATCAAGTAAACTTGCCAGTTCTGGGTTAGGAAATTGCTGGAGATTGGTAGGTGGGACCTTGGGAGGGCAGAGTTTCAGAAGGGGAGGGACTTGTGTGGAGTCCAATGCCATACATGTCATCTCTAGAGCATCCCTTTCTTCCAAGAGAACTGGAGTCTGGAGATCAGTTGTAATTTGGGGAGTTCCCCAGGTCGTACCTGGCAGTGGGTATCCCAACATGGTGCCTGTAGCTGCACTAGCACCCGCTGGTGCCTTTTCTGATGCCCACTAAATGTTTTTAGGAGGTGGGTAGGAACACACGGACCTTTTCCCATGAGAGGATTCTAAATGACTATTGGAGATTTGATTAGCTGTGCAGATTTTTTGGGAGTAATGCAGTGGTGGGATCCAAAAATTTTAGTAACAGGTTCCCATGGTGGTGGGATTCAAACAGTGGCGTAGCGCCAATGGGACTGGGCGGGGCACAACGAAGTGGCGGGCATTCGAGCGGGGCATTAATAATTTCTCTGTTACTGTAAAAAAAACTCTTACTGTAAAAAAAAAGTTCCTAATTTCAGCTGGTATCTTTCTGTCCATAATTTTAAAAATAGTATAGCAAGAATGTAGTGCCAACGGAAACAGCTACTTCTCCTCTAATTTGACTGCCTGTCAAATACTTAATACTTTCAAATACTTAATTTGTTTCTGAAATCAAAGGAATACTTTCCTTAAACAAGGAACTTTACCATATTTCTAAAAACATTTTTTTTTAAAAACAGCCCGGCAGGAGGAATTATCCCGTTTTCTACCTTAAGCTAACCAGCCAACAAGACTTTATGATTTTTTTGGACCTAATGAATTTCTAGCGGAAAAACAGACCCAATTAGTAACCCTCTTGGCACACACAAATAATTAATCCCTTTCCTCAGACTGGTGAGAACCTGCTGGATCCCATCTCTGGGGTAATGTTTTCTTTGGCAGCAGCTATCAAAGCACGATGATTTATGTTGTCTTACTAAGCTGTGGCAGCCATTTTGTGGCTGGCTCCACTTCCCCTAATGGCGGCCATTTGTAGCAACCATTTTTGTTGCTTTTACACTTTCGCCAATAGCCGTTTCTGAATTCCAAATGTGTCCTGCAGCTGAAAAAGCTTGGGGAACCTTGCTGTAGAACAGCCCGGTTCTACTCCAGCCTGTGGGGCAGCCGACGGCCCTTTGAAGTCGAGCGACCAAAATTCGCCCTAAGTCTCGGCATCAGTGTTCTCCATCTATAAAATGGAGAAATGTTAGGGTTGGGGGTCACCACAACATGAAGAACTGTATTAAAGGGTTGAGAAGGTTGAGAACCACTGCTATAGAAGGACCAGCAGGCAGATAGAAAGAGACTTCAGAAGACATCAAAAGACCTTGCTCAATTTATTTGGAGCATTCATCTTGGGAAATGAAAATGAAATAACTAACAGAAATATATACCTTATGACATCACAAAATTGCACATGTTCAGACTTTTTAGTTACCCAACCTGTGGTTTTATAGATCATGATATATAACAGCAACTGTTTACAATATCACAATACTCAAATCGGCTCCAGCTCTAAATGCCTACATTCTGGATTCCTACCAAGCCATTGCTTTTCACTGACTTGAAATCAAGCACAATTCCTCAACTGAGGATGAAATAGTGAATCCAGATCAGAGAGTAATAAGAGTGGAAACCACAGGCTTGGGAGCAGGAATAGATAACTATTTATGGACTGGAAAGTCAGGGAAGTCAAAAGGACAATCATGCAGCATAATTTAGTGATTAAGAGCAGGTGCACTCTATTCTGGAGAACCGGGTTTGATCCCCTGCTCTGCCACTTGAGCTGTGGAGGCTTATCTGGTGAATCAGATTAGGTTGTGCACTCCAACACCTTCTCAACTGGGTGACCTTGGGCTAGTCACAGTTCTTTAGAGCTCTCTCCACCCCACCCATCTCACAAAGGAGTGTTTGTTGTGTGTGTGGAGGGAAGGGGAAAGAATGTATTGTAAACCCCTTTGAGTCTCCTTACAGAAGAGAAAGGGGGGTACATATCAAAACTCTTCTTCTTAAGATGGATTGTTGAAGATCTGGGAAAAATATGTAAGAGAATTAGTCCTCCTATATCCCCACTAATCTCACAGACTGAAACTTTCCATGATAAGAATGTGATGAAAAACTATGATTTTATAATAAATGGAGACATGATAGGGCAGTGGTGGTGAACCTATGGCACTTCAGATGTTCATGGACTCTGCCTTCTGTCCCTGCGCTTGAGGCGGGAGGTCCCCCTCCGGGACCCCAGTTGCCTGCTCCCTCTTCCCCTGCCCGGCTGCTGGAATCCACCCGGCCTCACTCCCGTTCTCTGGGGGGTGGACCCCAACTGAGACAACTTGATCTCAGCCACAGGATCTTGCCCACCACCCAGGGTGGCCCAGGGGTCCCATAGAGCGCTAAGGCAAGGCCGAGCAGGGTAGGAAATCCCCTGCCGGCCCCTGCCTTGGCAGCCTTTCCCTCTGCCCTGGCTTTGGGCTGTTCTGTCTGCCCGCCACTCCTCCTCGTTCCCCCGTCCTTTCCCTCTGGCCTCCACTCCTTTTTCCCCTCTAAGGTGTCCTCCTCCAGACTTCTCCCCTCTCCTTTCCCCACACTTTCTGGCTCTCCCCTCCAGAACACGCTCCCACTCCTTCCCGTACTCCTCCTGCTGCCCCCCGGACTTCCTGCCTTTTATCCCCTCGCTCCCTTGATCACGGGGTTGGCTCCAACCTCCCCGCCTCTACATTCCTAGGCCACCGCCCCGATGAGCCCAAGAGGGCTCAGCTGGCCTCGTATGCCCGGCGCGGGCTTTGGCCCGTAGCCGCGGCGTCGGGGCTCTTCGTCACCCGTTTTCCTCGCCGGCTGCCCCATGCCGCTTCTCTTGCCGGCGGATCCCCTGCATGCCCCACCGGCTGGGAGAGGAGCGGGGCGATCCCCCGAGCCGGCGGCGCGGCGGCAGGGCTGTTCCCGCCCGGCAGCCTCCTGCGCCGCTGGGGAGTCGTCTGCTGGCTGCGGGGAGGGGGACAAGGCCGGGGAGGGGGCCGAGGCTACCCCCGCACCAGGACAACTTCCCATCAGCCCCTGCCAGCATTGTAGTCCATTGACATCTTAGATTACCATGGGTTACATGCCACCGCTGTGACAGGGGCTCAAGGGAAAATCAACTCATGTCAGGATAGAGAAGATTAAGGGGAAAATACAATGGTTAATATACTTCCAATTCATCTTGAGATTTAGGAGGGAAATGAAATCAGCAAGAGGAACAATAAGAAGTTGACGGAATTCGAAAAGGAGATTATGCAACAAAAGGAATTACTTCTAGAACACATATATAAACTTTTACTTCAATTTGACACAGAGACAGAACAAAAAAAGTAATGCATGGTTAAATGGATGCAAAATTTTGTAGGGAAAAAATGTAAAATTGATGGCTTGCCAAACCTTAAGAAAAAAATGGTGTAAGATGATTTATTTTTGGTATCTAGCTCCAGAAAACATTAAAAATGAACAAAAACTATAAAGGAATTTGCTGGAAATGCAAAGAAGGAGATGGATCCCTTTATAACATGTGATGGACCTGTAGAAAAGGGGGAGATTTAAAACAACACTTGCGGAAATACAAAAAAAATTGAAAATCAGTTTTGTCATGGATGCCAAGACAACGCTACTAAGTACAATACCAAAGAATCTCCCAAGAAAGTTGGAGGAATTGTTTGAGTAACAATGAAGATAGCTTAGCAATAATAGAGTGGTCCAATGCAATTAAATGGAAAGCAAAAGAATGCCCTAATACACAGAACTGGGAAAATAAACTCAGAGAATATGCAATACTGGCAAAACTAATGAGCTTTGGAAATAGAAGACCAAATCAAGCGTTTCAAGAGAAATGGAATTTATACTTTGCATACTACTTTTGGAACTAAGAATAATAAAGAAACATGATGAATAAGGCAGATGTGATGCATACAAATTATGGATTTTTTTTGCTAATCTGTGTTAAACTCTTTTACATTGAAAATAAGATTAACAAAGAGGTTTAGACACAAAAGTTTAAAAGATAACTATATTAAATAAGAAGAATATTTAGGGTTTAGGGTGTCTCAGAAAAAGATGTTAGTAGGGTTGTATATTCCTCCACCACAAAACACAACATGCCTCAAAATGGCGGACCTTCCTTGGTCGAATCCCCACTCGAAATTTGCATGCAGATCCAAACCTGTTCGTTGTGAAACCGTGTCCTCTTCATTGGAGTTTCTCCCTCCCCACCACAGCGAGCACACAGCAGACACACCCAGTTGCAGAACTCTTAGCAATCCCCACTACCAGACGAGCTCACTTCGCCGGTCTCCCCTGATTGGCTGGCATGCCTTGATGGGGTGGGACCTTTTCCCACTGCAGAAACATACATTGTAGGGGCGTGATCAAAAAAAACAGCATGTAAAAGTTTAACGTTTAACTGTGCAAACAGTTAATCGTTACCTGTGTAAACCATTATCAGTTCAAAGTTACACGTTTAACGTTTAGGTCCCCTTCTGCTGGCCGATTGCAAAGGCTTGAAACCAAGAGCAGGAAGGGCTGCGTAGCGCCATGGCGCTGATTGGTTGCCTGAATTCCATGTCACACTCCAGGGCGGGAAACAAGTCAGGGTTTCAACCCCCATCCCTCCCCTCGGATGAGCTCTGAACCGTGTTAATGGGGTCTGTATACCCACTTACAGCCAGGTCCCTGCCGGAGCATACAGATGCTTGGGGAGAGCAGGCCAAGCCCAAGGAATCTGCCGCATAGGCAATGGGGAGAATGCGATCCCTCTCAAACCTGGTTAGTTTGTGTTCTGAAACCTGGCTAAGACTGTAGTGGGGATTCGACCCTTGTTGCAGAATATTCTACCTGGGTCCTGGTGTCTATCTAACCCTGCTTCACTGGTAATAGTCATTTAATGAAACATAAATGCTCTTGCATCAAAATACCATGTTCAATAATGCATAAAATAATGGTTTTGACAAAGGTAGCACACAAAAATGAAATGATAGTTCTCATATGCATTTGGGACTATATTCTAATGCAAAAGCATACTATTTTCTTGACAACTGCACCTGAACTGGCCATACTAACATCTTTTTCTGACACAGAGTACAGTAGGATTTATAATTAATATGATGAGTTTAGAAAATAGTAGCAGTATTGGTATGTTAACACTTCTTTAGTTAAAATACTTGCATGGCCATTTAAGTTTGTAATTAATTTTGTAGAGATTTTGTAGAGATTTTGTAGAACTTTATTTGTAAAATTTTAGAGGCTCTTTTGAGTTAAAGAATGTTACAAAAATTAAGATCCGCTCCCAGTAAACAGTGTTTGTATGTATTCATTCTTTTCATTAATAATGGAAAATAAAAAATAAAAAAGGATTAAATAGTTGAAGGTTTGTGATCAAATCTTGTCCATAAGAAAAAATTAAAAGCAGCCATAGAGGAAGGGTATACTGGGGTTATGGAAGTGTTGTTGTTGTTGTTGTTGTTGTTGTTGTTGTTGTTGTTGTTGTTGTTGTTGTTGTTGTTGTTGTTGTTGTTGTTGTTGTTGTTGTTGTTGTTGTTGTTGTTGTTTATTTGATTTAATATACCGCCCTATCCCCGAAGGGCTCAGGGCAGTGTACAATATAAAAACAATATATATATAAAAAAGAGGCTGCGTTAAATTTGGAGGGCAAGACTTCCCTCGCCTGTAATTTGTAGGGACGGTTCATATTTTGGAACTGCATCCATACAAACTGCATTATAGCAAGGACGTAGGTAAGGGGGGGGGTTCTCGGGTTCAGACACCCCCTCATTGCATGTCCAAAGCTCCCCCCACCCCCCCCACCCCCGTTTGTGGGTTTTTGTATTTTAAAGTGTTTTTTTCCGGTTTTTGGCCTGCAGGGGGTGCAGTTTTTAGGCTAGCAGCACCAAAAATTTCAAGCTATAGTCAGGTGACACTCCTGATGATACCATTAAGTTGGTGGTGAGAAGTTTGGTTCAGGGGGCCCCAAAGTTATGGACCCCAAAGGGTGGTGCCCATCCCCATTGTTTCCAATGGGAGCTAATGAGAAATAGATGGGTCTACCCACTCTGAGGGGTCCATATCTTTGGACCCCCTGAATCAAACCACTTCACTAAACCTAGGTGAGTATCATCAGGATAATCTATTACTGATACCACCCAGCTTTGGTAGAAAGGTTGGTCCAGGGGGGGTACAAAGTTATGGACTCCCAAAACACGGTGCCTCCATTCCCCCATTGTTTCCAATGGAGAGCTAATAGAGGAGATGGGGGCTACACCTTTGAGAGTCCATAATTTTGGACCCCCCTGAACCCAAACTTCACCTGGAAACCTGGGTGGGCCCATTATCCCAAGGAAGAGTCTCCCTAAAGATACCCTGAAAGTTTGGTGCTGCTAGCGCTAACAATTGTACCCTGACAGCAGGTACACCCCAAATTTCCCAGATTCTCTTTTTAAATCCACCCGCTCGGCATATGGGATTTAAAGGGAGAAATCCTGAGGTCCCTAGTTTAAACATTGAAGGAGTGATGTTGCTTTCAGTGTGGGGATGAAGCTCCACCCCAAAACAGCATCACTTTTCAATATTCATTTTATCTGGGGACCTCAGATTCTCCCTTTAAAGGTGGATTTAAAAGGGAGAATCTGGGCTCCTAATTAAACACCATTGAAAGTAATGCTGTTTGGGGGGGTGAATTCCAGCATCACAGCGGTAAGCCCGGCGGGGGGGGGGGGGGGGGGGCAGAGTGCATAGGCCTCACATTTCTGCACTGAGCTCCATTTTTTCCCTAGCTACCCCTCTGCCTGGTAGAGAGAGAGGACTGCACCGGCTGCCAGCTACAGGAGCCCAGCCCGGTGGGGAAGGTGGAAGCGGACTGAGTCCGCGAGGAGTCTGCCATCCCTTGCCCTCGAGGAGAGCTGCTTTTTATAAACACCTAGGCTGTGGCTGGGTGGGGCTTGGGGAGACATGGCTATTACACCCCGAACCCCCCCCCCCCCAAATCCAGCATACCCTACGTCACTGCATTATAGTCCTGACCATATAATTTTGCATCTGCTCCAAGGCTATGGACCTTTCCCCACCCACCTTCTGCTGCAGCTTCTCGAGACCCAAGTGGCGCTTGGGGTCCCATGGCACTCCCCACTACTAGGCGGTGACAACACAGCCGCCCACAAAGCTGTCAGCAGCCCACTCAGCAGTAGCGTCGTCTCCACTGATGACCCCGCGCCAGGAAGCCCAGGACCGCGTGCCAGGGAATGGCAGCAGCGCAGTGAGTAGGGCTCAGCGACGGTAGTAGAGGGAAAAGTGAGGAAAGGCCCTATGTGTCAGTTGCTATAAAAAGTCCTTGTCAGACAGCAACACAATGCAACACAATTTCATTTAGGTTAGTGTGCACAATTTTATTATTGTTGTTGTGTGTCGTGTGTCACAATTGGCTTACAGTGAGCCCAAAGAACTTTCATGTCAAGAGACATTTGGAGGTGGTTGGCCATTGCTTACCTCTGCAAGGACTGGTAGAGTTCTGAGAGAACTGTGACTGGCCCACGGTCACCCAGGAGGCTTCATGTAGAGAAATGGGGACTCAAACCTGGATCTCCAGAGTAGAGTCCGTTGCTCTTAACCTCTACACCACACTGGCTTGTGTGTCATATCCGCTAGGAAAATGGTAACTGATGTGTAGGTTAATAAGAGACATTAGTGACTTGTTTTTCACCTGCACAGTTTAATAGCAAAGTAATTAAAGCGGTTTGATTAGATCATTATGGGTCACATCCTGCAGGTCCATTCTACTAATGGCAGCATTATCCTCCTGCTCAGAGTCTTTTTGCTGATGCAAGCACCATTTCACTGACAGAGGAGATACCTGCATCAGGGGAGGGTTTCTTGCATCAGGGAAACCATTAGCAAAATGAGTCCATGTGATCCAACACTGTTGTTACAATGCGACGTCCGTATGGTCCTTGAAGCTGTACCGCTGTTGCCCCTCTGATACAGAGAATATCTGAACTGTTAATTAAATTAAGACAAGCCCTTGTTGAGCCTCTGCTGCTAGCCTGCATTAGCAGCAGTGGCATAGTGTTAAGAGCAGGTGTACTCTAATCTGGAGGAGCTGGGTTTGATTCCCCACTCTGCCGCCTGAGCTATGGAGGTTTATCTGGGGAATTCAGATTATCCTGTGCACTCTAACACACACCAGCTGGGTGACCGCAGGCTAGTCACAGTTCTTCAGAGCTCTCTCAGCCCCACCTACCTCACAGGGTGTGAGGGGAGAACGGTAAGGAGTTTGTAAGCACCTTTTAGTCTCCTATACGAGAGAAAGGGGGGAATATAAATCCAACTCTTCCTCTTCTTCTACATGTGGTTTTATTTGTTGATTTGTTGTTTATTTAAATTTGCTTGCTCACAAGCCATCCAATTTTTATAATATTCTTCATGTCTTTTGTAGTTGATAATGACTGTTGACGAAGGGTAGATCACACTCGGCTGACAATGTCCCCCCAAATCAGAAGGTCATCACGGATGCTACTGGAATGTCAGAACAATGACAAATTGTGTGGTAAGTATGAAAGTCAGTTTTCTTTGTCGTAGCGCACATTGTATATGGAAAGATCTTTCATGCTGAGAGAGACGCCATTAATATTTTATAGAGGCTGTTTCTCTGACTTGGCCAGGATTGCCTGGCACCTGGCCTTAGTGGGATTTTACTACTTTGTGTCACATTTTTCTGCCTCATCTGTTCCAGCTCAGCTCAATATATACTTCCAAATACCATTGGCTATAAAGGACACCACTGCATTGGTTCATTTTAAAAAAACAACAACTCGATCATGGATACTAGTGGGAAGAAAACACAAACTAGGGAAAAGACTATCAACCTTTTAACAAAATATAAAGAAATAAGCAAGTAGTTTGCAAAACTCAAGACATGTGTAGTATACAGATTACAATTGGCATTCATCAACACAAATCTTTTTCAGATCTAGCATTTAAGAAGAGCTCTTAATGTTTTTCAGTCAACTGTGTTTCAACCAATAGGTCTTCATCAGTGAGAAATCTCGTAGCAAAATGTGTGTTTATGTTAAGTGCCAACAAGTCGCTTGCAACTCATAGCGGCTCTATGAATCAATGTCCTCCAGAACATCCCATTGTTAACAACCTTGCTCAGGTCTTGCAAACTGAGGGCAGCGACTTCCTTGAGAGAGTCAATTTAACTCATGTTGGGTCTTTCCTGTTTTCCTAGCATTATTGTCGTTTCCAGAGACTCTTGTCTTCTCAAAATGTGACCAAAGTATGACAGCCCCAGTTTAGCCATTTTAGCTTCTAGGGACAGCTCGGGCTTGGTTTGATCTAGAACCCACTTATTTTGGATTTTCTTTGCTTTTTTGTTGCTGTTTTGCTGTCTACAGTAGCCACGACGCTCTTCTCCAATACATGAATTCATAAACATGCAGAGAGTTTTAAAACATTCGCATTCAAAGTCAAAACAAGATAATAACATTTAAAGCACCAGATGAACAAACAAGTTATGATTTTTAAAATAAGATTAAGAAGACCCAAGACTCGCCTAAAAGCAAAATATCTTGGTGCAAACTGGAAGAAGCTCTTTTATAGAATACAAGTGACCATGTCCAGAGAAATATCTGCAAAAGACCGGGGTGGGGGGGTGGGGGAGGTTTGATTTTTTTTTTGCCATCAAGTCACAGTTGACTTATGATGACCCCAGAAGTTTTTCCAAGGCAAGAGAGGTTCAGAGGTGGTTTCCCATTTGTTGTGTCTGCATAGTGACCCTGCACTTCCTTGGCTATCTCCCATCCAAGCACTGACCAAGACCTACCTTGCTTTGGCTGTTTCCGCATGGGTGAATAACAGCGCCCTAGGGACGGTGAAAACACCGTCCATGGGGTGCTGTTCGCACAGGAGCTGGCCCCGAGGGGCGCGAAGGCACCGCTTTCAAGTTTTTGAAAAGCGGTGTCTTCCCGCCAGCACGATGTAAACAGCACCAGCAGGAAGATGCTGCTTTTCCCGTTCCCTCCACTGACCTTCCCGTCCAGCGCTCCAGAGCAACGCTCCAGAGCAGCGCTGGACGGAAAGATCAGTGGAGGGGCCGAACCGGAGGTGGCCACCATGCGGAGCCGCCTCTCCGGTTTGGCAGATCTTTGGAACTGCTTGCACGCTACCGTGTGAGCAGTCCCCAAGCCTCCACCGGGCCGGTGGAGGTGCGTTTCCGCCACCGTGCGGAAACAGACTTAGCTTTCAAGATTCAACAAGATTGGGCTAGGAAGTCAGGAGGTTTTATCTTTCTTGGGCCCATCCCAATATAAATACTCCTACTTTGTTTGCTTGTTGGTTTTTGTTTTGTTCTTGCTGGCTGCAAATGCTCTCGACTGGTGTTTTTCATCCATTTTCCCTTTTGCAGTGAGATTATTAGTAAAATTAGTTCAAAAAATTTGCCATGTCCCCAGGTGGGTAACCAATCAGTAAGTGTTTGGGTGGAACTTGTTATGCAAAGGTGTGGTTGATAGTATAGTATTGCAGGTGGGGTTTTTCAGTCCAGGGAGTGATTCACAATTGTGTTTAGCAATTTGATGAAGAAGAGTAGAAGAAGAGTTTGGATTTATATCCCCCCTTTCTCTCCTGCAGGAGACTTAAAGGGGCTTACAATCTCCTTGCCGTTCCCCCCTCACAACAAACACCCTGTGAAGTGGGTGGGGCTGAGAGAGCTCAGAAGAGCTGTGACTAGCCCAAGGTCACCCAGCTGGCGTGTGTGGGAGTGTAGAGGCTAATCTGAATTCCCCAGATAAGTCTCCACAGCTCAGGCGGCAGAGCTGGAATCAAACCTGGTTCCTCCAGATTAGATACATGAGCTCTTAACCTCCTACGCCACTGCTGCTCCTGGAAAACCCACCAGAACCAGTTGAATCCGGCCATGAAAGCCTTCGACAAACCAGTTGTTAAATTATTTGAATCCCACCACCAGAACTGGCTGTTAAATTATTTGAATCCCATCACTGGGGCGGGGGAGGGTTGTTTGCATGGATATAGATAAACAAAGGATGATGATTTATAACATTTCTCCTGAGAAAACACACTTTGTCACATACAAATGAGAATGAAGGTCCATCAGCACTGATATCCAGGTCAGAGGAGGTGGGAGGGGTATGAAAAAGAAGAACGGAGTCCTCGTGCAGAGATACAATGTAAAACATAATTAGCTTGATTACGGCTGGGAGGCATGTATAGAGGTAGGAAATGCAGATAGCTATGCATATCTCCCGGCTTTAATCAAGCTGCTCTCTGCTCTTCTTTGTAACACCCCCTCCCGCCTTCTGACCTGGATATTAGGGTTGATGGAAGTTCAGTTACATTTTACCTAACGAAGTAAGCCTTGACTCATGAAAGCTGATACCCTAGAAAACGTTTTTAGTCAAATGTTGTTCTGAAAACCAAGAACTTCTTTACTTCAGGTCTAATTAAAAGATACATCCCACCCTCCCACCCTCCCCAATTGTCCAGCTGCAATAACATGGCTAAAAAATGCTACCAGCTAAATCCTGGTTGCAGACCCAAATAAGCCACTGGAAGAACATAATTCTGTGCAGCAAGAAGAGCTGCTTGTGACCCGGTGAATTTTAACTACTGTAACTCCTTTATCATGTGCCACTTTCCTTTGACAGTCATACGGGAGAATCAGGCAGAACTAATAGTCGTCCCAGTCCTCTTAGTGGGTGTATTTGTCATTGTCTTAAGCGTCATACTTTGGCTACGTTACCGCAACTGGAAGACAAACCAGCAGACCTTCCCGGAGTCCGAAGAGAAAGGTAAGGACATCCAAGGGGGCAGGGCTGCCAAATCACTCAGTCTCACAATCTGAGACTGAAGCAGTGGAGAAAGGGAGCTATGGGGCCTCTTAGTGGGAGTGGGGGAGATCAGGGTTGACTTTTCACATTGAAACGCCCTGTGGTAGATCGGGGGGGGGGGGGCGTGCCTGCTGTGGCACTTTTTGCCCTGCTGTTGACTTTTCACTGCTCCCCTGTTCTTCGTGGGATTCGAGGCAGGGCCGGCGAGTTATGCCCCAAATGTTTCTTCACGAACCCAGTGCTTCTCCATTTGTACTGTGAGCCCTTCCGCAATGTCTTCCACACGTGCGCGGACAACCTCCGCTTCCCGTGTTCTGATTGGCTGAATCTCCTCCCATTCCCCCCACTCGTTTTCACTATTTTAGTTTTAAATGTCCCCGAACACAAAACAGGCTCTGAGAATCGGCGCCCTCGCCCCTTTCCCCCGTCTAAAATCCTTGCATGTGTGATGGAATTGCTGTCCTCCACACCCCTCTGTCTAAAATCTCAATCTAAAATCCTTGTGTGTGCAAGAGAATCGCCGCCCCCCTGTTTGCGGCGCCTGCACATGATGCTTTTCTGCCCAAGGTTTCTCCCTCCGTTTCTTTTTCACTGCAAGAGCAGGGGCACTGATTCTCAGCTCCTGTCCATTGGTGGGGCGGGCCAGAGCGGCAAGGTGGGAAAAATGACCCCGGTTCTGCTATAGAGGAGTTTTTCATGGTGGCGGAAGCCTCCGGAGCAGCAAAGGGACATTTCAAAAGAACCTCAACCTTTGCAGTTCAGGAAATTTGCGGAGCGAAGCTGATGCCACGGGGCAGCTCCGGGGCAAAAATGTGGCAGCTGCAGCAGCACTGGGCACCGTGAAGAACTCCCAATTGCACCGGGGCATTCCCCGTGACAACAGAGGAGCAATTTTGACGTGAAAAATCGGCCCAGGTGTAGGCAGAGGGTGGGGTTTTTTGAGTCAGTGAGATGGGCCTGGCTCTGCCCCATACTTCAGGATTTGAGCGTGATGTGAAATAAAAGTGAATAAGAGAAGTGGAAAATACCCTGGTCCCTTTGAATCCGAAATTTTAGTCATTTCCTAAACTTATTGGTGAGTGACTGAATTTGCAGGTTTGGATGCATGCCACTTCCTCAAGTGAAGGCCAGCTAGGGGCACGCACTTCAGCACTGCTGTTAGTTTCCTGCAGGACGTTTCCTATAACCCATGTCTTTCCAATCATGGGATCCACATGGAGGTCAGTAAGCACGCATATGGGGGTTCCTGTCTTGTGCCTGTCTTGCAAGTTTAGGCTGAGGAAAGTCGAGTGGAGACCATATATTTAGGCAACATGTGCCTGTTGAAACGGCATCAATCTTCTCGCCGAACGGTTTCTAGCTCTGGACAGTCTCTAGTTTTAAAGAGGAGATTGTGCGTGTATAACCTCAGCTTATGGGTTCCGTGGGGCAGAACTTGGAAGGAGTTTGCAAACAACAAAACGTCAAACAAAATTGTTTACTTTTCCCTTAAGATATAACACTTATCAAACATTAACATTTGATATAGCAATTCAAGGTCCTATTCAAGTTTCATTTCAAGTCTTCTAATTACAGTCTGATAATGCCAAGTCCATTTCTTCCTGCAAGCGGGTGGCTCATGAAGACTCCAGAGGCTGGGTTTGAGATGATGAAGGTCCCCAAAAGAACTCTCACCAACCACACACACACAAAGCCCTGAAACCATAAATCCTAACCTTTACAATATAGCCAAATTAAACATCGCCCTTCCCACTGGTTCCCAACAACACTGCAGTTCCCTTGAACAAGGTGTTAAGAGCTTATAATAATCAACCAAGGTTCCATCCGGGTCGCCTTGCTTCCTTCATGAGTTCTGCAGCCGACTGCTTCTCTCAGTCTCCACCCCCTTTCTGGGCCATCCATTGGCGTATCTACCTAGGGACAAGGTGTACCCCTTGTCCCCAGGCACCACGCTTCTGGTCACGTGGGGGGGGGGCAAAATCGGCTCCCCATGTGACCAGGAAGTCCCGTTGCCCGGTCATTTCGCGCCCCCAACTCCATGCCTGCAAGGAGGGCAAAGAAAACGGCTCCCATTTGGTGGCTTGAGCAGGAACCGTTCCTGCTGCCAGTCATTTTAGGTGTGCCTGCCCGCCCGTGTCAGTCGAGGTACGCAAAAGCAGCCAGGCAACCTAGCCCTTAACCCGACCCTGGATTCCCCCCTCCCTTCCCCCCCTGCCGGATGGGCTCCCAGCCGGCAGCCTGTAGTCTCTTCTGACCTCCCCTCTGGGCAGGCCAGAGGAGACTGCAGTCCCGGCCTCGGAGACCTGCTTTTATAAGCACTGAGGCTGAGGGTGGGACTTGGGGTGCAGGAAGTCCCACCCTTTCCTTCTCCCCAAGTCCCACCCCCAGCCTCAGTGCTTATAAAAGCAGGTCTCCGAGGCCAGGACTGCAGTTTCTTCTGGCCTGCCCGTAGGGAGCCCAGCCGGCAGGGGGAGTCTGGGGGGGGGGAAGGTGGGCACCCTAGACCTTGCCCATGTCCATGGTGACATGGGCTGGGTTGAGGGCAGTGGAGGGGTGGAGCCTGGGGGCATCAGGGGGCGGGACTGGGATGGTAGGGGGGCAGAGCCTGGGGGGCGTCCTGGAGACAATTCGTCTCCGGGCACCATTTACTCCCAGTAAGCTTCTGGGGCCATCCCATTCTTAACCTGCACGTAAAGCGTTATCAAGTCGTAGCAGACTTAGGACTGCCCAGGAGGGTTTTCAAGGCAAGGGACTGGCAGAGGTGGTCTGCCGCTGCCGTGCTCTGCATAGCAACCCTGGTATCCTTTGGTGGCCTCCCTTTGAAGTACTAACCACAACTGACCCTGCTTTGCTTCTGAGATCTGATGACAGCAGGCTAGCCTGGACCACTCATTTAATTCTGAATTAAATGAATTGTGACTGTCCCGTTGCAGTGGGTTAAAATAAACCACCAGCACTAAAATGTAAGAGAAAGATCCCGTATTTCTACTTGCTTGACCAACAGCTGTGGTCCCAACCTCAGAGGATGAGAGAAGCCGGGGGAAAGCCAGCGTATCGGAATATACTTCCATCCGGCTAAGCGAGACGACCATGGATTGCTTGCTAAGAACGGCAGCCTTAACCTTGAAGGAGCTGGAGATACCACGAGAAAAAATCTCCCCAGAATCGATGGAGTTTATTTGGAACGGGAGCTTTGGGGGAATCTACAGAGCAAAACTGGACACAGCCAGTCCTGGGAAAACTCAACTGGTCATCTTGAAAACGTTACAAGGTAATATCCATGACAGGAGGGCCAGGCATCTTAGTGACTAGTACAATTCTTCAACTTTCTATTTCTCATATATTCTCTGCCCCTTGATTGATTTATAAGAAGGGGTATATCTACAGAAAATGGTGCCCAGGACAAGCACTGAAATTGTGCCCCCCCCCCCCAATCTGACTGGTCTGTCCCATCTTGGAAGGCCAGCTCTCCAGTGGCCAGGTCTACTATTGTCTTCAATCACATGTGAACCAGATATTTGGAGGGCAGGCTTACCCACCATTAAGAAGTATTGGTAGACATGGAGGCCATGTCTACCCATTACTTTCAACTGTGGGTAACCAGTTTTCCGGAGGGCTGGCCTACCAGCCATGAAGCATTGGTAGGCAAGGCGAGGTCTACCCATTGCTTCGTTATGGTGGGTAGACCTCTGAGTGGCAGTGGCTTTCTGCTTTGGGAGCCCCTAGGCAAGTAGCACTCGGGGCTGATGCCCTGGCTTTCCCCATCCTAAATACGCCATTGTTCATAGAAGCATTGGGTTGAACTGGCAAAACACATCTGCTTAAAATACAAATGAGCGATGTCCTACAACTGCAGTCTCTGTATAAAGCAGGGTACTGCCTTGGTACCCGTGGCTGCCATGGCACCCACCAGCTTCTTTCCTGGTGCCTGACAAGTATTTTTAGAAAGCAGGCCCCTTGCTTTGGCAGCAGCTGCCCCCACAACACAAGGATCTCCACAGTGGGACTGAAGATAAGCTGGGGCAGCCATTTTGTGGCTGCACCCTCCATGCTGTGCCAGAATTCCAGAGGTGCCCGCAGGCTGAAAACCTTTGGGGACCCTGGTAGAGAGAAATAATGAGATATTCCCTGTAGTTTCTGTGCAGTCCTGCCCTCGGAGTCATCCAGCCCACAGTGAGCTTAATGGGTGTTACGAGACACTTCCTCGCTATATTCTGATACACATTTTTGTGCCTCGCTGTTACAAGCTAATTTATTTCCTGCCCTCAGTGGAGCCTCTTGAGAGTTTTCCTTTCAGCTCTAATGTGGGATTGTTTCACTTCCTTCTCAGTGTGGGAGATAGCTGCTTAGATAGTAGAGTGGTTTTGTTTAAAGGGAAGAAATTGCAAGAAGAAAAGAACTGCCTGTTCCCTCCTTTTCTGATGGCGCTTAAGAGGCACTCGCTGCTCTGGAGGAAATGTCTTCTGAGATTCAGTTCTGGAGTGCCTTGCGGAGAGAGGGCACAATTTTTGTCACTTACCCGTGCTGTTCTGCAGCTCATATTTCTGTGATTCCCAGTTCCCAGAGTTAATGGATTTATGACTCTCTGTGGCTATCTGCCCTACTAAAATTGTGGTATTTTGCCCCATGTTTGTCCAACGGCTGCTTTAAATGAGGAACCGTCATCGTGACTGAAAGGTTGACTCAGAAAAGATCCCTCTGAATGAGTATAAGCAGAGGTGGGATCCAGCAGGTTCTCACAGGTTCCCGAGAGTAGGTTACTAATTATTTGTGTGTGCCGAGAGGGGGTTACTAATTGGTGATTTTGCCATGTGATTTTTGCCTTAGTTACGTCCCTCCTCTCAGCAGTAGCGCGCAGAACTTGAAGCAGTCTAGCAGGAGGTGCACCGGCGTGCGTGGCAGCCTGCGCCTCGCGTGCGTGGATTTCAAGCTTTCCTGCCCAAGGACCGGCACAGCTGCTGCGTCCTTGCCACAGCCCCGCCCAGGAATGCCCCGCCCCTGGAATGCCCAGCCATGCCCCCGTCGTGCCCCGCCCAACCCCATTGGCACTACGCCACAGCTTGAATCGCACCACCATGGGAACCTGTTACTAAAATTTTTGGATCCCATCACTGAGTATAAGGCCAGAACCTTCTATGGGAATAAGGTGAACGCCTTGCTTATTATGAAGGCCGGAAAAACAACAAATTTAGTCCCAAATGATCAACGAAACATTGGTTTCAGGAGTGTAGTGCCAAATGGACACAGAGCATATGCCTCACTCAGAGCAAAAGCATTGTTGTAATAAGCTGAATTATATATCACATTGATAGTAGTGTTGTCAGTGAGATCCAGAACCTTGTGCAGATCTCTCTGCACAGTTAATAGAAAATGAAGAGTTGTCAGGATATGGTTATAACCGGCCTGGACCATGTAAGAAACTCTTCACTGTGCTTTCACATATTGTCAGATATTGAAGAAGGAGGAAGAGGAGGAGGAGGAGTTTGGATTTATACTCCACCTTTCTCTCCTGTAAGGAGACTCAGTTGGGGGAGGGAGGGGGTTGAGATTTTATCGCCATCTGTTTATGTTTTTAAAAGTTCCTGTTAGTTATTGGTAGTTCTGGGTGTTTTAAATTGTTAAATTATACTATTATACTGTTTTTTTCCATTGTTCACCACTCTGAGCCCTTCAGGGAAGGGTGGCCTATAAATCGAATGAATGAATGAATGAATGAATGAATGAATGAATGAATGAATGAATGCTGCCTTCCTTAGACTCTACCCCAAACTCTCCTGGCATTTCCCAACTCAGAGCTGGCAACCCTATATGTTGTTGAGTTGCTTTAGAAAGCCTTTCTTTTCTCCTTTTGTTTGATTAATAAATGAGGATAGGAAGAGACTTTAAATTAAAGGGGTTGGAGCCAGCCATCTGCCAGTGAAAGGAACTGATGATTGCAGATCTTTCCCGTTCTCCAGCGGTCCTTTCGAATCCCAGAAATATCTGTTCCCGAGACTGAGGGACCCACATTGATTGGAAGGCTGCTAACATTATCATCACGTCTCTCTCTAAAAGGACAGAAGGAGTTTTGAGGCTGACCAGAACCAGAGCAATCCTTCTCTTATTTTTGCTAAACTTCTTGAGAGGATCTCTTATTTGTTTTTGTTTTTTGTTTTTGTTCCATTCTGTTTTCAGAATCTGCAACCTCTCATGAGATTAAAGACTTCCTGGAAAGGATTACATTCCATCAATTCCTTGGTCCTCATGAAAACATAGTCAAGTTATTAGGGTGTTCTGTCACCCAAATGCCTCTTTATATGATACTGGAGGATGCTTCCAATGGGAATCTTCTCAGCTTCCTTTGGACCTGCCGCAGGGTACGACTAAGAAAGTGACCGGATCAGATTTGACTGGCTGTCTCGTTCGTTTGCTCGTTTATGTCACCTCTCTTGTTTTTCTGCTTCAGTGACCTTGGGAGCAATCCCAGTCATATCTACTTAGTATCACAGTGTCGCATCCTTTGCTTTAAGCGTTTATTCCCTTCGGGTTTAATTCTTGGCTGTAGACTCATTTCCCCCTTTTTGGCAGTCACCCCGCTCTCAGATCAGAGAATCCCCATGGTTTCTGGAAGCTCTGTAAGTGTGACCTTTTTTCTCCCTTCCTAGGGAAAGTGAAGGAGATCACCACGTTGTTAAGCTTTCCTCCGGTTTTCTGTGTCCTCCCTGCCACCCACATCACAGTAGTTCCTCCAACTCCTCGGACCATCACTTTAGGATGATCAGAATGGGGGGGGGGGGTGTGTGTGTGTTTTGTTTTCATGGTCATATTGTATTACTGGAGCAGTGAACCCTGTGAAATTTGCAAGGCTGGGTTAATTGCCGTCCGAGGGTGGGAACCTCTTGAGCAAAGCCCTTTTCCCGATAACCACGCCACTGGGGTAAATCAATTCGCCAGAGCCATTTTATTAAACAAGTGGAAGCGTGAGGCCTAGCATGGCCGGCACAAAAGAGGGCTTGGTCCTCTAAAGGCTCGGGCTAACCCTCCCACTTCCAGTGACGTCTGCCCTGGCCTGACATGGGCAGAGTTCTGCTTCTGCCCTTACTTGGGCAGAACCAGCCAGCTCGGCTTTGCCTACCCATCCCGAGCAGCAACTGCAGCCCATGGTGATTCACAGCTGTTTTTTTTTTAACAAAGCTCTTGCTAGCCTTCCACTGTCTTCATTCTTCCCTTCCTCTCCTCCTGCAAGACAGGTTTTTATTGCTCGCCACAGCAGATCGACCCCCACTGCAGAATGCTCCCTTCTGGTTCTTTTTTTCTTATCGGCCACCTAGTTTAATTGCAAACTAACACTGGACCAAAGACAGCGGCCACAACAACACAAAGGCCCTTCTCTGTGTGTACACACACACACACACACTAGGGTTGCTGGGCCTGGCTTGGGAAATTCCTTGGGAAATTCCTGGAGATTTTGTGAGTAGGCCTGAGTGGGGCGAGATTTGAGGAGGGGAGGGAGCTCAGTGGGATATATGTGGTTCAGCCCATCTTCCAAAGCAGCCATTTTTTCCCCAGGGAAACTGATCTCATTAGTCTGGAGATCAGTTGTAATTCCGGCCACTGTTTGCAGGTTGACAGCCTTAACATTTATTTGTGTGTATGCCAGAAGCAAGATGTCACTTCCCTTACTCAGATACTTAACTTCCAATAATTGGACTGGGAGTGACTCAGCATTCCTGGACATTGCGGGGTGCTAAATCTCTCTGAGGCCCCTTCCGTACATGCAGAACAGTGCACTTTCAGTCCATTTTCACAATTGTTTGCAAGTGGATCTTGCTATTCCGCACAGCTTCAGCATTCATTGGAAGTTGAAAAAGTGCGTTATTCTGCATGTGCGGAAGGGACCTAAATGTATAAATCTTATCTTTTTGTGGGATGTTCCTCTCTTTGTACCTGGAAGTTGCCCTCCTCCTTCTCTCTCAGTAGCCTTTGGTCTTTGTGTCACTTCCCACATGGACCTGCATAGAGTCAGATGCTTCCCCAGGTCTCTCCTGAAGGAGCAAATATTTCATACTTGCATTTACATGACACCAGATTAGCTGGCCACTTGTATAAGGAAATCTTCAGGCTAGGATTTCTATCCTTCTTTCTACTGCAACGAGGATGTGGACAGAATCTACTTGAATAATTGCAAGTTTTATCTTTTGCAATTTACTTCTTGGGAGGGTTGAGTTTACTGCATTCAGTATCATGCTTTCATGACTGGGCGAACTCTGCTATATTAACCAAATATACCCAGCACTAATAACCTGAAAAAATGAGACTGAAGTCTTGTGGAAGGCAACTGTGTCAACGTAATACTAACAGAAGTCCCCAAAATTCCTTCAACTGACAAAACAGCATTCGTAATGAGCTAGAGGCAAGTATAGTAAACAGGGACTGTGATGGGATCCGTTGAAACAGATCTGCCACCTCCGTACAAGAGTCATTCCTCAGAAATCCGAAGATCCATTATTTTCTTCATAAAAATCTGAATGTGTTACTTGCCTGCCCACATAAGCAATTCTTTGCCTTTGTTGTGTTTTTTCCCCCTGTATGAAGTAGTAAGCGTCTTGGGTCCCTGATAGATTAAAGCTCCTCTTCTCTTCATTACACCAGCGACGAGATTTGTTCTGTAACCTTTTGAAATATGTGCCATGTAACTGCCTCGTTCAGAGCCCTTTGATACAGCATGAATACTTTAAGCTCAGAAGTGGTCACCTCATGGAGCTAGGTTAGATTTTCAAAAGCTTCAATATTGTTGGGTTGAGAGCGCAGCACAGGGAAAAATAAAATTCTGATTTAAAACCTTGGCGGTGTTGAAGTAGGTCAAGCCAGACATAAATAAGCCGAGCTTTGTTAGAGGAACTCATTGTTCCTCTGCCTTCTCTACCAGCTGATAGGGCTGCTGGAAGACCAAACAATAATAGCTTTTTAATAAGCCATGATAATTGGTTGATGTTACATTCATCACGGTGCAGTCCTAAGAAGAATTGCTCCCGTCTAAGCGCATCCATTTCAATTGACTTAAACGAGAATAACTCTGCATAGAATTGTACTGTTGTCCATATACATTCGGGCAGGGGCGAAGCAAGGGGAAACTGCACCCGGGGCACGCACGCGGCCTGCGCCCCTGCCGTGGTGCTGCCCTGCCCCGGAATGCCCATGGCATGCCCATGCCACACCCATGCACCAGGGCATACCCAGGGTGTTACGCCCTCCTGTCCCAGGGCCCTATGCCACTGCATTTGGCGGTACTGCATCACTCTAAGGCACAGGTGTCAAACTCGCACCCCTCCAGATGTTATGGACTACAGTTCCAATCATCCCCTGCCAGCATGATGCTGGCAGGGGATTATGGGAACTGTAGTCCATAACATCTGGAGGGCGCGAGTTTGACACCTATGCTCTAAGGGCATTGCTTCATAGTGGGGTTTCCCCACAGATTTGTTTACACAGGGATTTTTCGTCTGAGAAGTGTCCTAAGCCGATCCAAATCACCATTTTGCCCACCTGTCACTTTCTTGTTCTTTCTGTGCAACCTCCATTTCGGGAGGTTGCCTGGTGCCTTTTGTGCATGTGTATATGCCAGATTTGGTCTAGCACAGGGGTCTGCAAACTTGGCTCTCCAGTTGTTCATGGACTACAATTCTCACCAGCCCTGCCACTTGGCCGTGCTGGCAGGGGCTGATGGGAATTGTAGTCCATGAACATCTGGAGAGCCAAGTTTGCAGACCCCTGGTCTAGCATTGCTTTGCTAGACAATGTCAATTTCATGTCAATTTCACATTTTAAAACAATTCAGCTTTTTAAAAAAATGTTAAAAGCCTTTCTGATCATCCTGAAATGATAGCCCAAAGAGTGGGAGAAACTACTATTTGGGGGAGGGGGGAGGCAGGAAAGAGCAAGAAAACCCAAAGAAAGCTTAACACAGTGATCTCCTTCGCTTTTCCTGCGAAGTGAAAGAAAAAGTTAAGGGTGACCCAATAGCGGCTTCTGGGCTGTATGGTCGTGTTCTAGTAGCATTTTCTCCTGACGTTTCACTTGCATCTGTGGCTGGCATCTTCAGAGGATCTGATGGTAGTAAAGCAAGTGGAGTATATATATACCTGTGGAATGTCCAGGGTGGGAGGACACTTGTTATCAGGCCAATGGTTCTATCTATTGTTTTTCTTTTACTAGGACGTCGTGACCATGGATGGTTTGCCTTTTGACCTGACAGAAAGGCAGGTGTATAAAATTGGACAACAAATTGCATCAGCTCTGGTAAGTTTTCTCGAATGCTTTCATGGCCGGATTCCAATGGTTGTGGTGGGCTTTCCCGGCTGTGTGGCCGTGGTCTGGTAGATCTTGTTCCTAATGTTTTGCCTGCATCTGTGGCCGGCAGCTTCAGAGGTGTATCACAGAGAGAAGTCTATTACACACTGTGTCCAGAAATCCTTATGATAGTTGCTGGTCACTGAGCACAGTTTGATACACCTCTGAAGACGACAGCTACAGCACACTTCTCTCTGTGATACACCTGTGAAAATGCCAGCCACAGATGCAGGCGAAACGTTAGGAATAAGATCTATCAGACCACGGCTACACAGCCCGGAAAACCCACAACAACCAGTCTGGTAAGTTTGCTAAATAACCCCATGCTATCCTTTGTCAGGCAGGAATGCAAACACGGCATGAACGTCTAAGCTAGATATGGTCCACCAGAGATTTTTAAAAACATTATTATCCTTTGAATCTTGGCCTCCCTCTAGCTGATGTAACTCAGAGAGAAGAAGTCCTGTGCCCCGACCACTGCACTGTAGCAGATAAATTTGAAACTATTTCACACCTACTGCAGAGAAGAAGCTAATTGAACCTCCCCTGAATCCCCCCCCCCCCCCGGAGATTTAATTTTTCCATAGCAAAGGTTAATTTCCTTGTAGAATGCCAGCTGCCTGAATACTCGTTAAGAGCGGTGCCATCTTGACCCAAGTGTTTAGCCTGGCATCAGCGGGGTGCTGTAATTTAATCAGTCCAAGGGGAAAACAGATACTGACAACGCACCGTTTTGCTAATTTCTCAGGATTTTCTCCAGCAAAAGAAGCTGTTCCACGGAGACGTGGCCGCCAGAAACGTTCTCATCGGTCACGACTTTACTGCCAAGCTTTGCAAGCTGGGACTGGCCTACAGGAGCCACACCCGTGGAACCAGCTCCGTGGCGCACAGTGTCCCGCTCAAGTGGCAAGCTCCCGAGCGGCTCCTGAAGACGCCGCCCAGCATCAAATCAGACATGTGCGGTTTGTTCTGATAAGCCTCCTAATTTAGATTTCCCCTGGTCAAAGCTCAACAGTATGATGCACACCTAATTTTCAACAGATGGAGACTTCGGTCTGTTTCCAGCTGATAACTCCAGGGGTCCTGCTCAAATTGTGTTATTAAAAAAAGCTGCGGGGGGCTTCCCTCCCTCCCTAGCCCCCAGTTGCTTTCTCTAGAAGTTGTGAGAAAACTGCCAATGCAAAAGCTTATGTTTTGTTTTCTTGCAGATGGTCCTTTGGAATCTTACTCTACGAGATGATCACATTAGGTAAGGCAATGAAACTCATCCTGAGGTTATAATATCTCATTATGGTATTTAACTAGATGTGAGATCTGTGATTAAGATACTCCGTGATTTTTTAAAAAACTAATTAGCAGCCCTGCATACTTTCTTTGAAAGCCTACGGAGGGTGACTGACGAAAAGGGCATTTGCCTCCTTCTCAGAAGGTACAGTTAGTTCCGTTGTGCTACGTCTGTCTGTTCTTCCCAGTTGAAATCAGCCATTTATGCATACACTTCTTACCTCGCAGTTGTTTGTTTCCCAGTGGGTTTTTCCTGCAATTTCTGTTTAGAAAGTGATTCTCCTGCTGCGAAACGTCCCCTAGCTGGATCTGCCATCACCCCCCACCCTATTTCCTTGTTGCTTCTGTACAACCTCCATCTGGGAATGTTGCCTGCCACCTTTTGGGGATGGGGTGCCATCTTTGGTCTAGCATTAATTCACTAGACCAGGGGTCTGCAACCTGCGGCTCTCCAATTGGCCATGCTGGCAGGGGATGATGGGGATTGTAGTCCATGAACATCTGGAGAGCCGCAGGTTGCAGACCCCTGCACTAGACCATGCAAGCTTTATGTCAATTTCAAGGTCTATTGCTGGAGCATGATTTTTTTTAAAAAAATAGCCTTTTCAATCCTGCCAAAGTTATGACCTGACGGTTGGGCGAAACTGCTGCTGTGTGGGGGGATGGCAGCGTAGAGCTAGAAAACCCAAAGAAAGCAAAATGCATGCTGCTTCTCTTCATTTTCCCTGTGAAAGGACAGGAAAAGCCACACTTTCAGAGATTTTGGAAACTGGGGAGATTCTCTGATCTGAGAGCACAATATGTTCCAAAGAGTGGGGAAGGTGTGTATAGCCAAGAAACCAACCCGAAGGGAAAGTACACTCCATGCAAAGAAGAAGAAGAGTTTGGATTTATATCCCACCTTTCTGTCCTATAAGGAGACTCAAGGTGGCTTACAAGCTCCTTTCCCTTCCTCTCCTCACAACAAACACCTTGTGAGGTAGGTGGAGCTGAGAGAGTTCCAAAGAACTGTGACTAGCCCAAGGTCACCCAGCAGGAATGTCAAAGTGCAGAAACACATCTGGTTCACCAGATAAGCCTCGGCTATTTAGGTGGAGGAGTGGGGAATCAAACCCGGTTCTCCAGATTAGAATCCACCTGCTTTTAACCACTACACCACGCTGGCTCTCAGAACACAAGTGCATGAATGAGTGTTAACTGCAACTTGGGGGAGGGGATGTCAATGACAAGAAAAGCATAAGATGAAAGGGCTAAGCAACCTCTCTGCCTGGTAATCCCTCCTTTATCTTCAAAGAAGCTACGCAAGTTTCCTTATCAGTTATCATAGAACTATGGAAGGCCCAAATCTCCCATCTTCCATACTGTGTCTTCTGCTGTGTGTTTAATTTAAGGTGGTGCAGCAGTCAGAGTGTCAGATTAGCATCTGGCCGACCCAGGCCTGAACCCCCTACTCTGTCATGGAAGTTCATTGGGTGATCTTGGGCCAGTCAATCTCTCTCAGGGTCTCCTACCTCAAAGGGCTGTTGTGAGCAGTGGTGTAGCGCCAACATGGCAGGAGGTGCAACGCCTCAGGTGCATGCCGCAGCAGGGGCGTGGCCGGAGCATTCCGGGGGCATTCTGGGGCGTGGAGGGGCGGGTGCCCCTCGCGCAGTTCCCCCTCACTCCGCCCCGGTTGTGAGCATATCATAGATGAGATGAGAGCATTGTAAGGCCCCGTTGGGGAAAAAAGCAGGGTAAAACAGAAGTAAATAAAGTTAATTGTGGGGAACTCAGCGAGTTTAGTATGAATGCTGAGAGGAGATTAAACTACATGGCTTGCAAGGGATTTCTTTCACCTCTGTGACTGAACAATATAACCCAAGAGCAGTGCTTCCCAATATGCATACCCCTTGGCAACCCATTGCCCTAAAACTATACCCCCATATTAGCAAGCCCATTATGTAATTTTTTTTCGCATACCCCAAACACTCTAGTGCATTCCCCTGGGGTACGTGTGCCCCAGGTTGGGAACCACTGACCTAGAGGATTGCACTTGCTCCGTGCCACATTGCAAAGAAGTCAGCCTCAGGTCCAAACTCGACACGATGTGTGATAGCATTCTGGAGCTCAATGTGGCACTTTTAAGGTGAGTAAGCCCACTCCACTCCAAGTTATTGTGTGGAACAGCAAGTCAGGCACCTGTTTCCCGATCCATGTCACATGTGACATCTAAGTTGGCTCTCAGAAAGATGCTAGTGGGGGATAGTATTGGGCCAAGAGGCAGAGTGAATTGTTTCATAGAAGGAAGAGAACTTGAGTTTTCACTGCCACGTTGTCTTCCCACTCAGGAGCGCCACCCTTTCCAGAAGTTCCCCCGTCTGATATCTTGCAGCACCTTAATAGGAGGCACATCATGAACAGACCTTCCAGCTGTCAACCGGCCATGTAAGAATGCTCCTCCTCTTCCTCTTCCTCCTCCTCTCCACTTCTGTTCTTTAATCCATTCTCAGCATTTGTTCAGGTTTTTCTAAAGAAGCTGATCTTCTAGAAGCAAATTTGTTCTTCTGTTTGCAAGTAGGGGGCTTTCCCCACTTACCTTCTGCTGCGCGCTACTCCGGGAAAGTAGAGCGGGGGGTTCCAGCAGCGCTCCCCACTTGCAAGAAGAAGCGCTTAACCACCAGCTAGAGCCGCCTCCGACGCTGCCAATTTTGCACCACCTCAGCTGCCGCGATCATTCCCTTCCTGGTGCTGAAGAACGGCACCTTTTGATGACTCGCGCATGAGCCGCCAGGGTCGGGAACCCCGAGAGCCGGGCTTGAGGGGAATTATGCGCGCTGAGGGGGCGCGAGAGCGGTGAGCAGCAGAAGGTGAGTGAGGAAAGCCCCAATCAGTGGCTTTTCTTTGCACTCAAATTCATGTGCTGCTGGAATATTCCAGCATTATTCCAGCATTAGAAAGAAGGAAGGAAGGAAGGAAGGAAGGAAGGAAGGAAGGAAGGAAGGAAGGAAGGAAGGAAGGAAGGAAGGAAGGAAGGAAGGAAGGAAGGAAGGAAGGAAGGAAGGAAGGGAAAGAAAGAAAGAAAAAAGGAAAGGAAGGAAAGAAGGGAAAGAAGGAAAGAAGCGAGTTAGAAAGAAAGAAGGAAGGGAAGAAAGAAGGAAAGAAGGAAAGAAGGAAAGAAGGAAAAGAAAGAAAGAAAGAAAGAAAGAAAGAAAGAAAGAAAGAAAGAAAGAAAGAAAGAAAGAAAGAAAGAAAGAAAGAAAGAAAGAAAGAAAGAAAGAAAGGAAGGAAGGAAGGAAAGAAGGAAAGAAGGAAAGAAGGAAAGAAAGAAAGAAGGAAGGAAAGAAGGAAAGAAGGAAAGAAAGAAAGAAAGAAGGAAGGAAGGAAAGAAGGAAAGAAAGAAGGAAGGAAGGAAAGAAGGAAAGAAGGAAAGAAGGAGGGAAGGAAGGAGGGAAGGAAAGAAGGAAAGAAAGAAAGAATGAATCTAGGATCTTGTCCTTCCAGGAACACAGGGAAAATATGCCTCTAGCTTAAACACCTAGACCACTGCAGAACAATAATAATCCCAGTGCAAGCTCTTCATGTTGCCCCTCCAGGAACACAGGGGCAGGAGGAAGACCTTGAAATTCCACTGTGAGACTATTACTGTCCTGCTATGGCCTAGTTTTTAAAGCTAGAGGCACACCCCTGAAAAGGAAGCTGCGGAAGCTGTCAGGACCAGGAAAGATGAGGGGCTACGGTGGGTTACGGTTGCCTGGCTGGGAGCAGAAGGAGGGGAAGGAACACATTAGTAATGCAGGGGGCTCTTGGGAGGCAGAGCTAATGGTGCCTGGAGGAGGATCAGATGGAAGAATTTCTTCTTAACTCTTTTTCTCCACAAAAAAAACTGTTTCCAAAGACTCCATCAGAGAGCTCAATGCTACAAAAAGGCATTCCAACCAGAGGCAATTGCGTTCCAGTACCCGCACAATCTGCCTGGGCAACCATACCTAACTGTGGGTGCTAATCAGCACATTTTTCTAAGATCCTCCTTGAGACCTCTGCGAATTGTCACATTTCACAGCAAGCTCCTCCTTCCCAGGCATAAATAATAGCGTATTTTGCTGCTCTTCTTCTGTACAGCTGTTTCTACAAAGTTGCCCCCTGTTGCCTTGGCTCCTCCTCCTGTTTGTCATCCATGGGAAAAAAAATGGCTGCCGGTTATGTCATCTGTGGAAGGGTTCTTGGGGGATGTTATGACATCTGTTGGGGGGGGGCAATACAACTTGTTGGCTAGCTGATATGGACCATTTTGCTCCCAAATCCTATCAAGCAGCTCTGGAAAAGCCACAGTTGATAGTTCTGAGGGACCTTGAGAAAAATTGCCCTGGGGTGGTGCCAAAGGCCTGCTTTACCATCAGTGAGATTCATGAGGTGGACCGATTTGACCAGAAGTTTGGGGAAACGACAGGAGAGATTTAGCTAAGGATTTTGCTAATTTAGCTAAGGATTCAGATTTATTAGGTTCATTTTAGGTTTATTTAGAACCAGGGGGCATTAGAACCAGATTTATTTAGAACCAGGGGGCATTCATTGAAAATGCTGGGGAGACGAATAAGGACTAATAAAAGGAAACACTTCTTCACGTAACGGGTGATTGGTGTTTGGAATATGCTGCCACAGGAGGTGGTGATGGCCACTAACCTGGATAGCTTTAAAAGGGGCTTGGACAGATTTATGGAGGAGAAGTCGATTTATGGCTACCAATCTTGATCCTCTTTGATCTGAGATTGCAAATGCCTTAACAGACCAGGTGCTCGGGAGCAACAGCCACAGAAGACCATTGCTTTCACATCCTGCATGTGAGCTCCCAAAGGCACCTGATGGGCCACTGCGAGTAGCAGAGAGCTGAACTAGATGGACTCTGGTCTGATCCAGCTGGCTTGTTCTTATGTTCTTATTTATTATTTAATTTATTTATTTCTTGGATTTATATCCCGCCCAATCCCTGAAGGGCTCTTGGCGGGTTACAACAAGCTTAGAACATTAAAATATGGTGCTCAGCTCAAACTGGCTGAACACATCATTAACAACCAGCGACCCATGCTGGAAAATGATGCTCTTCTCCCAGTCAATGGGACGCAAAGCTTTTCTTGTCCAAAGACAGTCTCCAACCAGGGCCTGCAACAAACAGTACAGGGGTGTCCAACTCTGGCGCTTCAGATGTTCATGGGCTACAATTCCCATCAGCTCCTGCTAGCCTGGCCAATTGGGAATTGTAGTCCAGGAATATCTGAAGCACCAAAGTTGGACACCCCAACCTAGTACTTCTTCTGGCGGCTGTCCTATAGAGATCCTTTGCCTCCTTATAAATGCATCATTTCCTCGGGAAAGATACAGCCAGCAGGAAGAGTGTGGAAGTCTCAGCAGCAGCCTCTTTTTTCCTTTTTTTCAGCTGAGCCTTTATCTCCTGGACCAAGCAGTCAGTTAGGATGATGGCCAGGTAGTCCATGCGGAGGGTAGACAAGCAGCCTCCTCCACCCAAATGGAGACCAATAGATACTAGAACCATATGAGATCCACGCAGCGTTCAAGCAGAGTTGCCATCTCTTCTTCATCCCTGAAGGGAGGCAAGAATCATCACCCCACGTGAGCCAGTCCAGACCGTAGTCCCATGACTATCGGCAGCCATCTCATCCACGCTGCACCCACGTGGAGGTTGGTAGTGAGAAGAGGCGGAGCGGCACCCACTTGCCTTAGCTAGACAGGAGCTTAATAGGATGTTAAGATATCCTACCTAGCTTAACATGAGTGGTGCTGTGAACCTAAAATGAAATAAATGTAGCCGAAGTCAGTCGCTGAATTTGCCAATATTTGATGTTCCCTGCCCCAGTTAAAATATGGATCACTACAGACGATATCCTTCAGCCTGAAAATTGGTGCACACAACCCACACTTACCATATATACTCGTGTATAAGTCGACCCGAATACAAGTCAAGGCATCTAATTTTATCACAAAAAACTGGGAAAGCTGATTGACTTGAGTATAAGTCTAGGGTGGGAAATGCAGCAGATACTGGTAAATTTCAAAAATAAAAATAGATACGGCCGGGCGCTATTTGGGGGTTTCTGCCACTGACCCCCCATCTCACCAATCCCAAAGTCTCTGCCACCGACCTCTCCATCCTGCAGCTTGTCCAGCTCACCCAGGTTGACTGGCTGTCACCTGCCAAGAGCCAGGGGCCAGCCGCCGCAAAGAAGAAGGCAGAGGCAGAGAAAGCGGCTGAAAGGGGGAGGTAGAGGAGAGCGAAGCAGAGAAGGAGGCTGAGAAAGCGGCTGAAAGGGGGGAGGCAGAGAAGAAGGCAGAGGAGAGCGAAGCAGAGAAGGAGGCAGAGAAAGCAGCTGAAAGGGGGAAGGCAGAGAAGAAGGCAGAGGAGAGCGAAGACGGGAGAGGGGGAACACCATACAAGAATTAAGTGGGACCCTCGCATATAAGTTGAGGGAGGCTTTTTCAGCACAAAAAAATGTGCTGAAAAAGTAGACTTATACACGAGTATATAAGGTATATTTAAAGTCCACTGGAAGCAGATAGCAAACTGTTTCAAGGACGTGACCCAAACGCTCTTTGCTGAATGAGGGGATCAAATCCAGCCGACTGGGAAAAGGAGCACAGTGGGGTAGAAGGATTTGGCTGGTTCTGTTGGCTAGAGGATCGTGTGCAAGAAGATTTGGCAGCATTAACTGTGTACAGATGTATGAGCAATGGATATGAAAACCACAAACAGTTCCGCTGCCAGCCATCACGATGATTATATACGTCATCATGGAGCTTCGTACTGAAGGTGTCCTTTGTGCTTCTGCTAGCCCTGTCACTGGAAGCTTCTCACAGAGCTTAGAACTGGGCTTTAAGAGGCTATTCAAGTCCGGCTGTTGTTAGCTGTGTGGGTTCTGGCCCAGTTTTTGTTTCCGTGATGTTTTAGAGAATCCTCTCTCTTATCCATCCTGGATGTCGCTGTTCGCTGAATGCAACAAGATGCACGATTTTGGTAAGGTCAATACAAATTTGGAAGAGCTGCTCAGAGCTTTGCCGCCTGTTTGCTTCGCGGATGTCTGTTTGTGGACCGACAACAGCAATTTAGTTGGTCTTTACAGCACTTTAGTCCCTGTGCCAGTCTCGCGTGAGATTAAACAGGGCTTTTAGAATCAACCAAACAGGACATATTTAGTCATGCCAAATAGGTGTTGTGAGAACAAGGGTTATACCTTCAAGTGAGGTAGCAGAGATCAGAAGGGGGTGGAATCAGAGGTGGGATCCAGCAGGTTCTCACAGGTTCCCGAGAGTAGGTTACTAATTATTTGTGTGTGCCGAGAGGGGGTTACTAATTGGTGATTTTGCCATGTGATTTTTGCCTTAGTAACGCCCCTTCTCTCAGCAGTAGCGCGCAGAACTTGAAGCAGTCTAGCAGGAGGTGCACAGGCGTGCGTGGCAGCCTGCGCCTGCGTGCATTTGTTTCCCGCCCAAGGACCGGCGCAGCGGCTGTGTCCTTGCCACAGCCCCGCCCAGGAATGCCCCGCCCCTGGAATGCCCGGCCACACCCCCATCGTGCCCCGCCCAGCCACATTGGCGCTACGCCACAGTTTAAATCCCACCACCATGAGAACCTGTACTAAAATTTTTGGATCCCACTACTGGGTGGAATAGAATGCGGATTTCAGACTCAGAGTGGAAAACCACAGCTTGAAATATTCCTCTCTAAGCACTTTTGCACATGCAGAATAATGCACTTTCAATCCACTTTCAATCCACTTTGCAGCTGGATTTTACTGTGACCCTTTCTGGATGGTCAAAACAAAGCAGGGTGCAGCCAGGGTACACAAGCCATGTGCAGGCCTGGGCCGTTCACATACCTCCGTGTGGGCGGCCCTGGAGCTAACGCGGGTCCCCAACGAAGGCACGTCTTCTTTTCCCCTTACCTCCCACCAATGCGCAGCTATGCATGCAGGTAGACATACATGAACCCCCAGAACCTTGCTGCCCCCTGAGGTGCTTGTGTGGCTCCACAGATGGGAGCCAGATTTTTTTTAAGCACAGCTGCATAATGCACCTCCTGCAGCTACGAGGTGCGTTAAAACAAAAGAGTCGACAAATTGCGATTCTTGAAAAACCCAGGTTGGGCGAGAAAACGCGGAGAGGACTCGCACTAGGAGCCGGATCCATGCGAAGTCCCTCCCCCAACTCTGGTTTTATCCCGCCCTTAACCCATGTTTATTGGCTTGTGCAGAAAAGGCCTGTGTGAGATAGCGAAATCCACTTGTAAACGATTGTGAAAGTAGATTGAAAGTGTATTATTCTGCATGTGCGAAAGTGCCCTCTGTTAAAAACTCCCCAAAAGTAGAAAAGCAAGCAAAAGGAAAGGTTGGGGAGGAGCTATGGCTCTGTGGTAGAGTTCCTAGGCCCCAGGTTCAATTCCTGCCATCTCCAGTAAGGCTCAGATCATAGGTGATATGTAAGATCTTTGCCTAAAAAGAGCCCCGTGGCGCAGAGCGGTAAGCTGCAGCACTGCAATCAAAAGCTCTGCTCATGACCAGAGTTCAACCCCAACGGAAGTCAGTTTCAACTAGCCGGCTCAAAGTTGACTTCACCTTCCATCCTTCCAAGGTTGAAATGAGTACTCAACTTTCTGGGGGTAAAGATTAGATGACTGGGGAATGCCAGGGTCAGAGGTGGGATCCAGCAGGTTCTCACAGGTTCTCGAGAGTAGGTTACTAATTATTTGTGTTTGCCAAGAGGGGGTTACTAATTGGTAATTTTGCCGCGTGATTTTTGCCTTAGTTACGCCCCTCCTCTAAGCAGTAGCATGCAGAACTTGAAGCCGTCTAGCAGGAGGTGCACCGGTGTGTGTGGCAGCCTGCGCCTGCGTGCATTCGTTTCCCACCCAAGGACCGGCGCAGCGGCTGCATCCTTGCCACAGCCCCGGCCAGCAATGCCCCGTCCCAGAATGCCCAGTCACGCCCCCATTGTGCCCCGCCCAGCCCCATTGGCGCTACGCCACTGTTTAAATCCCACCACCATGGGAACCTGTTACTAAAATTTTTGGATCCCACCACTGGCCAGGGTAAACCATCTCATAAACATAGAGGCCGATTATGGCACCCTGGCAACTGAACACCGGCACCCCAAACTTCCTTGTACTGATAAATGAGGAGGTTGCCGCACACGGGGAGCAGAAGTGGTGCGCAGCAAACAAGGAAGTTGCAGCCCGTCTCCTTCTCTTGCTCTCAGCTTTCTCTGCAGAAAGCAAGAGCACTTCAGGGGTGCGCCTGATGCGGCAGCAGGGCAGAGAGGAGGTAAACTCCCCTGTCCGTAATTGGCCATAGTTTGCTTAGTAAACATAAAGATGTGATCCTCTGAAGATGCCAGCCACAGATGGAGGCGAAACATCAGGAGAAAATGCTACTAGAACATGGCCATACAGCCCGGAAACCCCACCACATCCCAGTCAGAGGTGGGATCCAGCAGGTTCTCACCAGTTCCCAAGAGTGGGTTACTAATGATTTGTGTGTGCCGAGAGGGGGTTACTATTTGGGTCTGATTTTCCGTTAGAAATTCCATTAGGTCCAAAAATCATACAGTCCTGTTGTTTCCTATGTGGCTGGTTAGCGAAGGTAGAAAACGGGATAAATTCTCCCTGTTGGGCGGTTTTAAAAATATGTTTTAGAAATATGGTAAAGTTCCTTGTTTAAGGAAAGTATCCTTCTTTTGATTTCTAGAAACAAAATTAAGTATTTGAAAGTATTAAGTATTCGACAGGCAGTCAATTAGAGGAGAAGTAGTTGTTTCTGTTGGCAGTAGACGATAGGACTTGCTATAATGAGTTTAAATTATGGACAGAAAGATACCAGCTGGAAATTAGGAACTTTTGTTTTACAGTAAGAGTTTTTTACAGAAACAGAGAAATTATTAATGCCCCGTCCCGGAATGCCCGGCCACGCCCCCGTCATGCCCCGCCCAGCCCCATTGGCGCTATGCCACTGTTTGAATCCCACCACCATGGGAACCTGTTACTAAAATTTTTGGATCCCACCACTGATCCCAGTGATTCCGGCCGTGAAAGCCTTCGACAGTACATCAGGATGTGATGTTACCCCGTGGATCAGTAGTGACCCAGTGCTTGCACGGGGGTCTGACTACCTTTATCTTTTAAGATCTCTGCCGACCTGCTCTTTTATTCTGGATTTCACTGGAAAAGCTTTTGAATTCTTATTGTCAGCCGCCTTGAGCAGCGAGGAGAGGCAGTATACATTTTTAATAAGTGAATATAAATAAATAAATTTGGGGGGGGGACGACCCTGCAGAGCGGCTGCCGGACTGCATAGACAATTCTGACCTTGACGGACCGATGGTCTGGTTCGGTAGAAGGAGCTTCGTGCGTTCAACTGTCCTTCCCATTGTGTTAGTTTTCTATTGCATCGGGAGGTTTTTTAATGCAAGGAACATTCCGAGCAGGTGTATTCTGCCTACTGCCTGCCATTTCAAAGAGGGCCGTCCAGCACGCCACTTGAGGTCTCTGCTGGCTCAGTGGTGCCTCTTTTCCCTGTGTGCATGAACCAAGTCTCTGTGGCAGGGCTTGCATCAGCAGGTGGGGCAGCTGCCAGGGCCCCGGGCAGTGGCAAGCCTTGAACAGTGGGGGGGGGGAGTGCAGGAGAAAGCCGTACTTCTCTCTCTCCCCCCCACATTGTGTGCTTCTTCTTACCAGGACTAGGCCCTGTAGTGAACCAGGACTAGGCCCTGAGAAGAACTTCCTGCCTGGGGAGGGGGGGGGGGGCAAACACTGTTAAGCCGCAGCTGAGCCAGAACAGCCCATTTGTAAAGTTAGAGGAGCCTCTGTGTGGGGGGGGGGAATCTAGAAAGGAGAGCCTATATGCAAAATTATAGGACCTGTCTGTGGGCCTTTCCCCACTTACCTTCTGCTGCGCGCTACTCGGGCCAAGTAGCACGGGGTCCCGCAGCACTCCCCACTACAGGGGCGGCGAGAACGCAGCCGCCCCGACGCTGCCGCTCTCGCGCCCCCTCAGCACACGTCATTCCTGACGCTCCTCAAAATGGCGCCTTTTGATGGGGAAACCCGGGCACGAGCCAGAAATGACGCGCACAGTGAGTAGTGCGCAGTGAAGATGGTAGAAGGAAAAGTGGGGAAACGGCCTGTAGGGGGGGGGGTGGTCTGTAAGTAATCTTTTTTCATTGAATAATTAGGCAGGAGGGGTTGATCCCCTCGGTGGGCGCTGTTAACCCAGCAACAATTTTTTAGAGCTTATTGTATTTGTTCATACCATGGGCTTTACTGCTAGTAAACAAATAAATGAATTAAAAGAAGGTCGAAAGTCTTTTAGAAGGATTTTGACTTACAGAGTTGAGCATTCCTGCTACAACACAGCTTCGTTCTGATTTCGCTGCCCTCCTCCTGAAAATTAACAGTCAGGTCTTTTTTTCTTGAATGATAATCTTCTTTTCTTCCGCTGTGAGGTCTTTCAGAAAAAACATCTTGACGCATGAAAACACAACTGACAGTGCACAAATAAAGCAAAGATGTCCCACCCAGACTTGTTGTTCCTGCTATCTCAAGGCTATGCATTTCCTGTGTTTCTTCATAAAACGTTCCCCGGTTTTTAAGATGGCACATTTCCTGGGAACATGTGCCTGAAAGCCAGTTCATTCTTGGACAACCCGCTGCTTGCTGTTTCGAGCCCTGGGTTCCTGCTGCTTCTCTAGTTGTCTGAGGCTGCTATGATCTCTGCTGCATGCTGATGGATTAAGAGTTAAGGGTTTCCTAGAGTTCTGCTCACAACTAGTTCCTAGGTGCTTTGTTTTTTGTGCTTCATAGAATCCACAGCTTAGTGATTGTGTGCTTGTGTGCGAATTGTGTCACAAAATCAGCACAAAGAAGCTCTCTCCCGATCTCTGCAATATCAAACTGTGGTTGCTTAGAACTTCAGGCTACATTCATATGTCAGGACAAACCTCTGCTTAATGAGGCTCCGTCGGCAGCAAGATTCCCTGCTAAGCCGAGGTGAAAGCCAACCCCAAGGAATGCCTCTTGAGCACCCCCCGCTGTGCCAGTGGGGCTGGCAGCAGCACAGGAGTGCTGGCATAGTGCTCAGCACCACATCCAGGCATTCTGGAGTGGTGCCACAGCTGCAGAATGGCATCTTTGTCCCTCAGATGGGGGAACAGCCCAGAGGTGGGATCCAGCAGGTTCTCACAGGTTCCCGAGAGTAGGTTACTAATTATTTGTGTGTGCCGAGAGGGGGTTACTAACTGGTGATTTTGCCACGTGATTTTTGCCTTAGTTACACCCCTCCTCTCAGCAGTAGCGCGCAGAACTTGAAGCAGTCTAGCAGGAGGTGCCCCGGCGTGCATGGCAGCCTGCGCCTGTTTGCGTTCATTTCCCGCCCAAGGACCGGCGCAGCAGCTGCGTCCTTGCCACAGTCCCACCCAGCAATGCCCCGCCCCTAAATGCCCAGCCACGCCCCCACCGTGCCCCACCCAGCCCCATTGGCGCTACGCCACAGTTTGAATCCCACCACCATGGGAACCTGTTACTAAAAGTTTTGGATCCCACCACTGGAACTGCCCCAAGGAGGGCAAATCTACTGGCAGAACCCCGTACCCCGTATCTGTTTCATCCCCCTCACCCCACCCTTTGGATGAGGTTATTAAGCTTGCTGTGAACTATGATCCCAGTTCTTCAAGATATCTCTTTACAGACTGGAGATATCTTAACCTGGCAGATTTGAAGTACTGTGGCCCGTGAATTTGAACAGTCTACAGCACAAGCTATCAGCATCAGAGGGAAGTAAATTCCATCCAACACTACGGCAAATGGTTGCTTCCTAAATCCAGCCTATCTTCCGATTTCAGAAAGCACCTAAAAAGAGGGGAAAGAACAATTCAGAAATAACAATGAGAATCCTTTAGAACGAAGAGGCATTTTCTAGGAAACTTATCTGGTAATAGAATCTGTTAAAACTCACATTCTGCCGGTTTCTATTCACTTCTGAGAGCAATCCAAGAAAAGTTTTCCTTAAAAAACAATATTGTGACATGAAACGGCAAGGCAAAGAAAACCAGGCACTCGATGGCTGATTTTTCACAGTCAAAATGTCCCACTGTTAGCATGGAGAATACTCCAGTGCAGCCAGGAGTTCTAAACGGCTCCCGGTGCTGCAGTGTGTCCACCACGTTGTTGCCCTGGCGCCGCCCCACAGCATTGGCTTTGCTGTGCGAATTTCAAAAACCGCCAAATTTGAGGTTCTTTTGAAATGTCCCTTTACTGCTCCAGTGGCTTCCTCTCAGAGGTGGGATCCAGCAGGTTCTCACCAGTTCCCGAGAGTGGGTTACTAATTATTTGTGTGTGCCGAGAGGGGGTTACTAATTGGGTCTGCTTTTCCTTTAGAAATTCCATTAGGTCCAAAAATCATACAGTCCTGTTGTTTCCTTATGTGGCTGGTTAGCGAAGGTAGAAAACGGGATAATTCTCCCTGCTGGGCTGTTTTAAAAACATGTTTTAGAAATATGGTAAAGTTCCTTGTTTAAGGAAAGTATCCTTCTTTTGATTTCTAGAAACAAAATTAAGTATTTGAAAGTATTAAGTATTTGACAGGCAGTCAATTAGAGGAGAAGTAGTTGTTTCTGTTGGAAGTAGACGATAGGACTTGCTATATGGACAGAAAGATACCAGCTGGAAATTAGGAAGTTTTTTTTACAGTAAGAGTTTTTTACAGTAACAGAGAAATTATTAATGCCCCGCCCCCGGAATGTCTGGCCACGCCCCCGTCATGCCCCGCCCAGCCCCATTGGCGCTACGCCACTGTTTGAATCCCACCACCATGGGAACCTGTTACTAAAATTTTTGGATTCCACCACTGCTTCCGCTGCCATGGAAAACTCCACAGCATCAGAACTGGAGTCATTTTTCCCGTTTCACCACTCTGGCCCGCCCCAACAATTAACAGGCACTGAGAATCAGTTCCCCCCGCCCCTTGCAGTGGAAAAAAACACGAAGGAAGAAACCTTGGTTTTTAAACAGAAAAGCGGCGTGTGCAGGCGCCGCGAATGGGAGGGCGGTGATTCTCTCACAACCGCAAGGATTTTAGACAGGGGGTGCCACGGGCGCCGATTCTCAGCGCCTGTTTTGTGTTCACGATCATTTAAAACTAAAACAGTGAAAATGAGTGGGGGGGATGGGGGGGAGATTCAGCCAATCAGAACACAGGAAGTGGAGGTTGTCCACGCATGTGTGGAAGACATTGCGGAAGAGCTAGTGGTGCAAATGGAAAAGCACTGGGCTCGTGAAGAAACAGTTGGGGCATAACGCGCCAGCCCTGCCTCGAATCCCGGGAAGAACCGGGGAGCAGTGAAGAGTCAAAAGCAGGGCAAAACCGCAGCAGCAGGAAAGCTCCCGGATCTACCACGGGGCATTTTGACTGTGAAAAATCAGCCGATGTGCGCTTTCCTCCTTGCTGTGTGTCTCTCTGTCAGTCTGTGTACGTAGGAAAACCCACCTTGGTCCGTTCAAAAACCACAAGACAAGAACAAATCCATGTAATATTTTTTTATTAGGACCCACCAAAGTGACCGAAAACTTTGTGCAAACTTTCAAGAATTCTTAATTAGACTGAATGTTACAACATGTTAAAACGTAGGGATGGGAAGCAGATTTTTCTAACCACAATGTTATGACCTGGTCTTTCAGGCATCCTCTGTGAAATGAATTCTGGTACTTTACTGTACATTCTCCTAGTGGAATCAGTTTAATGGTCTCTGCTCTTTGTTCACTCAATGGAATTGCAGCGACCAGCTGTAAACCCATCTAAAACCTACTCAAACGCCAGACACAAAACTTCCTTGCAGCCTGAGAGCAAAAGGAAACACACTGTGTGAAATAAATTTGAAGTGATGCCTGAGACAGAGAGTCAATTACACCCAAATTGGGTGTTTTTACCCTGGGTTGAGTACACAGTCATTCTGTAGATAATTCCCATCCTTTATGGGCTGCAATTAGGCATCCTTGAAGTGGAAAAAGTTGTAAACAGCCACACTGGCCCACACAGAACAAAATCCATGAAACACCTTTTCTTAGGGGCAACTAAACTGACACAAAACATTGCTCAATCATAGCCTGAACAATAGTTTTTCACCTGTTTTTTAAACAAAACGTTTGTGGTCGTTTCCCCACTTACCGTCTGCTGCGCGCTACTCTACCGAAGTAGCGCGGGGTCCCCTGGCACTCCTCACTACAGGGGCGGCGACAATGCAGCCGCCCCAACGCTGCCGCTGTCGCACCCCCTCAGCGCGCGTCATTCCTGGCGCTCCTCAAAATGGCACCTCTTGATGACCCTGCACAGAGCGCGGGGTCGTGGGGAAGCCCAGGAACGCGCCAGAAATGACCCGCGCTGAGAGTAGCGTGCAGCAAAGGGTGGTCGATGGTAAGTGGGGAAACGACCTGTAACATCCAATGCTTTTCTGCATGGTTTGTCTTCCATCAGTTCTGGCCCCTGATTTCTGCATATATTTTTTGTGCCTTCAGTTTTTGCTTCTCTTCCCCCCTGTTTTTCCCCCCAGTTCTTTTGAGACCAGCTTTTCCTGGAAGCTGTTTTTGAGTCAGCTTTTTCCTTGTGTGTGATATTTTGGTTTTCTGTCTCACTCACCTGATTTGGAGCATCATTGTCATCAAACTACTCCATTTCCTTCCCCCCCCCCCAAATCCTGAAGACAAATAGTTTCATTTTTGGCTTCATTTTTGGTTGTTTTAAACAGCACTGATTTATCAATATATCAATACAGCGTTGCAGTGACAGGGTCTTTCTGCATTCTTATTTTCCTCACTTGTGTGTCCTTTCTGTGCTTCAGGAATTTTTTTTCTGTCTGCTTGTGTTTTGCTCCCTCTAGTGGTCAATTTGATATTACAGAGTTTTATGTTCAGCATAAAAACGTGCAGTTTAAATCTGCAGGGAGATCTGTAGGACATAAACTGATGTAATATTGAATCGAACACTAGAGGGAGCAAAACACATGTAGAATAGACCCCTCTCTGCAAAAAAGAAACAGGGACGCACAAGCAAGGAAAATGTTGATGCCTATAACTTAAGCAGATTCTCTGCATTCCCAGATTTCACTTTTTTTTAAAGCAAGTCTTTAGCCCCTCTTGGACATATAAGGGAAAGCAGGTTGCTCTGGCTTCACCAATGATGGCAGCATCCTCCCTTGAAAATCCTTGTTATTTTAGGAAAATCTGGAAGAAAATTAACAGACTCCACAACAGTGAAAATGCAGAGCGAGAGGGAACTCGAAGAAGAACTGTGTTCAAACTGATTGCTCTGCCTGTGGACTAAGAAAATCAAAAGCCAAGTGTGTGGGAAAGCCCCAAGCCGGTTTTGTGCCAGGTTGTGTCAGTGCTGTGTCAAGCTGGTTGATCCTAACGAAAAGCATGGCACAGAGTTTGTGTCTGTATGCAACCTTCCTACTACCCTGTTTCCCCTAATATAAGACATCCCTGAAAAATAAGACATAGTAGAGGTTTTGCTGAAGTGCGAAATATAAGGCATCCCCCGAAAGTAAGACATAGCAAAGTTTTTGTTTGGAAGCATGCCTGATGAACAGAACACAGGAAAAAATAAGACATCCCCTGAAAATAAGACATAGCACATCTTTGGGAGCAAAAATTAATATAAGACACTGTCTTATATTCGGGGAAACACGGTAGCTTATCTCTGAGTTACGCAGAATGAACGAGAAGACTGAAATGGTACAATTCTTGACAGGAGTCCTACAGGCTGTGTTTCTATTTTGGCATGTTCCCTGCATGGAGTAATGGAGTGCATAAAGGAGAGAGATGCTAAACCTTTTTTTGCTGAGGTACTTTTTTATATACATATGGAGGAGAGGGAGCTTGAAATTTGAAACCTGCATTGCGAAGACCAAGAATTCCTGTTCATTCTGCCACTTTGCTCTGCCTAACGCATAGCTCAGGTTTGGTCAATGGACTGTGTGAGCTGAATCTGTGATATGAGAAAAATATTTCTTTCATTGACAGGTATAGCATCATGAAGGCTTGCTGGTGCTGGACTCCGACAGACCGGCTGTCTCCCACGGAGCTCATCTGGAGGATACAAACAGCAATCAAGAACAGCAACGATCAGGCTGTACTTCAAGTTCCCGAGCTGGTTGTGCCGGAGTTATACGCGAATGTGGCTGGAATTGACTTGGGAGACCTTGCAATCGACTACACGGTGTTCTGAAATCTGCCATTTCAAGGGATAGGAAAAAAACTTTGAAAATGCAGGGGTCTGTGGTCACCCAAATATAGGCACCTTAACTGATCCATGCTTTTTGACCTAGCCTTCCCTCTTGGAAAGACAGCAGAGTCTCGTTACACCTGGATTCTGGACATGCTTTCTTGTAAGTCAGCCCCATATTCCTTGGGAATATTTTCCTGGCAAGTATAACTTCACGGGGGGGGGGGGGTCCAATTCCCTTTGCTCCTCAGGCCAGAGACCCGACTTGCGCCAAGAGCACTGGCGGCGCCGTATTCTTAATGATCGTTGCTAGATCTTCTCAGAACAGAACAGAAACGGGACAACATATAGAAAGAACGGAATTGTCTCGGAAAGGCTGTGGGAGAATTGCACTCTGTACCAAACTCAGGTAGATAGTCATAGGGCTAGCGGGGAGATTAGAAATAGTAATTATTATTATATTTAACTTTACTACTGAAAGAAGTGCTTTGCGTGGTATTTAAATTCCGACGCATTCACCCAGCCAAGTCTGAAGCCCTCTTCCAGCCTAAGGAGCTTCCGTTCAATATAACTGGCTCTTCGACTTTGTAGACTGTAAGCATGCACAGAAAATAAAGGATAGGTGTGCTGTGTCACCAGCAATAATGTCAGCATCCTCCCTTGGAGATCCTGAGGAAGAAAATAAGCTTTCGCAACTGTGAAAAGGCAGAAGGAGGGCAGAAGTGTGGAAGAACCGTGCCCAAATTGATTCCAGTGCCTGTGGATTGAGTTCTAAGCAAATCTGCAGAAAGTCAAGCGTGAGGAAAAGCCCTTCCTCTCTGGAGCCCAGAGGGGTCCCCAATATTAGCCCACTGCAGTAAAAGCAACCAGGTGTCATGGCCTGAAGGTGTGGGGGGCTCTCCATTCATTGTGTCAAGAAACCTCCCCCATGCGCCCCCCCCCTCCGTTTCTACACCCATATAATCAACCTTCGGATGTCTTTTGAAAGCATTTTTGCCTTTGATTCTGATATCATTGCATTGATACTGTGTCTCAGAAAAAGATGTTAGTGGGATTCAGTGGCGTAGCCAACGGGGGAGCAAGGGCACAAACCACTCCCCCATAAGCACATTTTTTAAAAGCGGCACCTTTTTTCTCACGCCTTGCCCACTCGCTCGCTCCCCTCGCTCTGCTCGCCTGATGCCCTTACCTCAGCTGCCTGGTGACCACCTCGCCCATTTGCTTGCCTGCCGCTCTTGCCTTGCTTGCCAGCACACACGCACCACAAAGCACAGCATCCCTGGCCTGGCTACTTCCTCTGCAGCTGTGGCCCCGCCTCTTCTCTCCCCACCAGACTTGCCCAGATAGCAGAAAGGGGGAGGTTCTTCCTGGCTGCCCACAGTCCTGGTGAGACTTGTGGCTGGACCCTGCCCAGAATTGCGAGCTCTGCTACACCTGCCCTGGGGGCTCCTGGGGACTTGCTGGAGGAAGGTGGAGGCTGCCGGGAAGAACCAAAGGTCAGCCTGCTGAAAGGGGGTGGGAGGAAGTCCCTGTCCAGATGGATACATCGGAAGAACCCAAGGGTCACCTTGGCCAGGATTTGCAAGGAGTGCCCCGTCGACCCTCCCCAGCAGGTGGGTCGTCACTCTCGGCCTCTCTTGCCCCCCAATGCTGAGCAGCTGCCCCAGCCACTCAGGCAGCTGCCTCCGGAACAGGCAGAGCTGTTGCAAGCAGCCAACTTTCTCGGGGCATATGCAGAGTGCCCTGACCTCCAGCATCATGGGCTGGCAACCTGTCTGTACTCCAGAGACTTACTCTGCTCACCCCAGCTCCTTCCTGCTGTGCTTGGAGAGGTGGGGATGCAATTTTTGGGGAAGTGTCATGGCACCTTTTTTATATGCTTGCTCCCCCTAGCTGTAGAACCTGGCTTCACCCCTGGTTGGACTGCATATTCCTCCGCCCAAAACTCAACATGCCGGACCTTCTTTGTGAGATGCTTCGCCTTGGTCCTAGTGCTTACCAGTTTGCAAAAGACAAGTACTGATGATAGTCATTCAATGAGCTATAAATGCTCTTGTATCAAAATACCATGTTCAATAACGCACAAATGGTTTTGATAGGTTTTAAAAAATGAACGATAATTCTCATATTCATTTGGGACTATATTCTAATGCGGAAGCACACAATTTTCTCGACCGCTGAACCTCAACTGACTGTACTAACATATTTATCTGAGACAGAATATAGTGGGATCCATCCTTAAGACTGCACTCCTTCCTTACAATCTAATTGCTGCCTTTTCATAGCATTAAAAAGGCCCTCATACAACCATGCCAGTTTCCTGCATTCTTTGTATTCCATGAGGAAGGGGTTCTTTTCTCATTTGGACCAGCAATGTGAAATGCCCTTATTCATATCCCATTAGGGTAGGGGCAGAGCGAGGGGAAACTGCACCCTAGAATCTTCTGGCACCTCAAAGAGTTATTTGTTTGTTTGTTTTTTGTTTAGATTAGTATATCACCCCATCCCCAAGGGGCTCTGGGCGGTGCACAACAAAGTCAACGCATATACAATTTATAACAAGAGATCACAATAAGTGACCACATAAACAATTGTTAGATTTACTGAAATCCATTAAAATCCATTAAAACAGCAGTCAATACAATAATAACAGGCGTCCCATAACCCAATTTATTAAAAAGCCTCCCCAAAAGGGGGGACGGACGGCCGGACTCCTCCCTAGGACTCCTTTTTAGCTTTAAAAAGGGCTTGGACAGATTTATGGAGGAGAAGTCGATCTATGGCTACCAATCTTGATCCTCTTTGATCTCAGATTGCAAATGCCTTAGCAGACCAGGTGCTCAGGAACAGCAGCAGCAGAAGGCCATTGCTTTCACCTCCTGCATGTGAGCTCCCAAAGGCACCTGGTGGGCCACTGTGAGTAGCAGAGTGCTGGACTAGATGGACTCTGGTCTGATCCAGCAGGCTAGTTCTTATGTTCTTATGAGGGTAACATAGATGTAGACAAAATTAGGATGGTAAAAAAGTAAGTGAGTAAGGGGGGGGCACCGGGAAGAACCAAAGGTCAGCCTGTGACCAGAGGCTTTCCTGGGTTAACTGTAGGTGGCGTTTTCGGCTAGCACAGACCCTTTGGCCAACACAACCAGCCCCATGACAAGTCACACTGCTGCATTTCCTAATGCCCTGACTGCAATGCTAGGCTTTCTTCCGCCAAGCCTAATCTTAGTGTGGATTTCAGCGATAATTGCGTTTTTGTCGCGGAAACCTTTCGGCTGTCTTTTTCTCTGCCACCCGACAAATCCTTCCGTGTCTCTCGGATACCTTGTCGTACCATCTCGGGAAGAGCTGCCGAACAAACATGCCCTTCTCTGAGCTGAAGGTATTATTTTAACTCCAACAAGTCTCTTGCCTCCAGCCGTAATGGGCTCACCTGGAGGAACCTCTGCTTCATCACTGTCAACGGCCAGCTCAGGTTGCGAGCTCCCTGCCTCAGAGGCGATGAAGCTTCCTCATCAGTCTGAGCGGTCCTGTCTCCGTCCAGGTGACACCTTGCTAATCATGACAGATGGGGGGACCGACCAACTGTCTCCTGCTCCTCCAGCACCACAGAAGCCGGGCACTCCACGTCCGCCCTGTCAGCCTCTCCTCACAGCTGGTGGGGAAATCCTGCCTTTAACAAGCCTTGGGTTGGAGGCCCGGTCTTCCTCTGCTGCCATCTGGCGGGAGGTTTTGGTAATGACAATTGTTGCAAGTTGATTTTTCCTGCTTGCTCTCTGAGTCCAGGTTTTCAGACCAAAACGCAGCTCCCAATTTGCGTGGACAACATGTTTGCTGAGAGGAAGTACAGGCAGGAACATTAGTTTCTTCTGCAATCTTTCTCTCCCTCTGTGCTCCAAACAGGCAGAAAAATTGGAACTGGGAAAGAGCCAGTGGTGGGATCCAAAATTTTTAGTAACAGGTTCCCATGGTGGTGGGATTCAAACAGTGGCCAATGGGGCAGGGTGGGGCACGACGGGGGTGTGGCTGAGCATTCCGCAGGCGGGGCATTAATAATTTCTCTGTTACTGTAAAAAACTCTTACTGTAAAAAAAAAAGTTCCTAATTTCCAGCTGGTATCTTTTTGTCCATAATTTAAACTCATTATAGCAAGTCCTATCGTCTACTTCCAACAGAAACAACTACTTCTCCTCTAATTGACTGCCTGTCAAATACTTAATACTTTCAAATACTTAATTTTGTTTCTAGAAATCAAAAGAAGGATACTTTCCTTAAACAAGGGAACTTCTTACTCATATTTCTAAAACATGTTTTAAAACCGCTTACCAACAGGGAGAGAGAATTATCCGTTTGCTGCACCTTAGCTTAACCAGCCACATAGGAAACAAACAAGACTTTTAATGATTTTTGGACCCTAATGGAATTTCTAATGGAAAAGCAGACCCAATTAGTAACCCCCTCTCAGCACACACAAATAATTAGTAACCCACTCTCGGGAACTGGTGAGAACCTGCTGGATCCCACCTCTGGAAAGAGCCATAGTGCTCAGGGTTAGATATCTCTAAGCCTTGTAATGGCTGTGGAGGCATTTCACAAGAAGCACATAGCCTAGCCTTCTCCTTGAATGAGAACAGCATTCGGTGACTTCAGTCTCTCCCCACCAGAGCTTCTGAAGGATTTACTAATTTGACCCATGTCCCAGAATTTCTGTGAGGTGCTCACGAAGAAAGAACAGGAAAGTTGCAAATTTGCTGTCACAGAATTGCCTGAACATTTCTCTGGTGGGTGAGGGGTCACTGGGTTTGAGAAGGAAGCTGTAAGTGACATGCTTCCAATCCCGGCTTCTTGTCAACTGGAGAAGAAGAGTGAAATGAGTAGCCATTGAACACCCTGGGAAAATTCCAGGGGGCAGGAAGAAAATAAATGATATAATCAACATTTATTGCACAGTGCACACCACCTTTAAGTTAAAAACAATCTAGAGTAATTAAACATGGAATGGAAAAGCAATCATGTAGATCATATAAGTTGTCACACTTGGCACATAATAGAAAGACCTAATGCGGGGTGTCCAACTCTGGTGCTTCAAATGTTCATGGACTACAATTCCCATCAGCCCCTGCTGGCATGGCCAATTGGCTGGCATGGCCAATTGGCTGATCAGCAGGGGCTGATGGGAATTAGTAATATTTGATCCAAATTGGCCCGTCCTCAGAGGTCAAACTTTTGCACAAATACAATTGTTACAATCCTCATCCATAAACTCTAATCCAGCTTGGAAGGTTGTGTACAAATCCTGTAAACGGTTAGAATGAAAGTGTAAAGAGTAAAGGCCCATGAACCAATCCAAAATAGCATTTGTGTTTACAATGTAAATGGGGATGAGTGGGTACTTTCTGAAGCATATTAAAGCTCTCAGTAAATTTCTTAAATAGTTCTATGTAGACTGTATGTAGAGCCCACAGCCATTCAAGGTGATACCACCAAACCCCTGTTCTGTAAACCAAAATGAAAGATATATAAAATTTGGATCAACATACAGTCAATATCTAATCATAAATATTTATGATAAATAACTCGGATACGTAACTCACTGAAAAAAATATGTTGTAACACTTTTGTCTTAAATAGTCCTTTATACAGAGGTGGGATCCAGCAGGTTCTCACAGGTTCCCGAGAGTAGGTTACTAATTATTTGTGTGTGCCAAGAGGGGGTTACTAATTGGTGATTTTGCCATGTGAGTTTTGCCTTAGTTACGCCCCTCCTCTCAGCAGTAGCGCGCAGAACTTGAAGCAGACTAGCAGGAGGTGCACTGGCGTGCGTGGCAGCCTGCGCCTGCATGCATTCATTTCCCGCCCAAGGACCAACGCAGTGGCTGCATCCTTGTCACTGCCCCGCCCCCAGAATGCCCGGCCACACCCATCGTGCCCTGCCCAGCCCCATTGGCGCTACGCCACAGTTTGGATCCCATCACCATGGGAACCTGTTACTAAAATTTTTGGATCCCATCACTGCCTGTATACTCAAAGGAGTCCACTATTGTTCAAGGTGGTATCCAAAGACTACTATTCTGTAAGCAAACAAAAGACCCATCATAAATACCTACTGAAAAATGCTCTGATAAAAAAATAGGTCATAATTAAAATCACTGATGTCATATACAACCCTGTCCCAGACTGAAGTAGAAATCATAGTATCTATCCCTGTGTAAACCAAGGCAGCAGAATTATTTTTAAAAGGTGGAGTGCATGTTGTGTGCTTTGAAGGAGGGAGGATAATGCATCTCCTGAATGGTAAAATAGAGCCACATGAGGAGGAGAAAATCAGGGAGGGGGGAGAAAAGACGTGCAGAATTGGGGGGGGGGAGATAATGCTGTCAATCAACCCAAATAGCAAAAACAAAAAGGAATTAGAGCAAACAGAGCAAATATTACTAACACAGCCAATCAATCTCTTTATTGATTTATTATTTTATTTATTCCATTTATACCCCACCCTACACTGAAATCCCAGGGCGGCTTACATATTGGGGTTAAAAGCCCCCTTAAAACATACAATCCTAAAAGCATAAAAACATAAATGTTAAAAACCACCATAAAAACATCCTTTAAAAACAGTCGATAAAAACATCATTAAAAATCCCCACCCAACCTTCCTCCCACTCTTTAACTGGCGTTGATGCAGGGGACCCTGGGGGTCACACACTGAAGGCCTGGGTAAAGAGGAAGGTTTTAACCAGGTGCCGAAATCCATAAAGTGTCGGCACTTGGTGAATTTCTTCCTCTGAAGATGCCAGCCACAGATGCAGGCGAAACGTCAGGAGAGAATGCTGCTAGAACACGGCCATACAGCCCGGAAACCACACAGCACCCAAGTTCTTCAGGATGGTTGTTCCACGGCTTGGGGCCTACCACAGAAAAAGCCCTCCCACGAGCCCCCTCCCACCGCACCTCGGCAGCAGAAGGGATCACCAGGAGGGCCTCCCCGCTTGACCTCAGTGCATGGGCCAGCTCATATGGGCGTAGGCTTTAGAAGAGTTTGGATTTATATCCCCCCTTTCTCTCCTGCAGGAGACTCAAAGGGGCTTACAATCTCCTTGCCCTTCCCCCCTCACAACAAACACCCTGTGAGGTGGGTGGGGCTGAGAGAGCTCCGAGAAGCTGTGACTAGCCCAAGGTCACCCAGTTGGCATGTGTGGGAGTGCACAGGCTAATCTGAATTCCCAGGATACGCTCCACAGCTCAGGCAGCAGAGATGGGAATCAAACCTGGTTCCTCCAGATCAGAGTGCACCTGCTCTTAGCCACTGCTCTTAGCCACTACGCCACTGCTGGAGACTCAAAGGGGCTTACAATCTCCTTTCGCTTCCCACCTCACAACAAACACCCTGTGAAGTAGGTGGGGCTGAGAGAGCTCTGAAAAGCTGTGACTAGCCCAAGGTCACCCAGCTGGCATGTGTGGGAGTGCACAGGCTAATTAATCTGAATCCTCCAGATAAGCCTCCTCAGCCCAGGCGGCAGAGCGGGGAATCAAACCCGGTTCCTCCAGATTAGATACACAAGCTCTTAACCTCCTACGCCACTGCTGCTCCAAGGTACCACTTTAGGTAGGTGGGACCCAAGCCATTTAGGGCTTTAAATACGATTGTCAATACCTTGAATTGGGCCCAAAAGCGAATGGGGAGCCAGTACAGTTCTTTTAAGGCCGGGTTGACCCATCGGCCAGGTTGACATTTGCACCAGCTCCAGCTTTCGGACCGTCTTCAAGGGAAGCCTCATGTAAAGTGCATTGCGGTAATCACGGCAGGAGGTGACCAGGGCATGCAGTACTGTGGCCAGGCCCCTTCTGTCCAGATAAGGGCGAAGCTGGTGAACCAGCTGGAGCTACTGATGGGCATTCAGGGTCACCGCTGCCATCTGTAATTCCAGGGACAGGGCAGAATCCAAAAGCACCCCTAGATCTTGCAGCCGGTCCTTCAGGGCAACATTGCTCCATCCAGCACTTGATGCCCTCTGATCTCCTGGACTTGGGGACCCGCTACCCACAGCATCTCTGTCTTATCTGGATTCAGCCTCAGTTTGTTGGTCCTCATCCAGTTCAACACCGCTTACAGGTAAGTATCCAGCACCTGAAGGGCCTCAGCTGGAATTGAAAGGTAGAGCTGGTACTCTACCAGCTGCTGTCACTGCTACTCTCTGGAGCCTGCCCCAAAGGAAGAGACCCACTGAAGAACAGTGCCCCCAAAACCCAACCCACAGAGCCGCTCTAGAAGGATACCATGATCAATGGCATCAAAAGCAGCTGAGAAGTCCAGAAGAATTAACAGGGAGAAATTCCTCCTTTCCCTCTCCCAGTAAAGGTCATCCATCATGGCAACCATTTCTGTGCTGAAACCCCGCCTGAAACCAGATTGAAATGGATCTAGATTGTAGGATCCCAGGAGTAGGGATGTGCCTCGGCTCTTATCAGCATGTTCACCAGCCAGTTGGCTAGTGCCTGATAGAGGCTGATGGAATTGTAGTTCCTGAACATCTGGAGCCCTACCAGTCATGGCCAGGTTGGCCCATACCCTGATCTAGATAGTCAGCTTCCTCCAGGCGTGTCCGCAGTTAAGTAGCTATCACTGTCTCCAGGACCTCCCCTAAAAAGGGGATGCTGGAACCTTGACAGTAATTGTCCAGCACTGTAGAATCCAGGGAGGTACACTTGCTTCAAAGTGGGCAAATGGAACCTCTCTGCCTCCCCTTAAGAGCCAGCTGTGTGCATCATCCCTCCCACAATGCGAGGCATTGACAACAGCACCCTGGATCCACTCCACCAGCCTGTCCCCAGCTCGAAGCTCAGACTCCACTGCCCAAGATGGGCATGGGGCCAGGAGGCAAGTGGTAGGACACATCCTAGTGAGCAACTGTCCACATCCTTAGACCCCCCAACAACTGAAACTGATCCTTCACAACATTACCAGACGGCCCTCTGGACACCCCCACAGAAAACTGCTCAACTGTGGCATCCAATCCCCTGCGGATCTGGGCAACTTTATCCTGGAAGTGCCCACCAAAAGTGTCACAACAGATCTCCAGGGGTGTCCCGGCCCCTACCCCCCGATTGGAGGATAGCAAGCCATTCACCATTCACAACAGTTATGTTGGAGGACTACTTGAGGATGTGATGATGGAGGAAAAGTAAACTTTCTTTGTCTCCCTCACTGCCACCTGATAGGCCCGAAAATGGGCTCTTAAATCCAGGGGCTTGGTCAGACTCCATGAGCTTAAATTTCCTCAATCACCTGTGCTCTAGCCAACACCCCGCCTGGCTTGTTCTTATGTTCTTATATTCATTACCCACAAATCCCCATTGAACCAAGGGGTGAGTGAACGCTACAGGCTGGGATGCCCGGGAACGAACATGTCAATAGCCCTCTTGGTTTTGCCATTCCACAGTGAAACCAGGCCCTCAATACGAGCACTAGCCATGTCACCTGGAAACTCCCCTAGAGCTCTCAGGAATCCATCAGACTCCATTCTTCTCCAGGGGTGGGCCATTGCAATAGGGCCCTCACCCCTCCGGTGGGAAGGAGCAGCCAGCAGTCCAATGATCCATCCATGACAATAGGCAAGTCACCAGCCCTCCAATCAACGGATCAATCCCCACTCCCCCTGTTGCAAACACATGATCAAGCGAATGCCTCACTACATGGGTAGGTCCAGAAACAAATTGAGATAGCCCCATGGTTGTCATGGTGACCTTGAGATCCTGAGCCTGTCAGAGACATTCTCAGTGTGGTAGTTGAAGAAACCCAAAACAGCCCTAGGTGAGTCCATCACACCTCTGAGAATGCCTCTGGCAGTTCAGGCAGGGAGACTACTGGGCAGCGGGATGAGTGGTACACCAGCAACAATCCCAACTTATCTCTCTGTCCAAGCACCAAATACACACTCTCAACTCTGGACACAGGACGAGGGGCGCCTAGGAAATGTGTATGACTCCTTGTGGACTATACCTATCCTCATAGTGACAAAGTAGCTAATGCGTAGATCCAGAAAGTTTCTCTAGAGAAGGTGATGTGGAGGAGCCAAAACCTGTTCCGGCACCCACAAACATATATTCATTTCGGTATGAGCGACAGAAACATAATGCTGGACGAGAGTAGCGGAGGGTAGGGTTGATTGATACCCCCCAAATTTGGTAAATTTAGGATTCGGATGTTTTGGGGCATAAAATGATCTGTATGTCCTAATCCGACTCATAGCCGATTCGGATATGCCCGAAAATTCGGGTCTGTTTTAATTTTTTTGTATTTTTGTGTTTTTACACATTTTGGCCTGCAGAGGGTGCATTTTTAAAGCTTCAAACCTTCAGGATATCATCCAGTGACTGTCCTGATGATTTTCACCAGGTTTGGTGAATGTTGGTTCAGGGGGTCCAAAGTTATTGACCCCCAAAGGGGGTGTCCCCATCCCATATTGTTTCCAATGGGAGCTAACAGGAGATTGGGCTACACCTTTGAGGGTCCATAACTTTGGACCCCCTGAACCAAACTACACCAAACTTGGGGAGTATCATCAGGACAGTCTTCAGATGATACCACAAAATTCTGGTGTCACTATCTCAAAAATGCACCCCTGACAGGCAACCCAAGAAATTTCCCCAGATCAGTGGTGGCGAACCTTTGGCACTCCAGATGTTATGGACTACAAATCCCATCAGCCCCTGCCAGCATAGCCAATTGGCCATGCTGGCAGGGACTGGTGGGAATTGTAGTCCATAACATCTGGAGTGCCAAAGGTTCGCCACCACAGCCCCAGATTCTGTGCTCTGCAGTGACTTCACTCCACTGCAGCCAATGGGAAATTTCTGGGGGAGGGCTGTGGGGTGCACATTTCTCAAGGTAAAGCCACACAACTTCCAGAGCATCTTCAGGAGAGTCTCTTGATGACACCAGCCAGGTTTGGTAAACTTTGCTTCAGGGGGCGGTGGGAGATGGACCCTGCCCTTTAGGGGACCCATAACATTCAACCCCCACAGTTTTGCAATACTCTGCAGAATGTTTTGTGGGACTCACTAATAACAGAGAAGTCCAGATTCAAAACATGATTCCAGATGTTCATTAACAACTGAGCATCACAGAGTCCAGATCGGACTAGACAACAGGGAATGGGCTGGCTGATTGGGCTGGAGTGCTCGTGGACATGCCTTGAATATGTTTTTGACTAATATCGCGCTACACTGGCTGGCTGCTTGCTCTAAGAACACTCTTCTTGCCTTGCCCACTACATGGTTGATCTCTAAAATTCCCCAACGTTATGATGGCAGGCTCCGTTCCAAATACATTTTAATCAAAAGAGCCTCAATACAACTGATATTTTCCCCAACCAATCTTGAGAGAACATAAGAACATAAGAACTAGCCTGCTGGATCAGACCAGAGTCCATCTAGTCCAGCACTCTGCTACTCGCAGTGGCCCACCAGGTGCCTTTGGGAGCTCACAGGCAGGAGGTGAAAGCAATGGCCTTCTGCTGCTGCTGCTCCTGAGCACCTGGTCTGCTAAGGCATTTGCAATCTGAGATCAAGGAGGATCAAGATTGGTAGCCATAGATCGACCTCCTCCATAAATATATCCAAGCCACTTTTAAAGCTATCCAGGTTAGTGGCCATCACCACCTCCTGTGGCACCAATATTCCAAACACCAATGAGAGAGCAGAGAAGACAGAGCCAGACAGATGCGTCGTAGGTCACCAGTTCCTCGCTCTGTTCCATCCACTCCTCATAATCCTTACACTTTTGAGAACAGTGTGAAAGTTCTGGATGGCAGAAGTGCAGTTCCCATTGATATGCATGATTCCGGAATTGCCCTCCTCATTTTCCAAAAGCCCTTCGTGACACAGCTGAGATTGCTCTCTTGAACAATGAAGAGAGACCAAGAACGTGCAAAATACAGCCTAGACGTACAATATATGCAGAGGTGGGATCCAGCAGATTCTCACTGGTTCCTGAGAGTAGGTTACTAATTATTTGTGTGTGCCGAGAGGGGGTTACTAATTGGTGATTTTGCCACGTGATTTTTGCCTTAGTTACGCCCCTCCTCTCAGCAGTAGCGTGCAGAACTTGAAGCAGTCTAGCAGGAGGTGCACCGGCATGCGTGGCAGCCTGCGCCTGTGTGCATTCATTTCCTGCTCAAGGATCAGTGCAGTGGCTGCGTTCTTGCCACAGCCCCGCCCAGGAATGCCCCGCCCCTGGAATGCCCGACCACGCCCCCGTTGTGCCCCGCCCAGCCCCACTGGCGCTACGCCACAGTTTGAATCCCACCACCATGGGAACCTGTTACTAAAATTTTTGGATCCCACCACTGAATATATGCCAAAGTATCCGGAACAAAACCAGCAGGCAGTCGTGCACGCCAACCCTCAAATTAGTACAGCCTTCTTTGAAGCTTCTTTTGGCTGGACTTGCGCATGAATGTGGACACCAAACTCTCCTGTTTCTGATCCCCCGATGAGAACATGCTGGTCAGCTGGACGGGGTCGGTCTTGAGCTCCACTTCGTAAAAAGGGCAGGACTTCAAGTGCGTGGCCATGGAAGGGGCATCGCTGAATTGCCAGGTCTTAATGCTGGAGAACAGACTGCTAAACTTCCAGACCTGTCGTGGGGAGCGAGGAGGATTTATAAGCAAGGAAAAGACAGGAAAATGTCTGCATTCTTTCACAGAACCCCCGGGCAGAGCTTTCACAAACAGCTTTTAACTCACTCTCTTGCCCTCCCCATTTTCCTCGAAGGGATTAAAAAGGACTGATGGCTTTTGAAGTTGTTTTTAATTTTAAAAAAAAAAAACCCAAAGGACCCCATTCGGCAGACAGGTAAAAAAAAAGTATGCAAATAATAAAAGACAGAACTTAGGAAATCGGACTTGGAATTTGTTAGCAGTTGGCTGTGGTTGGCTTTGATTTGGAGTTTACTGTGTAATGGAGTTGATCTTAGTTGTTTATGGGCATTCGTTATAAGGTTGTTGTGCGGCTGGCTACGTCCAGGTGGTAATTGGGGATCTCTCGGTATTATGGCTGGTCTCCAGCCGCCAGAGGTCAATTCCCCTGGAGGAAATGGCGACTTTGAAGGGTGGTCTCTGGGGTATTATACCCTGCTGAGGATCCTCCCCTCCCCAAGCCCTAGCCAGGAACACCCAGGAATTCCTCAGCCCTAATTGTGGCACTTGTTTTTGTCAGGACTGCAACTCCCAGCATGTACTGGCTCCCGCCTTTTTCCAAAAAGAGCGGGAAAGCAAACTGAGAAGCTACATCCCACGGAGCTTCACAGCCAATGAGAGCCCAGAGACTGGGCGGGGGGAGAAAGCTGATTGGTTGTTGTTGAGTTCAGAAATAAAATAAATACTGGAACTGAGGACACGAATCCTTTGTTCCAGCACCCTGTAGTTAGGGCAACGCAAATCAATAAAGTTCTTTTCTTTATATTGTCGAAGGCTTTCACGGCCAGATTCAACTGGTTCTGGTGGGTTTTCCGGGCTGTGTGGCCGTGGTCTGGTGGATTTTGTTCCTAACGTTTCGCCTGCATCTGTGGCTGGCATCTTCAGAGGTGTATCACAGAGAAAAGTCTGTTTCACTCTGTGTGAAACAGACTTTTCTCTGTGATACACCTCTGAAGATGAATGCTAAAGCACCCAGCAGTGCTGGGTATGTAGCAGTAAATGACATTATAACATCTGTGGGATGATATTAAGGTGAATCTCTACCATGACAATCACCCCAGTCTTCCAGGGATAGCCAGCTAAGGGCCATTGCAAGAAAAGCCTAATCATAACGACTACCATTTTTAAAATATTACTGGAAACAATTGGTAATTTAAGGGCTCTGACACCAGAGGATTTGCCTGAGACAGGACGTTCGTCTTTTTCCTCCCGGATGAAGTATGCATACCTTCAGACAATGTCTTTCCTGAGGGTTCATCCACTCGAATCTGGTTCACAGCAGCCTGATCTTGAGAACGTGCACTTGGCTCCGGCTTCACAAAGAACATGTAAATGTGAAGCCAGCCAGCTAGCTAGATCACCCTGCACCCTTTTCTCCCAAATGTTAATTCAGTCTTAAAACTCCTGTTCAGCTATCAAGGGTCATCAAACTTCCAGAGTTCCCTTGTTTTAATAGCCCAGAAATTCATCGACTGTTGGTTGTTCCCAGGTCTTAATAAAATCAAGCCTTTTCCGACAGCATTGTCCCTTCCTGGAAATGGAACTTTGCTTTGTTCCAGGAAGATTGCCCCTCTTATCATAGCCAGTGGGTCAATTTGTCCTATAACTAGACCCCCAAATTCCATGGCAAATGACCCACGGGCCTCTCTCCTTGTGTCTCACATTGTTTCCCATGAGTAGCAATAGTTGCTGTCTCTCACTCTCCTCTGACCTCTTCTAGATAGGTAAATATCACCCTTCCCTCAACACCCTCTCCTATTCCCGCTATCGACCACCCCTCTCTATATCCTAGGCTTCTCAAAACTCTCGCTCCTCACTCCTAAAGCATTGTCCCCTGCACAGGAGCTTCCTTCTGTGTGTGCATGTTAGCATCTGCAAGTGTCTGCCACAACCAGTCATGAAAGAGATAACTGTTTGTATGTAAACAAGTTGCTGAAGTCAGTGTTTATGACCTGACCTATTGACTAGCCATTGGCCAGTTAGATAGCCATTGCTTACATGTTAGTGAGCTCCTCCACCAGAAGTTATAAAGTTAACTTGTTTTCTTTGTTTCAGAGAAGGGCACACAACCACATGTGAGACGGGACAATAGAGCTTCAGTGTAGTCCTCAGTGTACAGTTAGTACAGTAAACATGCAACAGAACAGTACTGCATTTATTTGTTTTATTCCATCTAACCCTCCCTTTTAAGTTAGTAAGCTCTTTTATATAAAGCAACCTACAGGAGGTATTGTTTATAGCTCTCAGGTTGTGGTTTCCTAGATCAATCAGCAGTGTGTTCTAGCAGCATTCTCTCCTGATGTTTTGCCTGCATCTGTGGCTGGCATCTTCAGAGGATTCTCTGAAGGTGAAACGTCAGGAGAGATTGCTGCTAGAACATGGCCATACAGCCCGGAAACCACACAGCACCCCAGTGATTCCGGCCGTGAAAGCCTTCAACAATACATATCTCCGGCTCTCTTCTTTCCTACTGGAGGCTGCTTCTGCATCTCTGCTAATTAAGTATTTCTTTTAATCGAATACCTTCAGTGCACCTGTAGCTCTGCTTCTTAGGGTGGCCATTTTGTGGTTGCACCCACCACTCACTCCAAATATCTTGGGGACCCTTGCAACAGAGCATGCTCCACAGAAGCAGGTGAAGCCCTTTGCCTTCTTCTGACCCATAGGAACCCATAAAGAGATAAAGGATTGTCATCCTTTAGACCAGGGGTCTTCAAACTATGGCCCTCCAGATGTTCATGGACTACAATTCCCATCAGCCCCTGCCAGCATGGCCAAGTGGTAGGGCTCATGGGAACTGTAGTCTCTGAACAGCTGGAGGGCCATAGTTTGAAGACCCCTGCTTTAGACATCCCTGCTGCTCCCATTCACAGTCATAATTTCCAGTGACAGAGAGAGACAGAGAGAGGCCTCACCTTTCTGATTTTGTTAGCTGCCTTGAGCATACTAATGAAAAGACATGCAATTGAAGGAATGCCAGTGTTACTGCTGCTAGTGTTTTAATGTTTAATTTATTTATTGTTTTAATTGAAACTATATAATGTATTTAAGTGTTTAACTGTTTTGTAAACAGTTACAATTAAATTGAATAATTAATAATAATAATAATAATAATAATAATAATAATAATAATAATAAACAAACAACTAGATGGCCTAGGCTAGTCAGACCTAGTTAGCTCTTAGAAGGGTGAGCCCTGCTTAGTACTTGGATGAGAGACCACTAAGGAAGTCTGGGGTTGCTATGCCGAGCTGGGCAATGGCAAACTACGGTGGATTCTCCACAGGACAAATACAATGGAAGGTCGGTTTTCATTGCCTTCAGTTTTCATTGCCTTCGGTTTTCATTGGTTTTGGTTTTCATCAATTTTTTCAATGAAAAATTTGTCTCAGTTTTCATTTATTTGCAGTAAGGCGCAGGGGTTTTGTGGAGAAAAATCACCCAGACAAAGCTGTTGCGGGCCGTGTCTGCAACTTGTTTAATGACAATGTCTTGCCCAGTGGTGGGATCCAAAAATTTTAGCAACAGGTTCCCTTGGTGGTGGGATTCAAACTGGCACCAATGGGGCTGGGCGGGGCACGACGGGGGCGGGGCTGGGCATTACGGGGCGGGCATTCCTGGGCGGGGCTGTGGCAAGGACGCAGCTGCTGCGCCTGTCCTTGGGCGGGAAACGAATGCACGCAGGCGCAGGCTGCCACGCACACCGGTGCACCTCCTGCTAGACTGCTTCAAGTTCTGTGCACTACTGCTGAGAGGAGGGCGTAGCTAAGGCAAAAATCACGTGGCAAAATCACCAATTAGTAACCCCCTCTCGGCACACACAAATAATTAGTAACCTACTCTTGGGAACCTGTGAAAACCTGCTGGATCCCACCTCTGATCTTGCCCCATTTCAAACAAATCTTAAAGAGGCATCAGAAACAGACCTCTTTGGACAGCTTTCTGGTACAACATTGGTCCACTGGCTCTGAAGCTGGTCCTAGTGTTATTGTTTGTTACTGTTTTCAGCATTAAACACTATGTTTATTCATCCAAAAATGTGTTTTTGGTATGTTTTTTGGAGTGCCTAGAATGGATTAATTGAATTTACATTGATTCCTATGGAAAAGTTTGCCTCAGTTTTCATCGGTTTCGGTTTTCATCGATTCTTTTTGGACGGATTACCAACGAAACCCAAGGTTCCACTGTATAATGGGTGTAGAGCGCAATGCGAACTGTTTGGGGAGAGACCTCGCACAGATCCCGTCCTTAAGATGAGTTTGGCTTGTTATATTTCCCTCAACCCAGGATTTTCGAAAATCTCTAAACCAGCAATTATTTTGCAAAATCTCAGGTTGAAGCCGCTCCCCTACGAACAGCCAGGCATGAGGCGCTTTACTTTCCTTCCTTCTACCGCGCCGTCCACAATCAGGGAGAAGCCGCCTACCAAAGCAATATGTTTATTATTGCCTTGCCGTTGCAGGGAGGTCCCTTTTTAAAATTATTTTGCACGTTGCGCAGCCACGCAGGTGCAGCCGATCAGATTGTGGGATGATCGACATGGCTGCGGGGGTTTGTTTCTGTATGCCTGAGCAGCAAAACCTGTGTTGCAGGAAATTTTTTAAAAAGAGAAGAGTTTCTGTGGAAAGGTGCAAAAGCAACCCAGACTGTTTCCATGGGCTCCAGTCGCTGCCTGCACGGCATGCCTGTGAATGGGAAAAAGGGAAACGGGTTCCTTTATAACAATTGCAACCCGTTATACATTTGCTGTGCAGAGTCCACCTACCTCTGTTCATCTCTTCCCTGACCTGGATGGTCCCTGCCAGCCCGATCTCATCTTATCTCAGAAGCTTAAGCAGGGTCAGTCCTGGTCCACGATTACTACTCAGCGGAAGGCAGTGGCAAACCATTTCTAAGTTTCTCTTGCTCTTGCAGGGGGGTCCAACTCTGGGGCTTCAGATGTTCATGGACTACAATTCCCATCTGCTCCTGCTGGCATGGCTGGCACGGCATCCACCCTAAGAAGCAGATCCTCCAATTGGCCATGCCAGCAGGGGCTGATGGGAATTGTAGTCCATGAACCTCTGAAGCCCCAGAGTTGGACACCTCTGCCCTATGGGATCTCCAAAGCTGGCAGTGGCTTGACAGCACTTTTTATATCATCAATTAATAAACAATCGATTCATGTAACATTTCAGTGTGTGAGTGTAACCCCTATGCTAAGAATGGGATGACCCAGAAAGGGGTGGAGTCTGAAAAGAAGCAAAAGGCTGCAGAACTCATGAGGTTGGAGGAAGCAAGGCTACCAGGCTGGGACCTTGATTGATTCTTATAAGCCTTTAACACCTTGTTTAAGGTAACTGCAATGTTGTTGGGAACTAGTGGGAAGGGAGTTGTTTATTTTTGCTATATTGCAAATGTTAGAATTTATTGTTTCAGGGTTTTTGTGAATGTAAATGGTGAGAGTTTTTCTGGGGACCTTCATCATCTTGAATCCAGCTCACCAAGCCTCTGGAGCAGTGATTTTCAACCAGGGTTCCGTGGCTCCCTGGGGTACCGTGGCAATACTACCCCCCCCTCACTTTTGTGGTGTCTCCTGCTGGTGCCAGCAAGAACATGGAGCTGGCTCAGGGCAGGGCCTGCCACAAGGTCAGCATCCACTTCCTGCCCCCCCTCCCAGTTCTTACCTTCACCCTGGGAGGGGAAGGTGGGAGGTGGTGCAAGCAGGGGCACTGGGAGGGGAAGGTGGGGTGGATGGCAGAGGTACCATGAGATATGAAGAATGAGGTCAAGGGTACCATGACATCGAAAAGGTTGGTAAACACTGCTCTGGAGTCTCCATGAGCCAACCACCAGCAGGAAGAATGGACTTGGCTTTATCAGACTGCAATTAGAAGGACTTGGAATGAAACTTGAACAGGACCTTGGAGCGTGAAGTTAAATGCTAATGTTTGATAATTGTCCTATGTTTAAAAAGTAAACCATTTTGTTTAACATTTAGTTGTTGCAAACTCCTTCCAAGTTGTGCCCCACAGAACCCACAAGCTGAGGTTACATGAGCATGCAGGCAAACGGCACCCCCTCACTCGCCTTTCTTCGAACTCTCCACGAGCTGCCTCCATGGGAATATCTCTTCTTTTCCCATAGCAGGAAGACCATTCCTCTCTCTTGCAGCAGAGTAGCGCAGATGTCCCTCATGAGCACTGACACCTGAGCCAGCTGTGACAAGCTGAAGCTATCCAAGAACCCAGCAATGTAATTCAAGATCTCCAGGGGCAGGTTGCTCAGAGCATCCGTTTCCTTCTCTCGGCCATTTCTCACTGACTTGCACCACTTTGTTTCTGAGAGAACCGGGTGGACGTGGGGTCTCACAGCAAACGTCTTGAGTTGCTGGCAGTACATGATGTGGGACTTCAGCCCAGCGGGGCACCAGGGATGCTGAACAAACGTGCACCCCAGGTAGGCCAGGGGGCACCGGCGCTGGAACCAACCGTCCAGGCCAGACTGGATATCGGCATGAACATTCTTGAAATGTGACGGAAACTCATCTCGCCGGAAAAAGTGGTTGCAGCAGAAAGTGAACGCCGAGCTGCTCTTGTTATGCCTCCGGGTCACACTCTCGCTGTGAAGCTGCAAGTGCAGGCTAGATGATTCTTTGTCGTCTAGGACGTCCGCTAGGACAGCCACAGATGAGAACGGATCCTTGGCAAAGTTGTACGTCTGTGTCCCAAAATCCACATACAGGGCGTCGGTGCTCCTCATCTCAGAGATCTCGTGACCTTTCAGCTCTTTTTCCAAGGCACACAACAGTGTTGTTCGGACCACGTCAGATTTGGGGAGATCCTCCAGGCTTATGCCAAGGTCAGACGTATCCACAAGTACGCTCTTAGTCGGCTTTTTGTGTGCCATGACATCCCCGAGGCGAGCTCTTTTGCCGCAATAGCTGACGGGAACCCGGAAGGTGGTCACAGTTTTCACCTCCTGAGCTTCCAGGTTGCCGTAGACAAAGTCTTTCTCTTTGGGAGTGCAAGCGGCCATCTGGCCGAAATGGATGAGCATTCTCCCGTGGTGGACCAGATACATATTATAATCTCCAACCGGAACCTCCTTTTTCAGCCTCTCGAGCACACCATCCTGCCAAGGGGCCAAGCCAGTCTTTTCTGCTGCTAAGTTCACTGGAGCGGGTTGTTGGGTTTCGCCACTGTCGCCTGCTTCCGGATTCTTTTTTTGCGCACTACCCTGGGATGCCTGGCCTCGATTTGCGGAGCTGCTATCTCGTTCTTTAACCCGGTCATCAACCAGTGAGCCCGTCACTTTGCAAGCTTTCAGCTCTTTACTAAACATGTTTTCCCAGGCTTTGTAACCTGACAGATCCATCCCTTCTTTGTCCTTGGCCAAACTCTCCCGCTCTTCCTGGCTAAGCTCCGGGACGTCATTTTCTTCGGACTGGCCCGCTCCTTTGCCAGCAGCTCCTGCCCCCTGATCTTCGTCATCTGTGGCGTCTCCCTCATCCACGGCGCAAGGCTCTCGGCACTCTGGGAAAAGTTTGGCCATGTTCAGGGCGCCGAAGAGAGCTTTTTGATCTCTCAGAGCCAAGGCGACATCCAAGCATTCTGTGCCGGGCTTCTCCTCTATGATGTTCTGATGCAGAATCCCTTCGGATTCCTCGCTCGGCCAACGATTCCACTCCATGGAGCAGGAGACGATGCTGGCGGGGCAGGCCTGGAGGTGTTTGGCCACTTTAAAACGGGCCATGGTGAAAGGGCAGCCGTAGACCGAGTTGAGGCAGGGGACTTGCTCCAGAGGGCACAGGAGCCGATGCTCCTCCTCTTTGCACATGTGGAAGGCCGCGCCACAGCAGGCGCGACAGCTGATCACCAAGCAAGAGACGGCCGGCACCACCGGAGCTTGGCAGTACCGGTTGAAGCATTTCTCGCAGTGCTTGTGTGGTCCAGGGGGTGTTCTCTGCTTCCTGACCTGTCAAAGAGGCAAAAACAACCACAAAGTGGTGAAAAAGCCAGACAACAGTCCTTGGCCATTCATTTATTTATTTTATTATTGGGTTTTTTATACCGCCCTACCCCCGAAGGGCTCTGGGCGGTGAACAACATAAATCACATGTACAGTAACCCTTAAATACATTAAAAGTTTAAAACGCAGCGATCAGTAAAACAATGTCCGCAATAACCCTCATTAAAAACCTCCCAAAAGGGGTAAGAAAACGGGTCCCATAGATGGTAGGAGACCCAAGAAATAAAGAAGAAGAGAAGGAGGAGGAAGCAGGGGGCACATTCCCTGTAGGTCAAATTCTTGGTTATGGACAGGTTTCCTGCTCTTCCGAACCCACCACGCTCTCAGTTTTGACTCTCTGTGTAATATCCAAAACCTGCCAATGTGTGACTTTTTGTCTCACTTCTCAGGGAAAGCAAAGGAGGCCAGTGGCTTCCTTTGGGTTTTCCACTTCTCTCCACCTTCCCTCACTCATTGGCTGGAATTTCACTCTTTGGCTGGCATTTCAGGGGGATCAGTAGAGCTCCTTTTAAAAAAATAACCCCTAGAGTCCATTTGAGGAGCGATAGAGCATTGAAACAGCCCCCCCCCATAAGGTGGCAGGCAACTTCACAATATAGAGGTTGCAAAAACAACCTGGAAGCAGGGGGCAGGCAAAACGGTGGGTGGGCTTGGTAGAACTCAGCAGGGCACTTCCTTGTGTGTAATTGAAGAAACACAGGGAAACCCCACTGCAGAGCAAACAGCCTCGAGATAAGTACTGCATGCATAAGCAGCCCTTGTTTGGATAGCTTTTAAAACAAGCTCCCTGCATTTTTAAATGCCCAGAGACTATTTCCTCTAGCAGCTCTGTTTGTGGACTGAAAAATATTATTGAAACATATGTGAAATTCAGGAATACAGAACTTGAAGCCGTTCAATTCAATCAATAATTCAAGTAATGGTTTAACCAGTGGTGGGATCCAAAAATTTTAATAACAGGTTCCAATGGTGGTGGGATTCAAACAGTGGCGCCACCGCACACACGCACCTCCAGTCCCTATGGGGCAGGGAGGTTGCTTTAATAACCCCTTCTCGGCACTCAGAAAAAATTAGGAACCACTTCTAGAGAAGTGGTGAGAACTGGGTTTAACCCCACCTCTGGGTTTAACCCCAAAAAATCCATAAAAGCAACAATTCAAGTATTAGAAAGGAAAATCTCACTGCAGGAAGTCATGAAATGCCGGCCCTTTCCTCAAGGGGAACTAATCTCTGAAGCCTGCGGATCAAATATAATGCTGACACAAATATAATGCTGACACAACAAGGTCCCTAATTCATGCAACAAACGCATCTCATCTCTTTCTAAAAGTACCTACCATAGCTCCTGTTGGTTGTGTCTGATGGCCCTGTAAGAAAAATTAAAATATTTAGGAAAATAATCACAAAGTGTTTCAGAAACTTTATCAGAACATCTGTGATAGATGGACTCCTACTTGTGTGTGCCTTTGTGTGTCTGTGTGTACATGTGTGACATCAGCAGAGGCGTAGCTGGGCCATACCGCGCCCGGTGCACACACTGCGTTTTCTGCCCCACCTCTTCCTCCCGCCCCACACGCACATTCACACACTTACCTTAGTTCAGCCTGAAAGTGCAGGCTGGAAAAAGTGGCCTGTTCACTTGAGGCTGAAAACGGCATAGTGGGAACTACACTTCCCAGGATACCTTGGGGCTCGCAAGGTCTCCTGGGAAGTGTAGTTCCCACCAGGCCGTTTTCAGCTTCAAGTGAACAGGCCACTTTTCCAGCCTGTACTTTCAGGCTGAACTAAGGTAAATGTAGAGGGGCGGGAGAAATTTTCCCGGGTCCCCCCAGGCATGTGCCCGGTGCAATGTGCACCCTCCGTTCCCCCTGGTAGCTCCGCCTCTGAGCGCAGGTCTTGGCCTTATGTGATCAATGTGAAGGTGATGGTTCTGGTCTGCCTTTCAAAGCTGTTGGCAGGATTACAGAGAAAATATAGGTAGCATGCTTTGAATTCTTCAGAGCTCTATATAAACTTCAAGTATCTGTAATACACCAATGCAACTAATGATGGAGCTCACATGTAACCCAAAGATACCACACGTTGGCGACTCTTTCTAGGTTCAAACAGGTGAAGTAAATGGTATTTTTTTACAGCTGCTCACTGTTCCATTATCTGTGCTTCAGTTTCCTGTGTTTTCTCTGCCAGCATTTGTTCCTTGGATGTGGCAGTGCAGAACTAGGTGTCCCACAAATTGCGCTAATCTTTGGTGATCATCCCTCAGCCTGCCACGCTCCTCTGTAAGACTACAAGCTCTTCCGCCTAAGTGCCGTCTGCGTCGACAGGGCTTAGAGATACAACAATAAAAGCAGTCATCGGCTTGTCACACAAGACCTCAGCTGCTCTGGTTCTCAGAGCATTTGGAAGTGCACATAGTTGCTAAAATTAGCCTCGGCCATGACTTGCAGAATGCCTGGGCAGCTACGTACGGTGAAAGTTATGCGTGTGCCGGTCCCGCTTGCAGATTAAAACAAGAGGGAGAATAAACGGCAGATAACCTGAAATGGGAACGAGGACTGAGTGTGTTTGTTCCGCAGATGATTTGCGTTGTGCGTTGGAATTAATGTAAAAATAACTTTAGCAAGAAATAACTTCTGCTCTCGGGAATGCTACCAGGATTTTACTATTTAAAGACAATGTTTTGAAGCTGGCGCATTTGGCAGCAAACAGAACCCACCCCATCCCCATGATCTGAGAAGAAGAATGAACATCTCGTTAGGGTTGTCATCATCCAGGTAGGACCTGGAGATCTCCAATTCATTTTGAGACTTCAGGGATCAGTTCCTCTGGAGCAAATGGCTACTCTGGAGGTTGAACTCTATGGAATTGTACCCCGTGGAAGTCCCTCCCCCAGACCCACCCTCCACAGGCTCCGTCCCCAAAATCTTCAGGAATTTCTCGACTTGGAGTTGGTAATCCTACATGGAATGACTATGAGGGTGTTTTGCTTCCTTCTGAGTGACCCCCTGAAATACCAGCTGGCCACTGGAATGAATTACAAGGAGGGCAATTGGTAGCCTCTGCAGTGACCTTTATGGATGGCTTCCAAAAGACCATGTCAAAAAGCATCCTGCGTCATTTTTCTCAGAGGTTTTCAATCATAGTTTTGTTTTTTAAAGGGTGAGCATTCCTTAGGACAGAGGTCTGCGACTATGACCTTTGGATCCAAAGGCACAAACATGGACGTTACCTGTACACTTAGTAAGAGGGTCTGCAGGAGTCTGCAACCTGTGGCTCTTCAGATGTTCATGAACTACAAATCCCATTAGCCCCTGCCTACAATATGCACAAAATGCAACACAATATGCAATAGCCATTGATTGGCCATGCTGGCAGGGGCTGATGATGGAAATTGTAGTCCGTGAACATCTGGAGAGCCGCAGGTTGCAGACCCCTGTTCTAGAGAGTGTAACGGTGGATGGAGAGGAGTGACCACAATCATGTTGTAGGACAAATCACCTGCAGGGACACGGAGTCACACCCAGGCTCAGAAAATTTATTTGACCTTCCTAAAAAAGAAGGGGGTGTTGATTTCACTGTGTTTGTCATTTACCCAAATATGCAATAGCCATAGATCAGTGATGGCGAACCTATGGCACGGGTGCCAGAGGTGACACTCAGAGCCCTCTCTGTGGGCACGCGCAAACAGTCGCACCCCCCCCCCCAACACATCTAGGCTGGCCTGGGCCGCTGGGCTCGATTATTAGCATTAAACCTAAGACCTAGTTATGGGGAAGCAGTGTAGGTAACCCTGTTAAGTTCTGTTAAACCCCACTGATTTTCATGCGAAGAACTAAAACGCGATCCTTTACCTGGGAGGAAGCTCGGTGGCTGGCAATGGGGCTTGCTTCTGATTAAACCCTCCTAGGGTCGTGATTCACCCGTTGGAGGAGTTGCACGGTTGCTTCAAAGCAAAGCCACCGACTACCACCAAGCTTACTCCAGAGTAACGCACGCCTCGGAGCCAACCAATTTTTCAAAACTAAAAGCTCAGTATTCAGGTTAAATTGCCGGGTTGGCACTTTGTGATAAATAACTGGGTTTGGGGTTGCAATTTGGGCACTCGGTCTCGAAAAGGTTCGCCATCACTGCCATAGATTGAACTCAGGGCTGGTCCTGGTTTCAGGTTCCCAGGGTCCTCCTCCCCTCCACTGCTCCCTCACAGACTTGCACACAGCCCTTCTTTCACACCCATCTGAATACCTCCCACTTGCCAGTGTGAGTCCTCCATCCAAGGCTCCTGGCTACCTGCCCTGCCTATAGCTCCTTCCCCAATGGCACCAGCAATGGGTGATTCTGAACAGGCCAAATATCGTGGGTGTGAGAAAAATGTTATGGAGGAGAAGTTCCCACAGAACTCCCCCCCCCCCAAAACACTTCTAACCCGGGTCGAACAAGCACCTTTTCCTCTTTAACCCGGGTTTCACACACTTCCTGCTTGCCTGTGTGAACCACAACAAGCTTAAAAGTTAGGGTTTTAATTCACAGCCTCAAAGGAAGTGCAGAAATATAAGCTACTTAAAAAAGCAAAAACAAAAAACTATCTACCCAAAGATGGAATCCTACACAGAGACAGTCACATAGCACAAATGCCTTTGAACTAAGCAGGGTTATCTGCAAGACTAGAACTCGAGCTATTGAATATCCAGCGCCTGTTTTAGTTAACAACGCCGAAGCATCGTCCGCCCCAGCAGCCATGATAAAACCAAGCAAAGCTGAGATTCTCAAATTTAATGTATTTCCCAGTAAACTTTAACACATTCTGCAGAACTAGCTAAATCGATTTTTTTTAAGATTGCATAACTTGTAGCTTTCTGTCCCGGTTGCTCCCTGGTTATTCCGCATTTCTATTCCAGCTCTGATTCCAAAACACAGATGTTTAAAAGCCTTACCGTCAACACAGCATCCCCTTGACCGGACCCCAAATAAATGCTGTCTGGGGTTTAGTCCTCTGAGTTGAAATGAGGTGAGGGGGCTGGCTGGGAGACGGGTGGAGGAGAAGGAAATCTGAGCAGGCAGGAACGAACCCCACTAAACACAAACAAGTGCCCAGGGCTGTTAAAAATAAAACTGGTGCGCTCGGCAATGTGACTGCATGGCTCAGTTTATAGAACGGTCCTTTCGTGATATTTATTTAAACTGCCACCACTGCAAGTGATGTTTATCGGAGCAAGAACAGGAACAGCTGAATCATGTCTCAGAAAAAGACAATAACATTCTCCAGCTGGTATGCAGTTTATAATGGACACGTCTTTCTTGCTGGCTGAAAAAGAGCTTGATGGAATTTTCCTCGCAAATGTTGTACAAAATATGATTCCAGGCAGCCTTCAGCTTTCCTGCTGTTTTATGCATACATGTTAATGGACGTGCATAACTTTATCCACTGCAGGATAAGGGAGTTGTACACTAAAATTTAACTATCAGGATCAACAAATTGCAGCTACAAGCGGGAGGCATAAAGGGGCAATGCCAGTGGTGGGATCCAAAAATTTTAGTAACAGGTTCCCATGGTGGTGGGATTCAAACTGTGGCTTAGCGCCAATGGGGATGGGCGGGGCACGACGGGGGAATAGCCGGGCATTCCGGGGGCGGGGCATTCCTGGGCAGGGCTGTGGCAAGGACACAGCCGCTGCGCAGGTCCTTGGGCGGGAAACGAATGCACGCAGGCGCAGGCTGCCACGCACGCCGGTGCCCCTCCTGCTAGACTGCTTCAAGTTCTGCGCGCTACTGCTGAGAGGAGGGGCATAACTAAGGCAAAAATCACGTGGCAAAATCACCCATTAGTAACCCCCTCTCGGCACATACAAATAATTAGTAACCTACTCTCGGGAACCTGTGAGAACCTGCTGGATCTCACCTCTAGGCAATGCCCTCCACCTGGCATGCCCAGTATTTGAATTCCCAGGTTATTTTAAAAAGTGCCCTTTTTGCTGTGGATATATAAGGGGAAATGTTCAAGGAGTTTTCGAACTGATTGCCTGGGAAAGAATAGGGAAAGGGAAAATGTAAGATCCTGGAGCCGAGCTGGTTAATTCCTTCCTGACCAAATTCATTATCCTTTTCTCCATCTCATTACCTTCTCACCTTGGTCTTTTCCTTACTTCTTGTTTGATTAATGTTAGTTATTGACAAATGAAAACACTGGACAGAAAACTGGAGTCAGACTTATAGTAAGTCGGGACTGCCTGCTCCGCTTGTAGAAGGGAATTTGCCTCAGAAGTAGGAGGACCTTGGGTGGGGGTAGGGGGCAAGGGCAGAAATATGAATGCCAGGCTTTCCCCAAGTTGGTATCTCGTTTTGATCACTCACCCTGCTGTACTTGCTGTTACATACCTATGTGAAGAAGGACTACCTCCAAACATGAGCAGAATGCTTTTTGTTCACCAATGAGTAAGTGCAGTCAGACTCCTCCACAATTCAGGATTAGGCTAAAGGAATGAAGAGGCAGAATACTCCAAAGAGTTTATGCTCCAGAATGTCTCAAGGCACGAAAAGAAACTCTTCACCATAGAGGGGTAAAGAGGTATAATATCTGGACAGCGTATAGCCCCTTCACCTCTTACTACAGAAACAGTAAGCATCTAAATTAATACAAACTGAGAATAACGCCCCAAAAAACTGAGACTACAAACACTGGTTATGTGAAGAGTGCTTTTCCCTCACTGCTTAGTGACCACACAATCACACCTCTCTACTTATATTAGGGATAACTACCGGATGGAAAGAAGTGATTTGTAGATTTAAACATCTCCCATTTTACTAATTGGCTGTCATCTCCCCTATACAACTTTCCCAGTGTAGTTTTGAACCCTACCCCATAATTCAGTGGTGGCAAACCTATGGCACGGGTGCCAAAGGTGGCACTCAGAGCCCTCTCTGTGGGCACGCATGCACAGAGTTTGTCATGTGGGGGGCTTGCTTCTGAGTAAAGCTATCCAGGTTAGTGGCCATCACCACCTTAGATTCACCCGTTCGAAGCATTGCACAGTTGCTTCAAAGCAAAACCACCAACTACCACCAAGCTTGCTCCTGAGTAATGCGTGCCTCAGAGCCACTAGTTTTTCCTAAACTAAAAGCTCAGTATTCAGGTTAAATTGCCGTGTTGGCACTTTGCGATAAATAAGTGGGTTTTGGGTTGCAGTTTGGGCACTCTGTCTCGAAAAGGTTCACCATCACTGCCATAATTTATTTATTTATTTCTTGGATTTCTATACCGCCCCATCCCTGAAGGGTGGAGGCAGGGATAAATAGCATTATATGATACCATTCTGGCCACACACAAAAATACAATTGGTGCCACTGCATCAAGTAATGTTCTTGGAATCTCCCAATCACTGTGGTATTTATCATTCTAGAAAGTCACCTGACATGGTGATGTCACTTCCAGTTTCCCCAGCCAGAATAAGGTCATGTGACCCCATTCCTCCCTCCACTTGCTCCTGCAGTTGAAGGGTGGGAGATTGCCCAACACAGTGGTCAACACAGCAGCCCTACCCTACAGTCTTATATCCTGCAACCTCTCTCCAGAGAACAATGTAGGTACAATATTGACATTAGCTAGTGTGATCATAATAGGGTTGCTAACCTCCAGGTGGATACTATTTGCACATAATAAGGCTAGCAGTCACAGACTGTATAACTTGTGAATTTACTAAGGTGGTGATGGCCACTAACCTGGATAGCTTTAAAAGGGGCTTGGACAGATTTATGGAGAAATCGATTCATGGCTACCAATCTTGATCCTCTTTGATCTGAGATTGCAAATGCCTTAACAGACCAGGTGCTCGGGAGCAACAACCGCACAAGGCCATTGCTTTCACCTCCTGCATGTGAGCTCCCAAAGGCACCTGGTGGGCCACTGTGAGTAGCAGAGAGCTGGACTAGATGGACTCTGGTCTGATCCAGCTGGCTTGTTCTTATGTTCTTATGTTCTTAAGTCTCCAATTTATTAAATCTCTGAAGATTTATCAAAGCCAGAACATATCAGGAAGCTGGTCATTAGTATTGGGTTTTCAATATTAAGTCAATAGCTATCCCTATGGAGATTAGGGAAGTGAAGAAGTGTTACTAATACTTAGGAATGTGCTTATTACTGTAAGAGAGAAATACTTGAAGGTGCATTGGGGCACTACTGAGATACAGCCCCATAAGTGTATATACAGTAGACTTAATAAATTCACAAGTTATATGGTCTATGACTGCTAGCCTGATTGTGTGCAAATAGTTGCTTGCTTGGAGACAGGGGCGTAATGTACATGGGGCAAGCCAGAGTGTTTGCCCTGGGCATCAGGGACCTGGAGGTGCATTGGCAGCCACCCACCTTTCATTGCCCCATTTCAGACCAGCCATGTGAGCAGTGGCAACTCGACGGGGCCCTGGGGGGCTGTTGCTGCATTTGGCACTGCTGCTGACTCCTCCATGCGGGCCCAGTACTGAGGGCACCCTGGCCACCTCTGTGCTCCAGGTGGTCAGAGAGACTTAGTAGAGCCCAGGACCGCTCAGCTGATGATCCCTGGGAGTTGTAGTCTAGGGGCAGGGACGGTAAGGGGAAGGGAGGTGAGTGGCCCTCATTGCTTGTGCAGAGGGAGGTTGCTGAGTGCGTGGGCACTGCTTGTTGGGGCCACATGTGACAGCAAGTCCAACTTGACCATCAGCAGGAGGCATGAAGACAGCTGTCTGGGCACACCAATCTTAAGCAAAGAGTCTGCTGTGTTTGCATTGACAAGCATTATCTAGTGCCCTCAGAGTCAAGTTTCCAAACACGCTCAGAAGAAAGGAGGATATTCAACAACATCCGTCAACTCACTCGCCAAGTTCCTTGGGAGCACCTCTGTAGAGAAATGGCGTTCCCCTCCCTTCCCCCCCTTTCCAACCAGGCACCAGAGATCTGGAGGACGTGACTGGAGGGAAAAAATGCAGTGTGTCTAGTGGTGGTGAACCTTTGGCACTCCACTAGCAACACTGATAGAGGGAGCCAAAAAGGGGTGGTAATATAAAAAGAAGAAAGAAGAAGAAGAGTTTGGATTTATATCCCCCCTTTCTTTCCTGCAGGAGACTCAAAGGGGCTTACAATCTCCTTGCCCTTCCCCCTCACAACAAACACCCTGTGAGGTAGGTGGGGCTGAGAGAGCTCTGAGAAGCTGTGACTAGCCCAAGGTCACCCAGCTGGCATGTGTGGGAGTGTACAGGCTAATCTGAATTCCCCAGATAAGCCTCCACAGCTCAGGCGGCAGAGCTGGGAATCAAACCCGGTTCCTCCAGATTAGATACACGAGCTCTTAACCTCCTACGCCACTGCTGCTCCTAACAGCCAGAAACCTGTGTGGGGGTCTTCTTTTTGTCTTGGCTTCTTTGTTCTGAGGAGAGCAGGGCAGGGCTCTTGCCTGAGCCGAGAAGGCAGCGGCCATTTCCTAGGCCGTGTGCTCAGCCAAGTGACGTGAGCTCTTCGCAAATGGCAACTGTTTAAGCTCTGAGGACCTACCCTGCTTTCCACCATCGATTAGGCAGGGTATGTAATAGTGATAGGGAAAGGGGATTCACGTGTTGTCTCCTTTTATTTGTTATTCCTTGCTTATCTGGTGCAGTGCCAAAAGGTTCTTGTGATTGTTCTATTGTTAATAAATACTTTCTTTTCAAACCTAACATTTGGTGGACAGTTCTTTGTGCCACGTATGCCCCACTGACTTGGACACGCTATTTGATTAGGAAACTGAGGCAGAGGCCTTGAGACAGGTAGAGGAAGCTGGGAAATCCTGGTCTTTCCCAGTGGGCAGTCCTCAAAGGATCAGGTGGTGGCATCTCCTGATGATACCACCTAGGTTTAGTGAAGTTTGGTTTAGGGGGTCCAAAGATATGGACCCTCAAAAGGGTAGCCCCATCTACTATTAGCTCCCATTGGAAACAATGGGGGATGGGGCACCCCCTTTGAAGGTCCATAACTTTGGACCCCCTGGACCAAACTTCACCAAACTTGGCTGGTATCATAAGGAGTGTCACCTGATAGTAGCCTGAAATTTTGGTGCCGCTAGCGGCTAGCCTAAAAATGTGCCCCCTGGAGGCCAAAAACCAAAACAACACTTTAAAATACAAAAAAACTCACAAACGGGGGGGGGGGCAGAGTTCCAGACACGCAATGGGGGGGTGGACCCGAGAACCCCCCCCTTACCTACGTCCTTCGGAGCACCTCTTTTTCCCCAGCAGCAACCACACGGAGGGTTGGCTTCAAACTGCCTTTGGACTCAGCACAATAGTCCAGGAGAGTCCAGCTGCTGAGAGATCAAAGTGTTGCTATTTAACATTAGTTCCTCTGCCCGCCTCTCTCTTCACCAGGTAGTGCCTCAATTTCACGTAGCAGCATCAATTTCAAATCTTGGTGCACCTGGCAAAGGTAGTACCTTTGACTTCACTTTTTCTGTGTGACAAAAGCAGCTGAGACTTCAACTCTGCTTTCAAAGTGGAGCACTTCGTAACGGTTTTTCCCGCTCTCTCCCAGGTTGGTATTATTAAGCTGTCGTTGGTAGTCCGTACTACAATGCGTGGGGCTACCACTGAGTCGTTAAATGCGTCTCACAAGAATGTTCCCTGCCTGACAATGATCTCTAGACTCTAGTAATGGGGTGCATGAAGATTTAAAGCTTCGACCCTAAGGTATATCATTAGAATGAAATTATTTTGTTCTGCTTTAGTAATTCTTTCTGGGAAACATGTATTTGAACGCTTCCTCTCCCATCAGACTTAAAAGAAGAACATACGGAATCTTCAAAAATGACCATTATAAAATGGGAAGATATTGCTTACAAATATAGAAGGTACTTTATTATATCAAATTGTGTTCAAACCACAAAGACCAGAGTATTAATATAATAATAATAATAATAATAATAATAATAATAATAATAATAATAATAATTAGGAGCTCATCTTTCAAAGACTTACTTTGCACAAGATTGATTTTGAAAATGTTGTTTGTCACATATATGAACCATGAAAATAGGTTTTTATAGAAATGTGTTTCTGTGCATATGGTATTTGCACCACAAACAGGTGAATATTGAGATGAGTTTTATGAAAATTGCAAATATAAAGCATTGTTCATAGTATGTTATAACTGGAATGAAGTATTTTGCTGGTGGCCTATAATAGTTCCATGGTGTTCACTTCTCTAGGAAATTGTCAGTTACATTTTTAGAGTTCAGTTGGGATTTGTAGAGGATATAGAGGACTATCCTGCAACTTTTTGTACAGTTGTAACGCTCGTCAAGGTGTGTGGAATCTGATTTAGAATTTACAGGGGCCATTTTTTGTGGAATGTGTCACTGATCCCCAAACATGAATGTTATAATCTAGACTGGCCATTCTTTCTGTAGCATTTTGATCAATTAGTAATAAAAATGCAAACTGTTTACCAATTCTCTGTTTCAGAAATTGCAAGAAAAGGCAGAAGAATCAAGGTATACAAGAATATGACAGTTAAGTATATTGTGATAATCTTTCATTGTATTCTTTTCTATAGAATTTCTCATGGCTTTAGAATAAATGAAATCACCAGTATCCATTTCATTTTGACTCCTTCTTGTCTGTCTGTCTGTCTGTCTGTCTGTCTGTCTGTCTGTCTGTCTGTCTGTCTGTCTGTCTGTCTGTCTGTCTGTCTGTCTGTCTGTCTGTCGGCTTTCATTCAGATTTTCTTTCTCTTTGTCTCTTTCTTTCTCTCTCTTTCTTGCCCTGTCCCCCAACTCCACTGCCCCACTGTGGAGGCCATGCTGGGGCAGCAGAGTCCCGTGGGGACAGGCGCAATTTCAGTGCTTGCCCTGGGAGCCATGTTCATTAGTTACACCCCTGCTTGGTGACTTCAGTTGCACACACACACACACACACACCCTTTCTATTGGACACACAATGAAACCTCCAGATGAAATCTGGACATCTCCAGGAATTATGACTGATCTTCAGACGACAACAAGGCCCCTCCCCAAACACTGGTCTCCCCAGCGTTCCAGCCCCAAATTTCCAGCAATTCCCCAAGCTGGAGTCGGCTACCTTAGATCATAAGCAAATCAGTTATTCCAGAATAGTTAATGGTGGGCCATACTGCATATGGCTCCTTTGAAGACTTCAACACATGTTCAAATTGAAAATGGGAAGCAATAATAGATACTAAAAGCTCAACAACTTTCAAAGTTTAGCATCGCTAATTTCTGGTTCTTTGAAAAATCTGGCCAACTACCCACCTCTTCAAAAGGGTGATAGCATTGAAGGAGCCAGTCTTTGGCTACCAATCTTGATCCTCCTTGATCTGAGGTTGCAAAGGCCTTAGCAGACCAGGTGCTCGGGAGCAGCAGCAGCAGCAGCAGCAGCAAAAGGCCCTTGCTTACACATCCTGCAGGTGAGCTCCCAAAGGCACCTGGTGGGCCACTGCGAGTAGCAGAGTGCTGGACTAGATGGACTCTGGTCTGATCCAGCAGGCTCTTTCTTCTGTTATTATGAGCAGTATATCTGTAATATGGCACACCGTCAGCTATTCAGGAATAACTGATTTGTGTGAGGGATCTTCAAAGCTACAAAGACTCAAAATCTGTGCATATTGCAGAATCCCATACTATCTCTGCGTGACTCCCAAGATCCCTCACACACACAGCTGATCTACCCAGAGCCACCGTAGCCACCCAGCACAGCTCGGTTTGCCTGGTCCCCCCGCCAGCTCCTTTGCTCCCCCCCCAACACACGTCCTTTTAAAAATGCATCACCATTTGTGTTACCCTAGGCCAGTGGTGGCGAACCTTTGGCACTCCAGATGTTATGGACTACAATTCCCATCAGCCCCTACAATTGGCCATGCTGGAAGGGGCTGATGGGAATTGTAGTCCATAACATCTGGAGTGCCAAAGGTTCGCCACCACGGCCCTAGGCCCTTCTGTACATGCAAGAAAATGCGCTTTGAATCCGCTTTGCAGTTGGATTTTACTGTGTGAAAGATCAAAATCCACTTTCAAACAATTGTGAAAGTGGATTGAAAGCACATTATTCTGGATGTGCGGAAGGGGCCTCTGTTTTCCACCACCATTTCCAATCATTTCCATTGGCCATAGCAGCCCTCCCAGCATGAGACTTGGAGCAATCGCCCGGGCTGCCCATAGGTAAGACCAACTCTGCCATCCTACTTGGTGCATGTACCTGCAGGCACTGGCCAGCTGTAAGTGGGCAACGGCAATGGTTCAATGCAAAGTACTTGTGAAGTTGTATAAGCTGGCTAAATGAGGGCAGCTGGGAAGTAAGTGGATGCAGCATCCCTCCACTGGGTCTACCTCGTTCTTGGTGCTGGCTGGTTGTGAGCAGGGTTGTCAGGTCTCCTGCGGCCACTGGTGGGCGAAAGGGGAATAGGGTTGGGAAACTCCTAGGGAAGACAAGGACCTCAGTGGGGTACAATGCCCTAGACCCCGCCCTCCAAAGCAGCCGTTTTCTCCAGGGGAACCAATCCCTGTGGCCTGGGAAAGAGTTGTAATTCTGGGCGGTCTTAAGGTGCCACCTGGAGGCTAGCATCTGTAGCTGCGAGAGACAGCACTGCACAGCTCTGCCTGGCTACATGGCCCCCCACTTCTACTGCCGCCCCTTCCTAGACTCTCTTGGGCCATTTATGTGCTTGTGGTCTCTGGCACATTGAGCATCTATTCGATTTGGGTTGGAATCTCAGATATGCTGACGTTTCTCCCTCTCCTGAACTCACCGCACCTCAGATCAGAGTATCTCCGCAGTTTCCAAAACCTCTGAAAGTAGGATCGAAAGGGCTTTTTTAAAAAAACTTTCACACTGAGAGCAGTAGACCCTTGAAACTGACCTGAAACTTTCATGGTCCATCAAATTAATACTAAACCAAAGATAGCACCCCTCCCTGTAAAACAGGCAGCAGGCAACGTCCCCAGCTAGAGGTTGCATGGCAGAACAAGGAAGTGGGGGGGGGGAGTGGAGGATCAGTTTGGCTGGGAACACTTCGCAGTAGGAGAATCCCTTTTAAACAAAAAAAGTGGGAAAACCCCACTGCGAAGCAAACAGCAATGAATAAGCATTGCATGCATAAATGGTCTTATTCACCTCTCAAGTCACTGCTGCTGACGCAGCTGCAGCCGAAAGGGCAGCTGATGTCAGGGAAACTGCACAGCAGACCTCTTTGAGTGTGGGGGCCGGGCAGCTACCCCAGCTGTCCCACAGCCAGGACCGCCAACGGCCACCCTTGCATTGTGCTGCCAGCATCCTTTCGCATTCAAACATCCCAACGTCAGCTGTGCGTCTCCCCACACCACCCGTCCGCGAGTGAGTAAAAATAGCATTAGTGATACAGTTACAGGGGTTGGTGTCCGGTATGAAGAACAGCACTTTGGTGCTTCAACTTTCTACGAACACTTCTTCCATCACACAATCAAGCTGATTTGTCCATCAGTCTAGAATCATTTCACCTCTATAACCTGAGACTCTGCACTATGTTCACATGTCACACAAGACTTCCATCCGAAGAAGAAGAGGAGGAGGAGGAGGAGGAGGAGTTTGGATTTATATCCCCCCTTTCTCTCCTATAGGAGACTCAAAGGGGCTTACAATCTCCTTTCCCTCCCCCCCCACAACAAAAACCCTGTGCGGTGGGTGGGGCTGAGAGAGCTCCGAAAAGCTGTGACTAGCCCAAGGTCACCCAGCTGGCATGTGTGGGAGTGCACAGGCTAATCTGAATTCCCCAGATAAGCCTCCACAGCTCAAGCGGCAGAACGGGGAATCAAACCCGTTTCCTCCCGATTAGAATGCACCTGCTCTTAACCACTATGCCACTGCTGCTCCAGAGGAACCAGCTATAACCAGAAAGTTTATTTTATTTACTTCATTACAGTCCTGGCTTCCCAATGAGAACTCAAAAGCAGCTTGCCCTGGCTTCCCTCTCCTCCGTTTTATCATCACAACAATCCAGAGGGGTGGGGGAGGCTGAGAGGGGCTGGCCCAAGCTCACCCAGCAAGATTCCACTGCAGGGAGGTAGATTTGAACCTGGATCTCCCTAGATCCTAACCCAACACTCTAACTACAACATCATGCCATGCTGGGCCACACAACAGCTTAAGTTGTAAGACCATACAAACCATCCCTTTATATTCTAAGTTTTAGAAAACCTTTCTTATCAATCATCCATTGAACTAATATTGTTCTTTTAAGTTTAACTATTAAAAAAACCTACTAATCATTAAATATATTGACTACAGTGCATACACCAACAAATAACAGAATACCCTAAATCAGGTCTCCAACCTATGCCCCACCAGATGCTTATCAGCCTCTGTCAGCATGGCTAATTGGCAGAGTTGATGGGAATCGTAGTCCATGAACATTTGGAGGGCCACAGGTTGCGGATCCTTTCGCTAAATTTTACTAGTTCAACATTAAACTCTATTACCATCAATATTGATATAAAACACTATATTCCATATATTTTAGTTACTTGTTGTCAGGAGGCCTGCTCATATTGGGGTTGCTTTTGCTGCTTTCTGTATAAGGGGTGGTGGTGGAATGGGTTAATTGCAATACTGTCTGTCTCTGCCCTGTTTCTTGAGAATTATTTCATTCCCCAGGTGCTCCACCAGGTCAGTGGCTGGGCATCTTCACTGTTATCTCCTTTGCCGTTGTTTTAGGCGCGCTTTCCCAGGATTGGGGGGTGCAAGCCGTTTCAATTACTGGATCTTTGCGCGCGTAAATCAGTTCTGGCTTTGTCCAGGGAAGATCCACAAGCTGTTGATTAAACTGCTGATATACACAAGAGTTTGTCTCAGTCTTTGGAATTCTGACACTGGTCAAGATTACCAAAACGTTATTAAGACATATCAGCACAATAGTTAAAATACAACTTCCACCTCTCATGAAATTCCTGGTTTGGCCATCTGTTTACAAGGCTGGTAAACATTGCCATTTAGCAGATGCTCTTATCTTCCCTTCCCAGGTTTCTTGATCCGGACAAATTTCTGCTTTTCATTTGTGTGCCAATACCACTCTGGCTGCTGCTAATAAATACAGAAATAGTTCTTACAGTTCTCCTGGTAGGATCTTTGGCAAAATTCCCAATAACATAGTGTTTGCATCAATTTTTTTTTTGGAGGGGGGGGGGAGATTTATGCATGTATTTCTTTTCAGAATTTTAGAATATAACAAAAATCAAGATTCATTTTTGTATGATGTAATTTTTGGCTATTTTTATCTGTAAAGGTCTATTCTTATATTTGCTTTTATTATTCTTTTAAATATGAAATAAAATATTTTAAAATTGTTCCATTTTAATTTTAATAGAATGCAATAAATATCCATTTTTATAAAGATTTAATTTTTGGCTATGATTTTCTGTAAAGGTCTATTATAATTATTTTACATTCTGTTATTCTTTTCAATATAAAATAAATAAAACATTTTAAAACAGTCCATTTGAAATTTAATTTGCAATATATTTTATTTCTGCATGTATTTCTTTTGAGAAATTTAGAATGCAATACATATCAAAATTCATTTTTCATACAGATTTAATTTTTGGCTTTCTATCTGTAAAGGTCTACTTACTTGCACACTATTATTCTTTCTAATACAAAATCAATAACATTATTAAAATAAATAAAAATACATTCCTTTAGGATGTTGATAAAAATTAGGAGTCTGAACATTTGTTATCTAGCAATATATTCCCCCAACAATCTTTTTTTTTTACTTCTAACAATCTTACTGGAAAATTACAGATATAATGTAAAAAAAAGATAAATATCAGTAGGATAAGAGATAATTGTTAACGCTACGTCCAGCCTCCCATAAATAATAATATAAATGAACTGAGACAAGTGCATGCGCAGATCGACCGAGGGTTGCCGTGCCTATGAATAAACTGCTCTGGGGCGCATCAAACTACAACACCCAGAATGCATTGCCACGCAACTGCCGCAAAAAACCCTCCGCCGGTCGATCACCGAAGAGGAGGGGAGACACAGTAACGCACGTTAGAACTTTCCGATTCCGCCGCATACCAGGCGCGCCAATTAAAAAAAAACCGAACAGCCGCTCCACCTCCCAAATCTCTATGATGCCCTATCTTGTTTCTTTGCCCAGGTCTGTCAATCGGAAACCGGAAGTTTCCTACGCCCGCCTTTGAATCTACGCCTCTCCCTTCGGTGACAGCCTGAGATCTAAGAAAAGCGCGTCGCGGCGTCTGTCGCTCCATGGCGTGTTGCGTGCGCGGCGTGCGATTGGCCGCCTCTCCCTGCGGGTTGCTAAGCGACCAAGCGTGTGTGGGCGGGGCCGACTTCCTCGAGTCGGCGGGCTTTAACCTAACAGGTAGACGGAAGCTGCGCCAAATGGCTGGCGCAGCGGCGCATGCGCACTGGGGGCCGTCGCAGCCGGCTTCGCCGCGCAAGGACTGAGTGGCGGAGGGAGCGGCCCGGAGAAGGAGGATCCCCCCCCCCTTCCTCCGCAGCACGAGGCCGCCTCAACGGCCGGCCGGGCTGGCAGGTACCGAGAGCGGGAGGCGGGTGAGGAGCGGCCGGTGGGCCGAGAGGGAAGCCGGGAGGGGCGGGTGTGGCTCGGGGCGGGGGGGCGTCGTCGTCGTCGTGTCTCAGAGTGGGCCCGCGGGAGCCAGGTGGACGACCGGGAAAGCCCCCCTCCCCACACGGCTCCGGACGCCGCCCCCGCCCTCACGCTCTCCGCCTGCGCCCAGCGGAAGCCGCGATACTCTGGGGTACAAAAGGCCGGCCCTACGAAGCCTTGGGTGAGAGAGGCGCCTGTTTCTCCCGACTGAAGGTGGGAACGGACTTCGGTGCCTCCTAAGGCGGGCCCTGCTGTATCTGCCCGGTGGTCCGTCTGGCCCAGCATCCTGCGTAACGCACAGGCCGACCGGTGACCAGGGAGGGACAACACCGGGGCGCAGAAGCAGCCAGAGAGGCCGTAGCTCAGTGGGGTGTCTCTGCTTGTCACACAATTCAAAGTGCTGGTGCTCACTTATAAAGCCCTAAAGTCCTAAACGGTTTTGGTCCTGAATACTTTACAGAACACAGCTGCCCATTCCTGTCTAGGCACTGATGTCAGAGGGGGAGGCCCACCGGGCAGTCCCACCCCCTTTGAAGGTGGGGGGAAGCCCACAGGGCCTTCTAAACAGTGGCCCCTGCATTATAGAATGCCGTCCAGGTAGAGGCCCGTCTGGTGCCTTCTCGGAGTTTCAGTAGCTGCTGAAAACGAGCCTCTTTGCCTGCTTGTTTGATTGATTTCCACCGGGATGGGGAGGAATTCAGAGTGGCCTGTATACCCCTCCCACTTTTGGGGGTGGTTAGGTGTGGGAATGCTTTAGTTTAGAACGCATAATGGTTTTAGGTTTGGTTTTATTGTCATGTTGTATGGTTGTCATGTTGTATGGTTGATTGGTTTTATTGTCATGCTGTATGTGATTTTATTATGGCTTTTATTGTAACCCGCCCTGAGACGGTTGTAAAGGGCGGGGAATGAATCTAAATAATGAATGAACGATTAATAAATAATGCAGAAATCACCTAGTTTGATCCCTGGTGCTTCCGCTTGACAAGAACAGGTTGTCAACGATGGGAAAATCTTCTGCTTGGGAGCCTGGAGAGCAGCTGCCAGTCTGAGTCTGGATCTTGATGAATTGAGGTTCTGATTCATTATAAAGCAGGTTCATGTGTGTTGACTGCCTCTGAATGTGGAGGTTCCCTTTATTCACCATGAAGACTAATAGTTACTGATAGACCTGCCCTCTGTGATTCTGCCACAGAGAGAAACACATCTAGCTGTGACATACCTCCAAAGGCAAAACGTTAGAAACAAAAGCGTCCAGGGTCTGCAACCTGTGGCTCTCCAGATGTTCATGGACCACAATTCCCATCAGCCCCCTGCCAGCATGCAGGGGCTGATGGGAATTGTAGTCCATTAACAACTGGAGAGCCACAGGTTGCAGACGCCTGGTCCAGGCCATGGCCACACAGCTGAGGAAACCTAGAACAGCCATTCTGTCTAATCTCCTTTGATGAGCATGGCTTTCACTGCATCCATTGGTGGTGACTCTCTTGACTTTGGCAGTGACCAGGTTAGAAGAAGACCTTTTCTAATTTTCCATCCTGCCGCTGGTTTAGATTCCTCTCCAAGGAACTTAAAGCCCTCTGTTATTTTTTTACTCTAGTTTTGTCTTCATGACCACCCTTTAAAGAAGGTGAGGTTGAGGAAATGGTTGATTGGTTTAAGGTCTGCCGGAAAGGTTCATGTCTGAGTGGACATTTTCAGTGAAACTGTAGTTTGGTTGTGGAACACGTGTTTCAAACGGGGGCAAGTTTAGGTGACGAGGAAGATCTCTCCCGCTGTTGGATCTGCTTAGACCAGTGGTCTGATTGTATACAAGGAAGGTGTGTGTGGCTTGAACCTGGGCCTGACAGTTCATAGTCAGACACTAACTGTTAAATCACACTGGCTCTCTTAGTAGCCTTGCACCTGTAAGTGCAGAGATTGAATATGAAGAGCCTTGGTGAATCTGGCCACTGGTCCATCTAGTTCAGCATCCTGTCTCACAGTGACCAGCCTGTTGCCTTGGAGGACCAAAAAAGAAAACATACAATCTGAGACTTTTTCTTGTTGTTGGTGTGGCTGTAACTTTTATTTCTCTGTGTCTGATAGCCATTGATGGATCTCTTCTCCGGGAGACTGTCTAGTCCCTTGACAAATCTGCGTATGCCCCTGGCCATCACTATGTCTGGTGGCAGTAAATTCCATAATTTAATTGCTTGTTGAACTAGTTCATACTTCCTTTTGTTGGTTCTGGATCTGCTTTACTCCTGCATTCTAGTACTCCGCCATGGGCTGTTCCAGGAGTCTGCAACCTGTGGCTCTCCAGATGTGGCTCTCCAGTTGGCCATGCTGGCAGGGGTTGATGGGATTTGTAGTCCATGAACATCTGGAGAGCCACAGGTTGCAGATCCCTGAGCTATACTGTGTCTCACCAAAAGAAAAAAACAAATTGTAACTTCATTCAGGCCCTAGGACCCAAATGGAGCAATCTAAAACAAAGATGGTCCTGCATGGGACAAATGAAGTTACAGTTTTGTTTTGTTTTTCTTCTGGTGAGACAGCGTATAGTCAAACGCTCGCAGTGTGATCTACCTCACACACCTGTTGAGAGGATAAAATAGGGAACAGTGTAAACCACTTTGGATTCCCAGTGGAGAAGATGGGGGATGAAGCAAATATTCCCAGCTTACTGCGTTTAAGGAAATGTTTTGAAATAAGTAGCAGGGGAAAGCAATTGGAATGCAGATTTTTAGAGACTGTCTAGCTGATTGTGATATATGTGCAATATACTGCTTCCCCTGTAATCCTTTCTGACTTCTGGAATATAAGCAGTTGCTTTTTAATCCAGCAGTTTCCATAAGTTAAGTAAACAAGAGAAATATGTTCTGAGGCTTCTTCATAGTGCTAGGAAATGCCTTTCTTGGCATTTCTGGCAGAAAGTTTGAGCTTAAAATTCAAGTCAGGTAGGTTTCTGTCCCTAACCTAAAGCCTCTTCTAACTTTCAAAATAAGAATTGTGTGTGTTTTTTTTAATTTGCTGTGTTTATTGGTGTGTGCACGCGCACAGTATGAACAGACTTTTTGCTTTTTGCCTATTCAGCCACTGGAACTGAAGATACGGAGGCATTGTAAATAAGCAGCAGCTACTGACGAGGCTGTTGTACATCAGTCAGGGTTTGGGAGTTATCAGTGCTTTTAATAGACTTGATTATTTGGCCAGACCAGCGTATATTTGAAAATCAAAGCTAGTATAATACTCAATTTGCTTGTTTAGTCAGCGTAACTAGAGTGTCTTTAAAATTTATTACAGTAACAGCAGCTGTTAAACAAATCTGTTTGAAGAGCCCTGAAATAGGTTCGCTGTAGGGAAAGCTGCGCTATGCTGCTCGACTCCCCCCTGACAGCTGCAGGGATGGGGGGCGTACCACCCTCCCTCCTGCATTTGTTCACAAATGGTCCTCCAAGAAAGTTGGCATTCTCGATTTTCACGGGATACTGAACAAGATACCAGTATTCATCTCTAGTAGCTGTTGTTGTCTGGTGGGTTGTTCACAGATGTTCCAGCACCTGTCCTTCTACACTGGTGGGTGGCAAAGGTATACTCTGGAAGGGTTTTTTGGGGGAGACAAGAGAAAGCAGATATAAGGAGGCGGGTCTTGTGGGCCCTTGTCGCTGGTCTACAGGGTTGTCTGAGCAAACTATCCCACATGCCTTTATCTTCACTGTGTTACATTCCTAAGGTACTGATCCCCCCACCCCTGAAAATATATAGACAGAAGGCTACTTTAAGTGCGTGCACATTTTTATATAATGTGATAAGAGTTTGTATGCAGGTTGGGAAGCTTTGTGATACTTACTTTTCTGTGCTTCCATAGCAGGTTCATGAATGTGAGCCTGAAAAATATTCAGAACAATGTCAATATCTTGAACACTATGAAAATGTTAGGTGCCATCCGTGTACGGCCAGAACAACTAATAAAAGTACCTTGGTGTAAGAATTTTCATTTTCAGGGAAGCAAAGGTACCTGCTCACCATGGAACTTTCTAGCAAGCGCAGGTTCTTTCAATTTCAGCCATAGATTTTCTACTTGAAAACTGCAGCTTTTTAACTTTGCCCCATCTGAATGCAATCCAGAACAATTGTTAGATAAACAGGCATACAGTTAAGGAAATAAGAGCCTCTATTTTGAAATGGTTAGGTGCATGCGTCCCGCTCTTTACATGAAAGGTTCTGATAACTTTTTTCCACTTCATCTGTTTTGCACCTAGTTTGATTTCGATTAAGTATCACAATTGTTTCTAGAATGGCAGCCTCTGCGTTCTCCAGTTTGAGCGAGCAGTAAATATTTAAAGGTTCTAACTTATGCATATGAACGAGTGTAAATCCTATTAACCCATACAAGATTTATGTCTGAGTAAACACACCTAAAACCAGACTGGAAATTACTTAAATCTCTTGTCAAGACATGTCGAATCAAACTCCTGTCATGTTTATATACACTAATTCCTGACCAGCGTATATTTTCTGCTCGTTTATTGTCATTGCTACTTTCTGCCTTTCTTGCTCCTGACAGCAAATATTTCCCTTCTCTTTACTGATGCTCTTGTTTAGTTGGTTTGGCATTTGGGAACAAACAGATTTCTCTGTACAGAGTATATCCAGCTACTTATTTTGGCTTTCTGAGGCAGTTCTTGCTGAACACATAGGTGTAAGCAATAACTTGAAGGCAGTTCAGCATATAGCACAGAAATTATCTGAAGTGAAGGACAGCTGGGGACAGAGGTTGTAGAAAGCCAGTGAAAGAGAAGACCATAGTAGCCTCTCTCACAAGAGAGAGTATTTAGTTGATGAAAAACATGGCAACAATTTGTTTCCAAAGACTACCTTTGCTAGGTTTTAAGATGGTTCACGCCAGAGTGCTGGTAGCTCTGTTTACAGTTTGGTGAAGTCTAATTTGTGGCCTGTTTTAGGATGATCTCATTAACATATGTTTAATAGCAATTTGTCCTTGTCAATGAGAAATGGGATATGTGGAAACACCTCTTCCAAATTTGGATGGGATGACTAGCAAATAACATCCAGCCAAACGCTCAGTGAATTGATGCTGAATAAATTGCTAAGCCAGCAAAGAGGGTAGAAGGAAGGGGAAGTTTGCTGCAGTACATGTGTACACTTTGCACATTTTTGTGGTGTCAAAGTTGCAGTGCTCACAGCAGCTCAAACACTCTAGTGATCCTCCATCTCTCGGTGCCACGGATCATATCCTCGAAAGGCACTGTGTTCTTTGTTCAACAACTGCTAAGTGGCTCATTGTGCTTTACATTTTGTGGTCATGCCAATAAGTGTGGCACTGAAAACTGGACTATAGACAATGTTAATTTTCAAAATAAAATGATATCCTAGAGTAGACATTCAACATTTGAGACGTCTTCCAAACAAAATAACATCAGTATGAATAATTTTTAAAATTTCCAAAATCTACCACATAAAACCCATTCCAGTGAGCATCAGCAGATTTTCCTAAACATTTTATCGGTACCCAAAAACCCGTAAAATCCGGAGTGGTGGAAGAAACCCGAACTGGGAGAATGTGATCAGAAGGTGCAGCAATAAACAAAGGAGAGCAGCTTTCTTTCACTGGAGAGGAGAGAAAAACAGCACACAATTCTTAGCAAAAACCCTGCAAAAAAACAGGAGTGTTATTTTAGGACAACCCAAAAGTCTAGGTTCCTGGTGAACCTGCGTGGGGAGAGCATTCTGCAGCGGCAGTGCCATCACTGAAAAGACCCTGTGCCTTATTTTCTCTCATCTTGCCCTCACATGCAGCGGGGTGGGTGGGCAGGAGAGCTTTGCAGGCAAGCAGGTTCTGGTCGGCTGGTATTTTTGGCCTTAGGGACGGGATCAGGTGGCCTTGTATGATAGACATATACACATTTTTATTTACATTCTCCTTTCTCGCTGAGACTCAAGGTAGATTGCAGAACATAAAAAATTTGATCAGACAGCGTAAAAAATCCAGTGAACAATTCATTCATTAGAACTAGGATTACAGAAAGCGACTTCTTGTGAGATAGGGGGAGGGAAGGAGGGGGAGGGAGTGTGGGGTGGCATGCAAGGAAGGGGAGGGGCCCCGGCATCTGGATCTGGCCCACCCACCCTAGCAGAGGGAGGGGGAAGGAAAGAAGGGGTGGCATGCAAGGGACAGGGAGTGAGGGAGGGGAGAGGGAAGGGAGGGGTGACGGTGACATGCAAAGGAGGGGGGACCTGTTTAAGGAACGGCAATATGCTGAATGGACAGGGCTGGATACAGTGAAAGCGACAGCAGGCATATAGTCCAATTCCCTTATAAAGGTGACCTGGCGAGGGTCCCGTTATGCAACAGTTGTAATCCCTTTATAAGAAGGTTAGTGATCTGTAGGGTGTGGCTTGCTTATTAGCCCACTACTGTTTTCTACTAGCCAGCTGTAATGTAAAATCTGTCACTGTATTATTGCTTGCAACAATCAGTTAATCTGTAGATTAAGTATGTTCTCCTGCATGGCAGGAGGTGGAACCCAGTGGCCCTTGTGGTCTCTCCCACCTCTATGATTCTGAGGAATTCAACTTCCCATCTTCAGTTTTATCGATCTTAACGAATATATGAAATACATTGCCTTAAAACTGTTTTGCAATTTCTTTTACCCATTTGCCATTTCAAACTTAATTTTTTTCAGCAAATCAATAATTTTCATAATTCTCAGGTATTGTACAACATGTACCTTTTCTGGAAAGGAAATGTTCTTAGAATGCCAAGTTCTTTAAGCCAATTAATTTGGGATTTTGCTTGTATCACAAGACGTACGTGCTGTACAGTGAAGTCATTATAATGAAGTCATTATAAACACTGCACAGTTGCTGCAAAATAGTTAATTTTGGAAGCCTGAATGAAGTAATTTATCACAAAAGCGAACTGACAGGTTTTTAAAAAATGAGTTCTTGGGCAACGTAAAGGATAACATGTTTTCGTGGCAAGAATTCAGTGTGTCCACTTTTTTGGGTACAGTTTTTCCAGGTAAGGAGAAAGGGGCTGTCACTTATTTTGGAGTCTATTTTGTAGCTGCAAACAAATTCAAACACTTGATGTTCTTGCGGAAGGGGTGGTTGGGGAGATATCTGGCACAATGGCTGTGAGTTCCCTTGAACTCCACTGCCAGTCTAGACCCATGGAGTCCAGCCTTTTTATCAATAAGCTGGCTCAGTTTAAGAAAGTGACTTCCTGTTCACAGTGGAACTTATATCAGTGCTAGCAGTAAAGCCCGTTGTACGAACAAATACAACGGGCTCTACAAAACTGTTGGAGAGAGAATGGTGCCCACCAAGGGGGCCAACCCCTCTTGCCTTTCCTCCCCATTTGGTCCCACAATTTACAATTGATAATGAAAACCTATCTTAATTATTCAATTTTTTTAAAAAGCTTACTTACAAATTCCCCCCACACACATACTAAGGAGAAGCACGTAGTGGTGGGAGAAGGGCAGTATGGCTTCCTACAGCAAGAATTGCTGGGAAGTGTAGTTCTTGCCCCTCCAGGAGGAGCTGGAATCTGGGCCCAGATGACTACAATTCCCTGTAACTTTCTGGTTCATCGTCAAGAACACAGTGCTCAGTTATATAATAAGATATTTGCACATGATCTCACTTTAATATGGCTTCTCTCTACATTTTATCCTCACAACAACCCTGTGAGGTGGGTGATGGTGAAAGCATGTGACTTCCCCAAGATCACCCAGGTAGTTAGCATGGCAGAGCAGCGATTTAAATGTGTGTTTGATACTAGTCTGATAGTATCATGAAGCCATGCCGTATCCCTACTGAATCTCCTGTTGGGTTTGAAATTTTGTTTTTAATTCAAATCAGTTTCAAATCTGATTAGGGTTTTTTTTAAAGTCTCCATCACCCTGGGATGGGCAAAATAGGTTACTTTTAGTATTGGTGTTATACTTTGTCTTGTTCTTTTTGGCCAATGATAGAAAGGAAAGCAGCAAGCTGTGACAACAGTAGCAGTAAGGAAAGCAGGTTTTTTTGGATGCACAAGAAATCCTTGATGGACAATTAAAATAATAGTTTTGTGTTCCTAGTGCTGAGAGAGTCTTAAGAGCCCAGTGCAGCAAACTCCTTGACCTTAAAAACTCACGCACCAGGCTGAAAACATCCTTGCCACTGGCAAGTGCTTTTGTGGAACTGTGTTATTAGTACTTGTTTAGGGATGCGACTAGAAAGAAGACAGCAGTGATTCAGGCAAATCCGGGACCTAGCCTTAGTTTATTGAAAACCCTACAGGGTTTTCTAACTGGGACTCCGGGTGGATGACATCGAGCCTTCGATCCTCCCAATGTGAGATATTCAACAAACTTCTGACAGCCCCTCAGCTTGGCTTGGAAGCAAGAACAGCAAGGAAGGAAGCAGAAAGGAGCTGAAAGCGTGATTAATCCTGGTGCCTGGATTTTGCCCTCGTTTCTTCATGCTACTAGAACAGAGAGCAATCAAGGGAGTGCCCAATCCAGTCTGAAGGTCCCATTCATAAACGCAGTTCCGTCGATTATCGCCGGGTCTTCATACTTCACAATATTTGCCTTGATATACAGTATATACTCATGTATAAGTTCACCCGAATATAAGTTGTGGCACCTAATTTTACCACAAAAAACTGGGAAAACTTATTGACTCGAGTGTAAGTCTAGGGTGGGAAATGCAGCAGCTACTGGTAAATTTCAAAAATAAAAATAGACACGGTCAGGTGCTATTTGGGGGTTTCTGCCACTGACCCACCATCTCACCAATCCCAAGGTCTCTGCCACCGACCTCTCCATCCCGCAGCTTGTCCAGCTCACCCAGGTCGACTGGCTGTCACCCGCCGAGAGCCAGGGGCCGGCCGCTGCCGAGAAGGCTGCAGAGGCAGAGAAAGTGGGTGAAAGGGGGAAGGCAGAGAAGAAGGCAGAGGAGAGCGAAGCAGAGAAGGTGGCTGAAAGGGGGGAGGCAGAGAAGAAGGCAGAGCAGGGCAAAGCAGAGGCAGAAAAAGCAGCTGAAAGGGGGAAGGCAGAGAAGAAGGCAGGAGAGAGTGAAGACGGGAGAGGGAGAATGCCACACAATAATTAAGTGGGACCCTCACTCGCGTATAAGTCGAGGGGAGGCTTTTTCAGCACAAAAAAGTGCTGAAAAAGTAGACTTATATGTGAGTATATAAGGTAGTTGACCATTTTATAGCAGTGACTTGAATTCCGCTGTCGCCGTAATAGGTTATGAGAAGCTGGGAACACCTTGCCATTTCCATGTGTTTATCTTCAAGATAGTGACCTACTCATATTCATCACTAGGTCCGATTCCCCAGCATGTTGCTGAGTAGTTCTGTATCCAGCAACAGCATGATAGCAGCTTTGTCATCATCCATTTACAGCAGATACTATCTGGATGCCTCTGGAAGTTCAAAAGCCAGGGCATGAAGAGACAATATGGTGGATGGTGTTTGACTAGGATCTGGGCTCAAATCTCCACTCACCATGACACTCACTGGGTGACCTTGGGCTAGTCTCGGCCTAATCTTTGCCACAGACAGGAAGGGAGAGGACAATGTGTCCTGCCTTGAACTCCTTAAAGGCGGGGCAGACTAAAACGATACTAAATAAAATAATTATAACTTATTATTTGTCCTCCGTAACTAATAAAGCATGCTGAACATGCTGTGTAGTTATCATGGCCAATTCATAAATCTTTCTCTCTCTCTCTCTCTCTTTTTCGTAGCTATATAAGCCAGTGCTCATTGCTGTCCCTTTCAGTAGTAAATTCTGTCTTGGTTAGTAGAAGGAAAAGGAGAGAAGGGAGCAAGAAAAGGGGAGAAGATATAGGGGCTGCCAGAAGGAGGGACAGGGGAAATAGTGATTGAAGGGACATGGGGGGAAAAAGATGCCCCCTCTTTCCCTTCCCTGGTAGCCCCTATATCCTCTCTTCTTTTTCTTCTCTTCTTTTCCTCCTGCTACCCAACCTACTTCTCCCCCCAATTTTCAGATGAGTTTATTCATTTATTCACCATTTTTCTCTTCAATGGGGACCCCAAGCCTCCTACATTATTCTACTGGTCCTTCTTTTTATCCTCACAACAAACCTGTGCAGTAGGTTAGGCTGAGTTTGTGTGACTGGTCCAAGGTCACCCAGTGAGCTTCCATGGCGGCGTGGTCTCCCACATCCCGACCTGAAATACTAACCAATGCACCACACTGGATTTCATGCAGTGGCAGCTCTTGAATACTAGCGAGCAGCCAGGCCCTGCCAGTGGTTGCCGCTGGACCTGGCTATCATGAGTCCTCTGGCAAAGGTCTAAAACAGGCCTGGAAAGAGCCTTTCCCTCTCTACCTTTTACTAGACGAAACCAAGGCCTGAAGGCTGACAATATTGTTGTGATTTCTTAGCAACCTCCACAAAGCCACTTCATTTGTTTTTTTTTAAAGGTACAAGCCCTACTTCAATTATTTTGGGTTTTTAAAATCTCACCCCAGGTTTTTGTTTTGTCTTTCTTTTTTTAAGATTTCAGATTTTTCTGCAAGCCTGGGGCTTTTCTTGGGTTTATAGAAAGAGCTGCCTTGCTATTAATGGCCCCAGTCTGTCGATTTAAATATATGCAGATGGGACCATGTTGAGAATTAGACAGGTTGGTGATATGAGGATGCTGTTTTCCTGTCCACTTGCCCAGGGCTATTCACAATTTTATAAATCTCTGTCTGACTCCCCTTTCTTACTAATGAAGCTTTTAAAGTGGAGAACGGTCCCATAGATTGATTTTTTTTGCCTGATAAGATTGTACTTCAACTCCTTAAATGCTGATCCACCAGAAACAGTCTTTTTCCTAATTACAGGTAGTTTAGATCCCTACCCCGGATGTTACAATATATGATGTTACAATAAACCATAGCTTGTGAACAGTGCTTTTTTAAAACTTTTAAAATTCAGGCCAACCAACAAGCTGTGGTTTGTGATGGCTGAATGCACAATTCCTTGTTTGTTCAATAGCACTGCGCTCGTCAGGCAACTAGAGAGAGACAACAGCATAGGACAGCAGAAATCCTTGCTTTCTAATGGCACTCCCTCCTTCCTTCTGCCTTTTCTGACGCCCCACCCGCCAGGGAAGACTCACCAAGCAGGATTGTGTTTCAGAAGCTTCAGCCTCTCCCATGGGGAAATGTTAAAAGGTAGCCAGACTAGGCCCTGACATGGATGGTCCAAGCCAGCTCAATCTTGTCAGATCTCAAAAGCTAAGCCAGGTCGGTCCTATCTGGCACTTGGATGGGCGACCACCAAGGCATACCAAGGTCACTGTGCAGAGGATTCTAGATCAAATCAAGAAGAAGAAGAGTTGGATTTATATCCCCCCTTCTCTCCTGTAAGGAGACTCAAAGGGGCTGACAATCTCCTTTCCCTCCCTCCACCACAACAAACACCCTGTGAGGTAGGTGGGGCTGAGAGCTCAGAAGAACTATGACTAACCCCCAGAAGCAAAGTTCACCAAGCCTGGATTCTATTACCAGGAGGCCTCCTGGAGCCACCTTGAAAGGCTGGCGCCTCTATCTTCAAAAATGGGCTGCCAGTGCTTACACACTCAGAAATTCCCCAGAATCTGCCAGGCTCTTCAGCAAGTTCTATGGTGGGATAAATAACTTTTCTCATCATAGACTTCAATGGGGCTAGCTGTTATGCCCAGCTGACTCTGTGGTAGAGGTTTCAGTGGGGAGGCAATCTGGTGGGGGTCTTTCTCTGGGTAGGGGCACTTATTTCCTACAGGGCTGCTGCTGTGAGTCTCCTGAAAGGAACCTGCCAAATTTGCTAAAGTTTACTTGGGAGGGGCAAATGCTGTGGGCATCAGGTTCACCTTCAACTGGGTGCCCACAGCATTTGCCCCTCCCAAGCAAACTTTAGCAAAGTTGATTGGTTCCTTTCAGGAGACTCACACCAGCAGCCCTGCTGTAAATTAGGCACCGCTACCCAGAGAAAGACCCCCACCAGAATGCCCCCCCACTGAAACCTCTACCACAGAGCCAGCTGGGCAAAACAGCAAGCCCCTTTGAAGTCTATGATGAGAAAAGGGTGGGGGGGAGTTGAGAGAGTTCTGAGAGAACTCAGCCTGCAGGCTTCATGTGCAGGAGTGGGGAAACAAAATAAGCTTTTTTGGGGCCCATAAAATTGAACCCCCAGAAGAAAATTTCACCAAGCCTGGATGCTATTACCAGGAGGGCCTCCTGGAGCCACCTTGAAAGTCTGGTGCCTCCACCTTCAAAAATGTGCAGCCTGTTTACACACTCAGAAATTCCCCATTGGCTACAATGGAGCCAATGGAACCAAAGCAGAGAATCTGGGCAAATTTCCTGGGGTCCTTGTCAGGGGCGCACTTTTAAAGCTAGTGGTACCAAAATTTCAGGATATATTCTAGAGACTGTCCTGATGATACCACCCGAGTTTGTTGAAGTTTGGTTCAGGGGGTCCAAAGTTATGCATCCTCAAAAGGGTAGCCCCATCTCCTGTTAGCTCCCATTGGAAATGGGGGATGAGGCACCCACTTTGGGGGTTCATAACTTTGGGCCCCCCTGAACCAAACTTCACCAAACCTGGGTGGTATCATCACGATAGTCTCTGGATGATACCCTGAAATTTTTGCGCCACCTGCAGACTAAAACGTGAAGAACTCCCAAAAATACAAAAAAATTCATACGAACCCGAATTTTTCGGATTTACCCAAATATTCGGGTTTATATGAATATGTTATCTTATTCAGGCATACAGATAATTTTATGCCCAAATAAATCCAAATCCGAATTTTACGGAATTTTTAGGATATTAACCTACCCTAATGGTTACCAGAAGGAGCTGCGTGGCGTAGTGGTTAAGTGCTTGCACTGCCACTCACACGGTCAGGAGTTCGAGCCCCCTGTGGGTCAGATATCCTGGCAGCTGGCTCATAGTCAACTCAGCCATCCATCCATTCCTTGGTCGGTAAATGAGTACGTAGCACATAGCTAGGGGGTAAAGAATAGCTGGGGAAAGCAATGGCAAACTACCCCACAAAAATGGCTTGCCTATGAAATCACTGCTTACAGTGGTACCCCAGGGTCGAACACGACTGAAGGGGAAACTTTACCTTTAACGGTTACCACAATTTTTTTTTAAATATTGTTTATCTCTCCAGTGTAAGAACATTTCCAAATGTTTTGTTGAGAAAGTCCTCCGACTTTTTCCTGCCATATACTTAGAATGAATGGCCTTGTTTTTCACACTAGCAAAGAGAAAAGATTTCATGGTAGGTTTTTTCCAGTCCTCGAATTGTCCCTATTTTTCCATTGGAAAAATATTCTCAACGTGGGTTTTTTTTTCATATTCTGCACTTTAGAGTATGGAAAACCTTGCCTTGAAAAAGCCCTTTACTTTCTCTGCAAGGGAAAGTGTTTCATAGGATTTTCTTTGAATTATTCACTATGCCTGTTTACGTTCTCATGAAGGACAACTCTTTTGCCTGGTAATCTCACTCCTCGCTTCTGGAAAGTTTTGGGCACTTGGCACAAAGTCCAGTGTGTCTCACACTCTCCTGGTCTGCGGCCTTTGTCTTCTAAGCGATCTTACTCTGTGACTTGGCATGTGAACACTGATCCACACAGAAATCCCCTCATTTAGCAGTTACCGCTTGTCTCTTAAACAGGAGGAACTGAGCTATGCAAAAGCCATAAGTCCTGAACAGCAAGGAGTTTTTGATTGCGCTCCTTAGTACAGAGGCTGCATTTAGTCAGAAGTAAATAATTTCAGTTATTTTATATAGCAACCAGCTAGCGTGTACGCATATGCTGGAACTGCATGAATGACCAAATGGGAGATTTTATCTGACTCTAATTTGAATTGGTCTGGGTGATTGAAATTAATCTGCCTTGTCCCATCAGGATGAACATGGTTCAGTTTTTCATCCCTAAACGTATTTTTCTGCATTTACTTATTTTAAGGAATGTCCTCCTAAGGGCCACCGAGGCAGCTACAAAATTAAAAACATGCATAATAAAATTAAATCTTAGAAAACATTAAACCTAACAGGAGCACAATGTTAAAACAACCAGCTTAGATTTAGTTTGTATTTTGATGACTCGCGTTGTTTGAAAGGATCCGTTTGATCCTCTGCATACCCAGTTTGAACTTTCAACGTCATGAACGATTGGATGTCACCACAGAATTGACTGCCAACAGTTTCTCTCTGCCACCAGATCAAATGAGTTAAAATAATAAATAGTATTGGTTTCAGTGTGTGCCCATGGGGTCGCCGGCTGATTTCTTCTTCCATTGTGAAAACCGTTCATTTAATCTCAGCTTCTTTAATCAATTTTCATTCTGACACCCATGGCTGCTAGATGGCCCTTAGCTGTGTTTGTTCAGCAGACATAAATAATTTTTAAAGTTTGCAGTACAAGATTTCCCTTTGCAAAGCCATGCTGACTTTCTGCATTTTGAAATGGAAGACAATAAAACCACCACTAGCGGTACCCATGGGACCCTGATCTAGCCTGTATCTTCTGATACAGATTACCTATTTATGTGAATGCTGGTGTGTGTGGTTTCCAGAGCCTTTTATCTGTTGCCCATGTGCGGTTCTAGTGATCCAACAGTCCCTATTTATCACTTTTGTTTTTGTTTTTTAATGTTTCCTGCACTTCCTCAAAGATGCTCAGGATGATGCAAATTATTCTCCCTTCCTCCATTTTAACATTGTTTATTTATTTTCTATTATATTTATTATATTTATTTTGTATTTATTTGCATTTATTCCCCGCCCTTTGTTTCATTCTAACTCTCAGGACAGATTACAATAAAAACCATACAACATTTAAAATACCAACAGCAAAAATCCAGCCACAGTAAAATCGCAATAAAACCCCATCCTAAAAAGCCGACACAGTCTAAAATCTCCCGCACCCATCCACAAAAAGGGGACGAGTGTACGGATATCTCGGGGCCCACCTCCCAGCAAGGGGAGGCAGCCAAATGCCTGGATGAAGAGGACAGTTAAGAGAGTAGGTGCCTGGTGAACCTGTGGAGGGAGGGCATTTCACAGTGTAGAGGCCACTGTAGAGAAGGCCTAACCCTGTTCACCTCCAGAGGGGGCAGCACATCATGACAGCCCTGTTAAGTAAGTGAGGATGAGACAGAATAACTGGCCCAAGGTTCACACAGTAAATTTCGCAACTTTTTATTTGTTACTTATTCAGTACACTGTTACCCTCCCCTTCCACCCATGAGACAAGTGGCCATTTGAACCTGGTTCTCCTCAGACTGACACTTGCTAACTACTGCCCCAGACAGACAGTAGTTGAAGGCACAAAAATTGCTTGCTGGATGTATATATATATATTTTTGGGGGGGGGGGTATATAAAATTAAATTGCTGTGTAATTTCTTCTTAGTTTTCTTTTGAAAATTCATTCCGATAGAGAAGTACTGCAAAGTTTGAACTCTGAAGAAAAGAGTAGATTGTAACCACTAGAATACATTTAAGAAATAACTAATAAGAAATATAGTCTTAACTATGTATGCATGAACCTAGAGATAACATTTAATCAGAGCTGGGATAGCTGGAATTCAATATGTGATGTGTAGTGGGTTGTGGTTTTTTAAATGTTTGTATGTTTTGTTTTATGTGTTGGAAAAAAACCCCAAATTTTTGAAGTTGCTTCTTAGTTTTCTACAAGTGTGGTGCCTCTAGTCTTCAGCTGTAACATGTTAGGCCAGTGGTTCTCAACCTGGGTGTCGCGACCCCTTTGGGGGTCGAACGACCCTTACACAAGGGTCGCCTAAGACTCTCTGCATCAGTGTTCTCCATCTGTAAAATAGATAAATGTTAGGGTTGGGGGTCACCACAACATGAGGAACTGTATTAAAGGGTCGCAGCATTAGGAAGGTTGAAAACCACTGTGTTAGGCGGTGGTCTTGTCTTGGGTTTGAATAAAAATAAGTAAAGGCTGCTTTCCTATGTAGAAGACAAGCTGCTGCCAGTCCTGGCTTTTAAAATCACCAGTAGCTGAGGTAGATTTTGTTTCCTGGTGCAAATGAGGGTAGTCTCTTGGGTATTACACACCCTGCTTGTTCATTCTATGCCCCTGTGCAATTTACGACTTCAACTGGGGTCGCACAGGTAGGGAATATACAGCTTCTTCTTGTAATTAAAATCATCCTTCCTGTCACCTGCCGTGAAATTCTTACTGTGCACTAGATATATTTCTGGAAGACCTTATAAGGTTGTTCAGGTAGTGCTTGCAGCTCTGAAATTCTGCTTCTTTATCAGTACTCCGGGGCGGGTTACAGACCAGTGGAGCAAAGGCGGAAAGGGTATTCCTGGTTGACAAAGTAGCTCGGAGTGCATTACCTTTGGAGGGAGGAGTCGTGATTTCTGTTAGGCTGAAGTTCAGGTTTATTGTGCCGTTCACCACTCATGAACCCCCCCTTCTGAGGCAATTTGAGAGGGTTGTTTTCTTAAAAAAAACCACAACCCTCCAAACTCCCAAGTGATGTCAACATACAACCTACCATCATTGCTCGATGAGCCATATAACGAAGGACCGGTCCAACACCATAGTCCCACTTCACCAACTGATGCTGGCTTCAGTATATGTGTGAAATGTTCAGAAAAGACACTATTAGATGCAGATCCTTACACTTCAAGGGAAGTGGCTAATTCTTTGCACCTTTGTGATTGAAGTCCACAGTAAGACCAGTGTCCTTGAAAACGACAACGAAACATTTTTAATTTTATAATTTCTTAAGAAGTATAAATGTTTTGTTGTATTTTATATAGAATGTTGATTATTTTGTCTGAAACGTGTGCTTTTTTAAAAATGTCAGTTTTATTAGTTAACGTTTTCTGAAATCTGTGTTCTGATGTTCACTGATCTGTGACCGTAATAAAGTTTGATTTGATCTGTAAGTTGAACAAAGCATAATAGGCATTGGTAAAAGGTAAAGTTTCCCCTTCAGTCGTATTCCACCCTGGGGTACCACTGCAAGCAGTGATTTTATAGGCAAGCCGCTTTTGTGGGGTAGTTTGCCATTGTTTTCCCTGGCTATTCTTTACCCCCTAGCTATGACCTAGGTACTCTTTTACCAACCAAGGAATGGATGGATGGCTGAATTGACCATGAGCCAGCTGCCAGGATGTCTGACCCACAGGGGGTTCGGACTCCTGACCACATGAGTGGCAGTGCAAGCACCTAACCACTACCCCACGTGGCTCCTAAGTATTTGGTAGCCTATTGTTAATTGGGTTCAGCCTCTAGTTCAGTGGTGATGAACCTATGGCACGGGTGCCAGAGGTGGCACTCAGAGCCCTCTCTGTGGGCACACGCAGGGTGGCCCCCCCCCCGCCCCCGGCACACACATCTAGGCTGGCCTGGGCCGCTGGGCTCGATTATTAGCATTAAACCTAAGACCTAGTTTTGGGAAAGCAGTGTACGTAACCCTGTTAAGGGCTGTTAAACCCCACTCATTTTCATGTGAAGAACTAAAGTGCGATCCTTTACCTGGGAGTAAGCTTGGTTGCTGGCAATGGGGCTTGCTTTTGAGTAAACCCTCCTAGGGTCGTGATTTACCCGTTGGAAATGTTGCACGGTTGCTTCAAAGCAAAGCCACCGACTACCACCAAGCTTATCCCTGAGTAACACACGCCTCAGAGCCAACCGGTTTTCTAAACTAAAACCTCAGTATCCAGGTTAAATTGCCGTGTTGGCACTTTGCGATAAATCAGTGGGTTTTGGGTTGCAATTTGGGCACTCGGTCTCGAAAAGGTTCGCCATCACTGTTCTAGTTCCTAGAATTCAGTGTTGGTGAACCTGTATAGTCAGTGAAATGACGTTTGAGGCCTGAAACATTTGAGAGAATTGACTTGAGTGCTAGTATCCAACTCTTAGGATCTTATTTCCGGTAGATTTAGTAGACAACAAACTTGGACTTCCATCACATAACTCCTCTTCTCCACTTCCCCACCACAAGTTTCTGGTAGTAAGTGAACTTGCTGGAATGGGAATTGAGGAACATTGAGGAACAGCGTCAAATCTCTGGTCTTTCAAGGTCAATATTATCTATTCTTATTGGCAGAAATCTTTAGCATCAACTATTGCCTGATTCTTTTCACTAGAAATGCAGCTTGGGATTGAACCTGAGGCTTTTAGTAAGCAAAGCTACCCCTGAGCCACAGTCCCTACCTGTGGCATTAACCTTGTAAGGTGGAACAGGAATGAAAGCTGCGGACTTGTTATAGTAACAAAGAATTGGTGTTATGGGTCACTGACCCAGGAGGAAACCTCCTTTTTGACTCCTGCCTTCTTTCTAACAACATTGTTTAGAAACCATGACGACTTCAGGGAAAGAGAACCTCCGACTGAAGAGCTATAAAAACAAGTCTTTGAATCCCGATGAAATGCGTCGCCGGCGGGAAGAAGAGGGCCTTCAGCTACGGAAACAGAAACGAGAAGAACAGGTACGCCAGAGTTTTTTCTAAAGATTGGGCTGCCAAGAGATGACTAAGCCTCCAAGGTGGAGTAGAGGTTTTGTCTACACTAAAGATTTGGGTTGCAAGAGATGACCAAAGCTCCAAGGTAGAGTAAAAATCTGGTTGACGTGCCTTCTGCTTGCACTGTATTGTAGGTTCCCTGGCTTAGGGGATCCAGACATCTTCTGGTGCCAAGCCATTGGCATGTGTATTGGGCAACTTGGTTGCAGTCAGACCATTTTCTTTTTAAAGTCACAGATCCGCAAGGCCCTGGTCGCTGCGAGGACCCAATTAGTTGAATCAACTTCCAGTTAATTTGCAAAGCAAAATCGATCCCAGAATCCTCTGCGCTTTGTCCTCTGATAGCAGCGTGGTCATACTGTTAACACCGGCAGGCCCTCAACTGCTTTGGCACAGACAATTTTTCCTAGTGTAGACACTGCAGCCATAGTCTCTGAAGTTCAGAATTGGTTGACTGTTCGTGGATTTGTGATCTTGAGACTGAACCATGGTATTGAGGTCCAACCATGTATAATTTCTGTAAATCTGCTTCTGAAACGTGCTGTCTTCATGAAATAATTCGCTTTCTGAAGTTCTCCTCTGCATAGCAGGAGATTCTGGGGGATGTTAGAGAGTGCGCTAGAATGCACTCAGAATACTTCATATGCGGATACGTGTGGGTAGGCTACATGCTGTACGTAACTCTCCTTTTTTCCTTGCTTAAGTGGATAACCTTAATCAGAGCCAAGCCATTACTTTGTTCTTCTGTATCCCTTCTCATTGGGTTAGCTCCCCTCAAATCAGAAATCAGTACTATATGCTAATACTATATGCTGAATACTGTTAAATACTCGTCCTCAATTATGACCTCCTGTTGAAAAATAACCCCAGTTCGGCTTCTCTCTCTCTCTTCCTCCAGTTGTTTAAACGCCGAAATGTTGCTACTGCTGATGAAGAAGCGGAGGAGGAAGTTATGTCCGATGGCGGGTTCCACGAAGCCCAAATGAACAACATGGAAATGACTTCGGTGAGTGACGCAGATGGACGATGCTCGGCAACACCGTTTAGAGCTGTTTTTACGGGGCCGAGTGTTTGTTGAAGGCTGCGGGATTGCTTTCTTTGTTTGCCGTATTTAGTAGCTTCTTTTCCAAACAGGAGATTAAACAATCATAAAACCATTACTATCTCAAGTAGTGTGCTGAGGGCAGCTGCATAAAACAGGCAGCATTTGAAAGCTCGGTCAACAGTTCCGTAGAAAGCAGTCCTGTTAGTTAAAAGACCAGTTAACAGGGACAACTTTGGTCCTTGTCAGAATACTGGTAGAAATGAGGTCAAAAGGAATCTCTTGGGGGCAAATATTCCAGAGTTCTGGAGCGGCTGCAGAGAAGGCCTTGTTACGTGTGGTCATCATGCTGACCTCCCTGTGAGCCTGAACATTAGACCAGGACTCTCTGGGTGATTTCAGTGAACTGCAGTGGGATTAGGATTAGACCAGGGGTCTGCAACCTGCGGCTCTCCAGATGTTCATGGACTCCAATTCCCATCAGCCCCTGCCAGCAGGGCCAATTGCAGACCCCTGGATTAGACATTCTAAAACCGTGGTGGCGAACCTTTGGCACTCCAATTGGCCATGCTGGCAGGGGCTGATGGGAATTGTAGTCCATAACATCTGGAGTACCAAAGGTTCACCACCACTGTTCTAAAAGATGTGGCCAGTTGACATCTCTGGTCCTGAGAAGCATTGATGCAATATCAGATATAGAAGTGCAAATATTGGGTCCGGTTTTTAAAGTACAGAAATACCTTTGAGACACTGTTGCTGTTCTTGCTGTTTATGCTTAAAGACCACTGCTTTTCATGTATGACTTTTGAGCCTATTAGTATAAAGGACCCACTCCCACCCCCCTGCTTTCAGAGGTTAGGTGGTGATGATTTGGGACGGGATTTTCTGTGGTGCCCGGCACTCGCTTTACTCCCTTGAGGCACCAACCTAAAGCCAACCTTTTCCCCAGAAAAACCCTGGGGTTATATCTAATCAGCCTTTTCAATTAAATTGCCAGCTTTTTAAATGAGGGGTTTTATCTTATCGGCTTTTTAACGGCTTGTGCTTTGACATTGCAGTTTTTTATTCCTGAGCAGCCCCAAGGCAGTGTGGAAATGTTACACGTGAATAAGTAACTCTTGCCCTGAGATGCTGAGAGATATTTGTGCCTTTGAATTGGTGGCCGCAGTCTCTTGACTTCCCTTCCCCTTTTGTGCTTGCAGAGTGCAGTGATCACCTCTGATATGACTGAGATGATTTTTTCCAATAGCCCCGAACAGCAACTCTCGGCTACCCAGAAATTCCGGAAGCTTCTCTCAAAAGGTGAGCATTGGCACAGAATTTAAGAAGGCATAGCCTGTGGACCCAGCTTGTGACTAGATTAGTGAAGTAACAAGGCATTTTTTTTGGGGGGGGGGCATCTAAACAGTAGGATGAGGCAAGGGGGTGCCAGCATGCCAGTTCTGTTCCTCAGCCCTATGTTTACAGATGTGTCATGATCCTAGGCCTAGAGCAGGGATCTTCAAACTATGGCCCCCCAGATGTTCATGAACTATGATTCCCATCAGCCCTTCCAGCATGACCAAGTGGCAGGGCTGATGGGAATCATAGTTCATGAACATCTGGGGGGGCCATAGTTTGAAGATCCCTGGCCTAGAGTGTGGCCTGCAGACCCTAGGAAAGAAGAAGAGGAGGAGGTGTTTGGATTTATACCCCACCTTTCTCTCCTGTATGGTGGCTTTCAAATGCCTTTCCCTTCCTCTCCCCACAACAGACAGCATGTAAGGTAGGTGGGGCTGGGAGAGTTTTGAGAGAACTGTGACTGGCCCAAGGTCAGCTGGAACGTAGGAGCGGAAATCTGCTACTCATAAGGAAGAGTGGGGAATCAAACCCAGTTCCCCAGAGCAGAGTCCACTTGCTCTTAACTATTACCCCACGCTGGTGTAATATAAGTAGGCCTATATTAAAGTAGCCAGCAGGCCTACATATCTATCTGGGCCTTGTGATTGGTTAAAAGAGGATTCAGAGGGAAAAGTAGGGCCAATCGGCCAAAAGTAGCATTTTATTAGCTTGTTTACTGGCTTTTCCTGATCTCATCCTGTATGTGGCTTGAATTATTGTTACTAGACCTCTTTCATAAGCTGTTTGTTGTTCTGCCTGGGTCCTCATACCTCATTTGGTCACCTAAAAGGTATTCCCTATTAGGAAAAGAAACAGGCTGGGGCAGGGAGGGAGCTCTGGGCCCTCTTGAGTTAGGCCCATACCCAAGTGGTGGTAGCCAATAAAGATCCCCCCGCCCCTGCCACTTCTGACAAGATGGAATTGAGATGACAGGGATGCTTTTTCTGTTGCATGGGCCATCTTCTGAAATCACTTCCTTTGGAAAGGTATCTGGGTTTTCTGTGACTCTCTTAGGATAAGCATGACAGCAAGCCTGTGACTACTATGGGTAGGCAGCAACCTCAAGGGAAGTCTTCGGGCCAATAAACATGATATGGTGGCCTTCAGGCACGGCTGACCAGCCACCATGTGAATCAGTCTGCCGGGCAAGATGGATCACTGGTCTTATCCAGCAGAACTGCCCTTCTGTTATTAAAATACAGAAAGGGAAAGCTGTGGATTGTACTTGAAGTGGTAATGCTGATTTACTCGGTGGCAAATTACTTCTTGTGCCAATGCATAAATCCATTGAAAGGGTGGAAGCTGTTTTTTAAAAATATATATATATTTTTAATTATACAGTTTATAAAGTACAGTTACAACTAGTGCACAATGTAGCAAATAAAAATAAAAGAGAGAAAAAAATAGAAAGGAAAGTATTAAGCTAGTCATTAAGTAGAGAAGAATGAGGTGTGAGAACAAAGAAGGCATAATAGAAAGAAAAAAATATTGTGCAGTACTATTAAAAAGGAAAAAAGGTAGAAAGGATGGAAGAAAGAAAACAAAAAAGGAAAGGGGGAAAGAAAAAGGCGCAATTAATAATTATTGGTTGACTTCCCCCCAACTATCTATACATTATCTAAACTTGTATAACGATAAACAGAATAGTATGGACTCCCTCAATTTTAATACACAATAAAGTTAATAATTCTATATGCAAAAAAAACCTATTATGAATTGTGTCTAACCTATAAGTTATATCTATGGCAGATTCCTCATGGGCCAAAAACAGTGGTGTGAAAACGGTGTAAGAGGGTTTAAAACAGTGTCAAGGGGTTTACACCGTTTTCACACCACTGTTTTCGGCCCATGCCGAATCAGCCTATGTTTTAAATATGCATTCAATTTTTCCAGGGTAGAAGCTGTTTTGATACCTTCTTGTTTTGTATCTTTCTCAACAGAACCGAATCCTCCAATAGACGAAGTCATCAGCACGCCGGGAGTGGTGGCTCGGTTTGTGGAGTTCCTGAAACGAAAGGAAAACTGCACTTTACAGGTGTGCCCTGTGTAGATCTGCCTACCTCCCGCTTACCGATTTGTTGAATGGACTTTGGTAATGAAAAGAAGGCTGTGAAATTTTTCAGGGAACCTCTGCTTTATCACAGAGTAGTCTGTTGGTCATCTTTAATCCCCCTCTTCCTCCACAGAGGGCAAGATGGCGTTGCTCCACTCCTGTAGTTCAGCTTTGGTGGATAAACTGGATTCGTTTGTTGGAGAAATTCTATATGTCCAGTTGTTTTTGGACACGATTAGGAGGAGGCATCCAGCTGGGAATGCCTCTCTGTTTATTCCTTCACTTAGGGCAGGGGTGCCCATCCTATGGTGCTCCAGTTGTTCATGGACTACAATTCCCATCAATTGGCCATTCTGGCAGGGGCTGATGGGAATTGTAGTTGACGACCATCTGGAGCACCATAGGTTGGCCACCCCTAATTTAGGGGATTGGTGATTAAAAAAAACTCTCACCCGCTCCCAGCACCCCTGCAGACCGTTCTGCTTGGAACAAAGTTGCAACATCCACAGAGTCGGAGGTCAAGGGCCTTAAATTATGGCGAGGACAGGACATGCTCATTTCACGTTGTTCTATCCAAACATCTCCTCACCCCCCAGTCCTTATCTCTGTTCTGTGCTGTTCTAGGGATTAAAAGATTAGGCCTAGAATGTGGATAAATCATAGTCACTCCCCCATGACACAGAGTGGTAAACTGTAGAGCTGTAGTCAAAGCTTTGCTCCTGACTTGAATTCAATCCCGACAGAAGTTGGTTTCAGGTAGGCAGCTCAAGGATTGACTCAGCCTTCCATCCTTCCAAGGTCAGTAAAATGAATACCCAGCTTGCTGGAGGTAAAGTGTAAATGAATGGGCAAGGCAGTGGCAAACCACCCTGTAAATGTAGTTTGCCTAGGAAATGTTGTGATATGAAGTCTTCCCCTGTATCTATAATGACCCGGTGTTTGCACAGGGGGTCTACCTTTCTCTTTTTATGGATAGGTCCCTTACAGAGCCAGCCTCAGTAAAGTTGCATTCTTCTAAGCCCACTGAACTCAACAGAAAGTGCTGGCTGTGAAAGGCTGCCATCAGTAACGCTGCTTCCCTAGCTAGAAGGCATAGAATCAGGCTGTAAATGTAGGAGATCTGTCATTTATATTAATAGTACACTTTGCAGTTAAAGTCTTGGAGGGTATTCATGCTGCTCTAGAACTAGAGTCAAGTCCACCTTAGAGATCAACAAGATTTCTGGGTATTTGCTTTTGAGAGTCTTCATTAGCCTTTTGGGGGGCAGGAAAGACCTAATCACTGGTATCTGCCCCTGGTAACATCTGGACTAGATTACTGCAATGTACTTTATGTGGGACTGCCCTTGAAGACTGTCTGGCAGCTACAGTTGGAACAGAATGCTGCAGCTGGAATGTCGACTGGAGTGGGTCATAAGGGTGCCAGCATACCTTAAGGACCATCTTCTTCCTTTGAAACCTACTCATCCTCTCCAGTAATTTTCGGATACCTTGCTTTGGGTGCCCCGACCTTTTGAGGTCAGGCGGGTGGCAACTCAATAAAGGCTTCCTTGATCACGGCTTCAAAAATTATGGAATTTCTTCTGAGGGAGATTTGTCTGTCCTTCTCCTATCACTCTCTTCCATGAGGGTGTGAATACTTTTTCCCAGCATTCCCTCAAAAATCCATCCTCCCTGCCCTATCTTTGTAATTGATGTATCGTGTTTTATTTATTTATGTTTAGACTTATACCTGTTTAGACAACACACGCCAACTGGGGGACCTTGGGCTAGTCTTCTGAGCTCTCTAAGCCCTACCTACCTCCCAGGGTGTTTGTTGTGATGGGGGAAGGGAATGTAAGCCCCTTTGAGTCTCCTTGCAGGAGAGAAGGAGGGGATATAAATTCAGCTCTTCTTCTTCTTCTTCTTCTTCTTCTTTTCTTCTTCTTTTCTTCTTCTTTTCTTCTTCTTCTTTTCTTCTTCTTCTGCATCCTCAGATCAATAGCACAACCCTCTGAATGGATGCTGTGTGTCCTCTAACAATTATTGAAGGTTGGTTTCCTCTTGTCTGTGTGTTCCAGTTTGAAGCTGCCTGGGTCCTGACAAACATCGCCTCTGGAAATTCCCTCCAGACCCGAATTGTGATCCAAGCCGGAGCCGTCCCGATCTTCATAGAGCTGCTGAGCTCTGAATTCGAAGATGTGCAGGAGCAGGTCAGTAAAGGATGCGATCTGTGGGGATGCAAGGGTAAAATAGGCCTGGATTTGCGTAAAGTCCACATCTGTCAGAGGAAAGTCGGAATGAGTACCTGTTACCATTCCTTGTTGAGCACAAGTCATTGGACTTCTTCTTCCTATTCCTTGTTTCTAGTCAGATGAACCCTGTCTTTCTGGTCAGCCGTTTAGAAAAGTCGGAACCGCACAAAGCCAGCCTGGATTCCCCCCCCCCCCCGCCCCGTTTAGCTTTAATGTTTCTGTGCTAGTTCTTTGTGAGTAAAGCTTGAACCAGTGTGCCAGATCACAATCTAAAGCAGGGGTCCTTTAACCTGTGGCCCTCCAGATGTTCATGGGCTACAATTCCCATCAACCTCTGCCAGCATAGCCAATTTGCCATGCTGGCAGGGGCTGATGGGAATTGTAGTCCACAAACTTCTGGAGAGCCACAGTTTGCAGACCCCTGATCTAAAGCAACAAAGTTGTCATCACTGAAATTCTGGTAGGCAAGCTGTGCTTGTGTCCTGCCAAGAAAATGGCTTCCATGTGTATTCCTCAGCTTTAGGAAAGACTGACTCTTGAAGGACCTGTGACCGTTTCTGTCACCGCCTGGATTCTCTCCCAAGACAGAGTGCACAGATGTTGTCTTGAGTGGTGATTGGCCCCTATTTGTTTGTTTGTTTTAATTCATGAGCCACCCTTTCCCTTATGGCCTCAGGGTGGTATGCAACATCCGTTGGCAATAAAATCAATTAAACCATAGTTCAGAACATCTTGGTGCCACAGCATTCTGCTGAAGGGAATATTAATCGAAATTTAAACCATCCCCTAAAGCACAGGTGTCAAGCTCGCGGCCCTCCAGATGTTATGGACTGCAGTTCCCATCATCCCCTGCCAGCATGATGCTGGCAGGGGATGATGGGAACTGTAGTTCATAACATCTGGAGGGCTGCGAGTTTGACACCTATGCAAAGCCTCACTCACACCAAGGTTAAGAGGGAAGAGAAAGGGAAAGAAGGGAGGGGGAGCACTTGCTGTAGCACTTGTAAATACTTGCAACATTCTCACAGTGGTTGGAAATATACCAGAGTTACTACTGTGGAAATTGTTGGGTATACAAGAAAATTTCCCCCCGTCACCTCCTCTCCCAGCTCTGCAGTACTTCGAACAAGAATCTGTGTCGGACAGTTTCTGTGCCTTGTGTGGCATCTGACGTAATGGTTAAGACTGATGGATTCTAATCTGGAAAACTGGGTTTGATTCTTCACTCCTCCACATGAGCAGCATACCCTTTTCCGGCGCACCTGATTTGTTTCTACACACGACGCCTGCTGGGTGACCTTGGGCTAGTCTCAGTTCTCTCCGAACCCTGTCTTGTGGGGAGAGGAAGGGAAGGAGTTTGTCAGCCGCTTTGAGACTCTTCGCAGTTGACAAAAGCAGGATATAAATCCAAACTCCCCCTCTTTTTCTAACACCACACCGTGACAGAGCTTATTAACCTGCTGTTGTGAAAGAGCAGAGGGCACACTTCTTGTCCCAATACCACAACCTTCCACACGCTCCGCTTGCCTCATTCCCCGAGGTCTGCTGTTGCTGAATATCCTGCCAGTTCTCTGTTCTGAACCAGGGTGCCGGCCTCGGGCAAAAAGAGCCAGCTGGGTAATGCATGCAGAACACACGTTCTCTCTTCTGCATGCGCTCTACTTAGCCAGCTCAGGCTTGTGCTCAGTGAGTGGTTTTGTTGTGGAATGTGGTCCGAGCTGATCAGGATTTTGTAATCCATGTGTGTCTTGAGGCAGATGCTGTCTGGCGACCTTTTCAGGAGCCACCCAGAGCAAGCAACTTGGAGAGCGTGTGCCCGGCCATCGAGCCTGGTGTTCGTTCCCCAAAGAGGTTTGTGTTCAGCAAGTGACAACTGAACTGGTGGGCCCTGATCCAAAAGCTGGTGATTTTGGCTCGGGCCCATCCTGGTGGAACACTTTGTCGAGAGAAACCGTACAAGGCTTAGGATAGCTTTTGCAAGGCCTGCAAGATAGAGCTTTTCCATTAAGTCATAAACAGTATCCATTCGAACTGGTTTTTCTTCCCTTTCCCTGCCGTCCCACCTTTTTCTCCTGTGTTTCCATAATATGTATCCATGTGGAGTAAATATTAAAATATTGGCACTGGGACCTAGATAAAATGTATTTCATTGTCGTGTTTGGTGCTCTGAGCCCGTACAGAGCCTGTAAAATCAATCCCAACCCATCCCCAATCCCACCCCAATAAATAAATAAATGGACTCTTATTTTTCTGGACAAACTCCTTCTGTTTCAGCTTCCGCAGGGTTACTTCTGATCCCTGTTCTTCTGAATAGATTTCAGGAACAATTGACTTATGTTAAAGTTTGACTTTGAAAGAGTTGGGCGGAGGTGGGTGAGATGGCGTACGAAGCGGCGAGCCTGAGCCGCCTGTGATGGGCAGAAGTTGTAATTAGCTGTGGGCTACTGTGGCAGAAGCTTCGGTGTCGGGCTGCCGGATGCTGGAGAGAGGTGCTCTGTTTCGGTGACATTGTCCCGTGTGCTTCTTTTGGCAGGCCGTTTGGGCTCTTGGCAATATCGCAGGTGACAGCACAATGTGCAGAGACTACGTTCTGGACTGCAACATCTTGCCCCCTCTATTGCAGTAAGTCTGGCGGACAGCGTACGAGTTCATTGTACTCGGGCATGCTGTTTGCTGCTAATGAAGAACTAGGTTCCATATGCAAAGCGGTAGAGCCAGATGTAGACAGGTGTGCCCGTCTAGTCTGCTTTCTGTCAACTAGTTGCTGGAATATGTGCAGTTGGGAGGAATTTAGATAGAGAAGTGTTTCACCATTTGCCGTTCCTCCCCAGCGATATGCTGCAGACTTAATCATGCAAATAGGTTGCCACTGAATTCATTGGTCTACACCCGTGGTGGCGAACCTTTGGCACTCCAGATGTTATGGACTACAATTCCCATCAGCCCCTGGCCATGCTGGCAGGGGCTGATGGGAATTGTTGTACATAACATCTGGAGTGCCAAAGGTTCGCCACCACTGGCCTACACCTACTGTGGGTTTTTCAAACCTGCTGCTGATGGGGTAGGGCATGCCAAATACTGAGAAGAGAGTATCAGTCCATGCAACCCCACATAGAAGAACTTCTTGGGAATTGCATCTCACTCCGTCTTCTCTGTGCGTCTTGAAATTTGGGCGGATGAGCGCTTCCCTGAAGGCCAGGACGTAGCCGGAGCTCTCTAAAGGGGCACATATCCCGTTGATTCAGCGGATGAGTGACTGAGCCAGCTATTCTACTACAGATTTAACAAGATTAGCTACAAAGCGCCAACGTCGTTCTTGGTGTTGCAGAAGTTTTGTGCTGGTGCAAAAATAGGTTATCGTTGTGGGAATCCTTTTACTTGAATAGGGTGAACATTGCTTGGCAGCTGCGGGTTTTCTGGACTGCCACTCACGTGCTGCCCCGCTATATCCAGAGGGCTTTCAGGCAGTGTCGGGAGACATGAGAAACAAAAAGCCCCTCCAAAGCTGCCCAAAAGGCCCCCGTAGGGGAAAATGGAGTTATGCCACTCAAAAGGATGGCATAAGTCCAGGGGTGGAGTGAGGGGGAACTGCGCCCGGGGTGTGCACCCTGCGTCCCTGCCCCAGTGTACACTCGGGGCGTCATCCCCGCCTGCCCTGCTGACTCTACACCACTGCATAAGTCTGTCCTCCTTACCGCGGCATTCCTGGGGTGAAAGCCTGCCTCTGGGAATGCCCAACTAATGTTGGTTCTGCCTCCAGGAACACCCCCGGATGAGAAGACCAACAATTTAGGCTGACACTGACCAGGAGGGCAAACATGTTGGCATGAGCTTGCTCCGCCTTTTATGCCCTTTCCAACCCTCCCATCTGGATTGGCTGTTTTGCTCCTAATGTTTCGCTCTCATCTTCGCCTGACATCTTCAGAGGCATGTCACAGTTAGCTGTGTTTCTCTCCATGGCCCAGTGTTTCTCTCCATGGCCCAGTGTGGAGTGTCCATGTAGATGGAGAGAAACACATCTTATCATGACTTGCCTCTGCAGATGCCAGCCACAGATGCAATAACATTTTAGGAGATAAAACTACGAGACCCGTGGCCACAGAGCCCAGAAAACCCACAGCAGCCGGTTAATTCTGGCTGTGAAAGCCTTTGGCAATACAAGCATTTCTTATTTAAACATCATCTTACAAAATGAGTCTGGGTTGCTAAAAGACTTGAGTAGAAATGAGAGAAAATGATGGCTCACCTTCCGATTCCATCCTGTCTAGCTTGTTGAAGTCACTTTTTAAAACTCAGTTTCACATCAGAAAGTAGAGAGACGATACGGGGCAGGTCACTTCAATGCCTCTTCATTCCTAGAATGCCTTTCATCTTGCCATGGTTCTGGTGGAAAACATTTTCTTCTCTTTCCAGATTGCTTTCAAAACAGAATCGTCTTACCATGACTCGGAATGCTGTGTGGGCGCTCTCTAATCTTTGCAGAGGGAAGAATCCTCCTCCAGATTTTGCCAAGGTGGGAAATAATACCTGTAAGGGGCTGAGATGTCCAGTTATAAGTGGGCTGGGGGTTATAACCAGATTGTCTTCAACATTTCCCACAAGGACAAATAGAGCAAGAAATGTGGTCAGAAGTCTAAAGGAGCAGCAGTGGCGTAGGAGGTTAAGAGCTCGTGTATCTAATCTGGAGGAACCGGGTTTGATTCCCAGCTCTGCCGCCTGAGCTGTGGAGGCTTATCTGGGGAATTCAGATTAGCCTGTACACTCCCACACACCCCAGCTGGGTGACCTTGGGCTAGTCACAGCTTCTCGGAGCTCTCTCAGCCCCACCTACCTCACAGGGTGTTTGTTGTGAGGGGGGGAAGGGCAAGGAGATTGTCAGCCCCTTTGAGTCTCCTACAGGAGAGAAAGGGGGGATATAAATCCAAACTCTTCTTCTTCTTCTTCTTCTTCTAAAACAAAATGGAAACAGCCATGGAAAAAAGGGGAGAAATCGGTGATATGAGGCAGACAATTTTCTGATTGGTGTATTTTTCCCAGGAAAATTCTCTGTTCCATATGTGTGAATATAGTCTGTCGATATCAGGGCTGTTGTGTTGCAAATCAGACATGTTAGATGGGATAAGTGTGGGTTAGGAAGCACGGACAAACCCCAGTGTCCTTTTGCTGCTAAACATTAATATTTAAAATTTGAATCAGAAAATTTGCCAGTTCAGATTTTTCTGGGGAGCCCACGACATTAGAAAGAATCAAGTTGAAGAGGGTGCACTACAAGAGGGTTGTCCTGTCTTCCCAACCTACAAACCCTGCAGCTGTTATGAACACTTAGCATGTATGGTTTTGTCCTCTGAGGTTAGAGGGTAACCACTATTCTCCCTTCCACCTCTAAGACTGCACTGACCTTTTAAAGAAGATTCAGTTTCATCTAGTTTGACACTTAACTGCCGATTATTCACTGCCTGCGCTCCCTGCCGTGCAAAAAGGTGCGACAGAAATGCTCTTGCTTTCCCCGGGGAAAACGAGAAGCATGTGCGGGGCAAGAGGAAGTCCATTGGGACAAAATATCGTGCCCCGATGCACCTCCTCTCTCAGCGCGCCACAAACAGGAAGTGTGTCGGGTCAAGATTTCTTGGCCCAATGTGCTTCCTGTCTCACCGCACACCAGAGCGCCAGTGGGAGTTGTCCAATGAGTACACCTTTTAAAACATCTGGAGGTTTCTGAGGTAACTGTGGGAGCTGCACAAAGGTGAATTTGTATTCAGTTGTATGGTCCGGCACTTGGTGGCAAAGGAGATAACTTTGCAACTCATTTCATGTGCAGTATTAGCTTTTTAACTTTCCCTCATGATCACTTTTTCTAAATTATATGATAGAAACTCATCTTTGCTCCTCTTTAGAATCCCTCCTTTCCTGATGGGAAACCTGTTCAGGCGTGCCCCTTGAATAGAAGCCTGCTTTCTGGTGGGTTTGCTGTTAGACTAGCTGCTTGGCATACAGCAAGTCCCAGTTTGGTCCTCAGCATCTTCAGCTAAAAGAGCTAGGTGATGAGAAAGGCATGCCGGAGACCCTGGGAACCTTTGGCAGCCTGCCTTTGAAGGGCCAAGGGTCTGATTCCATTTAAGGCAGCTATCCTCAGATAACCTCACGCCTCTCCCTTCTTTGCAGGTGTCTCCCTGTCTGAGCGTGCTCTCGTGGCTGCTGTTTGTCAACGACACGGATGTTCTGGCCGACGCATGCTGGGCGCTCTCGTACTTATCTGACGGCCCCAATGATAAAATCCAGGCTGTGATCGATGCGGGAGTGTGCAGGAGACTTGTGGAGCTGCTGATGTAAGGAATTCAGAGCAGGCCATGTGTAGTCCTCCACCCTTGAAGGCACGGGCCTCTTCCAGTGTGGTGTAGTGGTTAAGAGCAGGTGGATTCTGATCTGGAGAATTGGGTTTGATTCCCCACTTCCTCCACCTGAGTGGTGGAGCTTATCTGGTGAACCAGATGTGTTTCCTCACTGCTACATTCCTTCTGGGTGACCTTGGGCCAGTCACAGTTCTTCGGAACTCTCTCAACCCCACCTACCTCAGAAGATGTCTGTCGTGGGGAGAGGAAGGGAAAGGAACTTGTAAGCCACCTTGAGTCTCCTTACAGGAAAGAAAGGTGGGATATAAATCCAAACTCCTTCTCCTCCTTCTCCTTCTCTTTCTCCTTCTCCTTCTTCTTCTTCTTCTTCTTCTTGAAACGGGATTGGCTGCCACCTTTTTTGTTTGCTTCAGTGGCTGGAGCGCAGAGTGATTCTCTGGGCCAGAGTCTTGTTGCTTGAAATAGTTTTTGCACTATAGAAACCTCCTTCTGGGCAACTCCTCACCTTTGTCTTTGATTGTGTTCACAGCATATGCATTTCTGTTATATTGCATGCATAGCTATCATAGCGAATTACAGAATTACAGCACTAGTAGTCAGTAAAAAAGGATATAAAAGCCAGAAACACCAGCTCTTTCCAAAAGCCAAAAACTTCCCATTCCAGAGGACAGTTTTATTAAACATAATAGTTGAAAAACCTCTCTCCCATTTGCCTGCCAGATGTCACCTCTGACCAGGTGAGCATATGGAACAGGTGTCAGTTGGTGGTCATGTGCAAGTTCTGTTGGGTAGAGGTAGTCTTCCAGATACGCTGGTCCTAGACTGTTTAGGTTCAAGGGGGTCTTTTTGAGCTTGCAGGAGTATTTGCAATTCTGACATATAGTAACAGAATAGTGCAGGAGGCGGAGCCTGCCACAAAATGGTTGCCACGGCTTAACTTTAGTAACACAGTGTAGATTCTTATGCTATGGTGGCAGCCACTGCTGAAGCAACATTTTTTTAAAAATCTGCACAGCTCATCAAATCTTCAGTGGTCAGTCAAAAGCCCTGCCTGGCCCCAGCCTCTTCCTAAAAATGCTTGGGTGCCAGAAATCATGTCGATGGACTCCATGTTGCCCAAGTGCGCCACATTGGAGATCCCTGGCTTAGGACTTTAAGGTCACCACCAGCATTTTTAATCGGTCCCAGAAAAAATAAGTGGCTATAAAGAGCCTTGGAGTGGCAGAGGTCCCGATGGCAGGCCTCCCATTTGGGATCCTTGTCCGTTCGTGTTCCCAGATCCTAATTTGGGAGCTACAAAGACGTGTGTGTCCCTAGCATGAGATCCAGCAACAAGGCGGTTTAGCTGGCAGTAAAGGTGAGAAGCCTTTAGTAAGCACAGGTTAAGAGCATCCTTCAGGCTGAGGGTTAATTGGTTTGAAATATTTATCAGCTGTCTTTCTCAGCGAGACTCAAGTTCCCCTGACGATCTGAGCACTCCTGCCAAACACCCCTCACGTAATGGAGGTCCTCGTTGCCAGCGTTATTCCCAGGGATACAGAGAGAGCTCAGGTGCTGCCCTATTCAGAATACCAGAAAGGCGAGAGAGACAGCCCAGAAACCACCTAACACAGGGAGAAAGAGACTTTCCTCCTGCTGTCTGGTTGCACAAATCGCTGTAGTTCAATTTGGCGGTGGCAAGTTCTTCCCTGGTTAAAGAAGAGTTGTTGGGCTACAGCAGGGCAAGGCCATAGTTAGATAGTAGACGAGCATCCGCTTGGTACGGGGAAAGTCCCAGGCTCAGTCTCCGGCATTTCCAGTTAAAAGCACCAGGTAGGAGGTGATATGACGGACCTCCACCTGAGATCCTGGAGAGTTTCTGCCTGTCAGAGGAGATCATACGGTCATGGATAGACCGTGGGTCCAGTTTAGTAGAAGGCCTTTTCACATGTTCAGCACCTGCACGGGGTTCAAATGAGACCATGAAAGTAGAAATACGAAAAACGAGGCTGAACTGGAGAGGGCGCGGAGAGAGAGATGGTGAACACTGACACTGCAATGAGCGTGCTAGGGGTGAAATATTTTTACAACAATCAAACAAAGGGAATGGTCCCATTTCTCTGTATGTTGTCAAATGTCTTTTCTGTATAGCTTTTCTGGTTTGTTGAAACCTGCTTCTTTCAGACTGAAAGGCTGACATGTCATGTGAGTCTCTCGGATTGAACCCTTGTCTCTTTTCAGGCATAATGACTACAAGGTCGTGTCCCCGGCCTTGCGTGCCGTCGGGAACATCGTGACAGGAGATGACATCCAGACCCAGGTACTGACTCAGATGAGGGGTTGCGGGTTTAGAAATTGCAGAGGGACTTCAGCGGCGGGGGGGGGGGGGGGGGGATAAGTATGCATATAAATAAATAAAATGAGAAATGTGTGTTGCATTTAGTTCTCAAAACGGAGAGAGATGCACAGGGCAATTCTGTGCAGAATTACTGCAGCCTATGGCAGGACTGAAAAAGGCATGTCCTTCCAGCAGACAAGATGCCTCAGTTGGCCTCTTCCTTGCCTCAGAGGCTGGCAGTCAGAAAGACGCGTCAAGCTTGTCCTGAGCTTTCTTGGCCTGCAGACTGCCTGAATCTGTGCCGGTTAGCTGGGGCAGCCCATGCCATGTTCTGTGTGAACTACGCTCTTCAGTGACCACTTCCGCACATGCAGAATAATGCACTTTCAATCCACTTTCCCAATTGTTTGCAAGTGAATTTTGCTATTCTGCACAGTAAAATCCAGCTGCAAAGTGCATTGAAAGTGCATTATTCTGCATATGCGGAAGGGGCCAGTATGTGTTTGTCTCTGATGCCTCAGATATTACTAGCACTCTAGGGCCTTGGAAATCCTTTCCCCCTTCAATCTGATCTCTTTGGAGACCTGCTATTGTTGTGTGCCGCCACTGTTTCCTCCAGTTTTCTGCTCCCACGCCCACCCCTGAGTTGTTTCTCTAGGTTTTAGAGCAGCAAAAAGCTCTTGTGCCTTTCTGCTTCCATTGATTTCATTTTCCCCCAAGCACAATCTGAGCTCTCTGTTTTTTCTTTCTTTCAGGTGATCCTGAATTGTTCAGCCCTGCAGAGTTTATTACATTTGCTAAGCAGTCCTAAAGAGTCAATTAAAAAAGAAGCGTGTTGGACAATATCAAATATCACAGCTGGAAACAGAGCCCAGATCCAGGTAATTGAGCTGGTTTGGTTGAGAGTGCATCTTCCCTCACCTCCCCAAGGACAAAATCCAAACTTATCTTCCCTCACCACCCCAAGGACAAAATCCAATCTTGTCAGTGAGACTTTTTCAGTGACAAACTGGGAGACTTTTTTCCAAAATGTTTATTTAATAGCACATTAGATCCATCTTTCAGTTACAAAATCCATACATCAAAACAAGTAGAAAAACATTCTAAAGAATGTCAGAATCTCTGAACTGTATCGCAAATTTCAAACCGATAATGGCTGCATCAGTTCCTTTGGCTTCATACTATTCCAGTATTTTATAAATAGGAGCCATCTGTGGGTGAATAGTTTTTGTCTAGGCAATCTCTTCTCTTTGCCTAAATCAGGGGTCTGCAACCTGCGGCTCTCCAGATGTTCATGGACTACAATTCCCATCAGCCCCTGCCAGCATGTTGACAGGGACTGATGGGAATTGTAGTCTATGAACATCTGGAGAGCCACAAGTTGCAGACTCCTAGCCTAAATGTTGTGATCTTATCCATCAATATAATATGCCAACATCTCCAGAGCCAGGACTCAACAGTGTCTTTTGATTCCAGTGCTTGCTACCGAGATAAAATTTCTTTAAAAGTACCCATTTCTTTTTCTCCAGCTGCGGGTCTGTCTGACCAAACAATATGAGCATTGTGGTACATTTCACCTCCTCTCCTACTATGTCAGTTAAAATCCTACAAATCTTAAGAAATCAGAATTGGGATTTACGGTATATGCAGAGGCTTGGGAACCATTAGTAACCTTCCTAAAAATAAAACATCCCTGTATGCCAACTTGAGGTTTTGAATTGCAGGCAGTATGCGAAAGAACCTGTTGTGAATTGTATTTTGTATAGTTTGAATATTCAATAGTACCACATTGACAGTATATTTTTGTGTTTCTTTTTCAGTGTATTTAATGGGACTTTTTCATTTTTTTTTAATTTAGGAAGAGTTAGGCATTGATTTCACTTTCTCACTGGCAATAATTTCTCACTGGTTTTTGACTATCTACTGAACGAGCTGTTTTTTGGACAATGGTTAAGAGATCATATGTTACTGAACAACAAAAATATATAATTGTGGATACTAAATTGTTGATGTGTATCAGTATATAGCAGTGGCGCAGTGGTTAAGAGCAGGTGCACTCTGGGAGCAGCAGGTGCACTCAGGGAGTAGCAGTGGCGCAGTGGTTAAGAGCAGGTGCGCTCTGATCTGCTGGAACTGGGTTTGATTCCCAGCTCTGCCGCTTGAGTTGTGGAAGCTTATTTGGGGAATTCAGATTAGCCTGTGCACTCCAACACACGCCAGCTGGGTGACCTTGGGCTAGTCACAGCTTTTTGGAGCTCTCTCAGCCCCACCCACCTCACAGGGTGTTCGTTGTGAGGGGGGAAGGGCAAGGAGATTGTAAGTCCCTTTGAGTCCTTCAGGAGAGAAAGGGGGATATAAATCCAAATTCCTTCTTTTTCTTCTATATATATATATATATTTACATTGTATTCAATAATGGTGTTAAAGACTTTTTAAAAAGTACTACAAATCTTTGAAAACTAGAAGGTGCGAGACAGCTCCGTCGTAAGTGGATAAGGGATCTGAGCTGGGGGGCTTTTCATGTGCCTTCTCTTGGGAGTACATTTTTCAACCAGCATGAAAAACAGAAGCTCCGAACTGAAAAGCTTCAAGAGAATCTTGTTTGTTCCCACACAAAAAAATGTCGGTTTGAATAGAGATAGATGTACAGGAGAATTCCTCTGTGATCATGATAGTCCCTGCTGCATCCTTTCCTAATGGACTGGAGGGTACGGCTTGAAGGCCCAGGCCCAGCCATCCAGCTGGGGACAGAGAAGTGCTTTTAAAAGCTTGTGTTGAACTCCCAGGAGGGAGCAGGGTTTTAAGTGAGTGATCATTCAATTTGTGTCTGACTGCGTTTTACTTTTCAGACTGTCATAGATGCCAACATTTTCCCAGCCCTAATAAATATTTTACAAACTGCTGAGTTCCGGACAAGGAAAGAGGCGGCGTGGGCTATCACCAACGCAACCTCCGGCGGCTCTGCCGAGCAGATCAAGTAGGTAGCCTTTGGGAAGGCCTTTCCCTCCTTTCTGTTCCTTTTCCCGATCCCTCTTTTCCTTTTTCCCTATCCTTTCTCCCCACTTGTTGGGACACTGGTGGGTTCCAGACCCTTATAGATTTGTGCTTTTGCCTCTTGGATTAGCTGAAATGATTGAAGTGTTGGAATGTTTTTGTTAAATTTGTAGATGTCTTATTTATACGTACACATTTTAATCTATGCTGTAAATTGCCCCAATCCTCGAAAGGGGAATGGTGACCTATTAAGTCTAATAAATTAAATGAAAAATAAAGTTCCCAGGAGAGCCTTTCAGCAGGATACGGTTGGGTTAAGAGCTGATACTATAATGCTCCCACTCTGGGTGGGAAAAAAAATTAAATGGTGGTTGACAAATGTTCTGCAGATAGGTCTGTCGCTGGTTATGGAATAGAGGCAGGATGCCTCTGGCTATTTAATGCTAGTCAACAGCTTAGCAGTGTATGCAGCAGTCTTTGCTGTGGGCCTAGAGGAGCCGAGTTTGATTCCCCGCTCTGCCGCTTGAGCTGTGGAGGCTTCTCTGGGGAATTCAGATCAGCCTGTGCACTCCCAACACATGCCAGCTGGGTGACCTTGGGCTAGTCACAGCTCTATGGAGCTCTCTCAGCCCCACCTACCTCACAGGGTGTCAGGGGGAGGGGAAAGGAGATGGTCAGCCCCTTTGAGTCTCCTTACAGGAGAGAGAGGGGGGATATAAATCCAACTCTTCTTCTTCTCGAGCCCCTTGGAGTTCTTTGACTTTCCATGGTCTGTTTCAGATACCTGGTAGAGCTTGGCTGCATCAAACCCCTCTGCGACCTCCTTACCGTGATGGACTCGAAGATAGTGCAAGTGGCCCTCAATGGGCTGGAGAACATCCTGAGACTTGGCGAACAAGAAGCCAGGCGTGGCGGCACCGGCATTAACCCGTACTGTGCGCTCATTGAGGAGGCCTATGGTAAGTAGGAGCGGAGGTGGAAGCTGTGGAGCTGAAGAATATCGAGCAGATTTGCTTTCATACTGGACCCGCTGACAGTCTGCCGGCCTTCCAGTTATTAGTTCTCATTTCATCCTGAAGCTGAGGGGAGCGTGTCTCCTGGCAAGCGCTGGCTTCTGTGGAATCACAGGATCTTTTCATTCACAGTCACAGATCTTTTCATTCGTAAAGTTTTGCTTCCCTTTGTGAAAACTGGTGGTATAGTCTCAGTCACCTTTAAGCCTAGAGGAGGGGTTTGCAACCTGCAGCTCTCCAGTTGTTCATGGACTACAATTCTCATTAGCCCCTGCCACCATGGCCAATTGGAGAGCCGTAGGTTGCAGACCCCTGGCCTAGAGATTAGGCCAAGAATATGGATAGATCATAGCGACCCATGTGGCACAGAGTCGTCAGCTGCAGTATTGCAGTCAAAACTCTGCTCACAACCTGAGTTCGATCCCAACGGAGGTCAGTTTCAGGTAGCTGGCTCAAAGTTGATTCAACCTCCCATCCTTTCGAGGTTGGTGAAACGAGTGCCCAGCTTGCTACGGGTCAAGTGTAGGTGGCTGGGGAAGGCAAGGGAAACCCACTCCGTAAACACTAAGCCTAGAAAACGCTGTGATGAGACAGTGGAGACGCAGTGGCGTAGTGGTTAAGAGCAGGTGTATTGTAATCTGGAGGAACCAGGTTTGATTCCCTGCCAGGCCGCTTGAGCTGTGGAGGCTTATCTGGGGAACTAGAATAGCTTGTGCACTCCAACACATGCCAGCTGGGTGACCTGGGGCTAGTCACAGTTCTTTGAAGCTCTCTCAGCCCCACCCACCTCCCAGGGTGTTTGTTGTGAGGGGGGAAGGGAAAGGAGTTTGTCAGCCCCTTTGAGTCTCCTTACAGGAGAGAAAGGGGGGATATAAATCCAACTTTTCTTCTTCATTACCCCATGCGTCAAGTAATGACCCTGTGTATGTTTTTTAATCTTCTTTATCACAAAGAAAACAAATTTATCTTTCATCACCCTGCATCAGAATGCACTGTCATTGATTGCAGTGCTTGAGGGCTGCAGGGTACATTTCCTGGGACCTCATTTTCTGGCCCTAAAGCAGCAGATACAGAGCCAAGAGCCATGGAGAGGTCCCCTTGGGCCTTTTGCCTCTGAAATCTGTGGACGGATTTATGCCACATCTGCTTTTGCAGCAAGACCTGGCATAAACGTGCCTGCTTAACCTATACTTCCCTGGCTCATCCACACAGTCACCCCCAAGCCACTAGAAGTTTTTGGGAGCTCTTTTGGAAAACAAAGTAATTGACACAGTGGCGGAGTGAGCAGCCCCGGTGATGTGTCGATTACGGATGCTGAGCTAGGACTGTAAGAACAAAAGAACAAGCCAGCTGGATCAGACCAGAGTCCATCTAGTCCAGCTCTCTGCTACTCGCAGTGGCCCACCAGGTGCCTTTGGGAGCTCACATGCAGGAGGTGAAAGCAATGGCACCTGGACTGTTACGGCATTTGCAATCTCAGATCAAAGAGGATCAAGATTGGTAGCCATAAATCGACTTCTCCTCCATAAATCTGTCCAAGCCCCTTTTAAAGCTAACCAGGTTAGTGGCCATCACCACCTCCTGTGGTAGCATATTCCAAACACCAATCACACGTTGCGTGAAGAAGTGTTTCCTTTTATTAGTGTTAGTTGCACTTGGTAACTGACATATCAGTAGGGTTCAAAATCTGTAACTGATTAAACCAGAATTGGTTAAAGTCCTCCGTTGTGTGTGGAAGGGAACGGCAGCTTCAGTCGAGTGAAGTAAGGAAAATAGCTCTGATGTGGCCGGGACCTGCAGAGACACATTCCTTCGTGCCTCTGTGGTAGCCAAAGCACTTTGACCTTTTCTCAAACGATGGTGCAAAACCACATTTGGGAAAGATCACATCTGGTACAGCACCTCCAGTTTAGATAAGAAACTGGAGGAAAAATTCTGTGTGGGAGTGGCTTCTGTTGACAGGACAGGTTGAGAGCCAGGATGGTGAGGTGCAGGGGTGTCCGACTCTGGCGCCCCAGATGTTTATGGACTATGATTCCCATCAGCCCTTGGGACTGATGGGAATTGTAGTCCATGAACATCTGGGGCACCAGAGTTGGACACCCCTGGTGTAGTGGTTAGGAGTGGCGGACTCTGATCTGGTGACCTTGGGCTAGTCATAGTTCCCTCAGCCCCACCTATCTCACACGGTGTCTGTTGTGGGGAGGGGAGAGGAAGGGAATTGTAAGCCTCTTTGAGACTCCCTTATAGGTGCCAAACTGTTCCAGATTGTTAGTGGACTATAAAGTCTCCTATCATCCCCCTTCAGCCAGCATGATGCTGGCAGGGGATGATGGGAACTGTAGTCCATAACATCTGGAGGGGCGCGAGTTTGACACCTGTGCCCTAAAGGGAGAGAAAGTGGGCTATGAAAACCAACTCTTCTTCTTGAGGCAGCCTTCGCGGCCACTTTTTTTTTGGTGTTATCTTGTTCTAGATTTGAGGAAGGTTTTGTGTTTTCTTGGCAGGCTTGGATAAGATCGAGTTCCTGCAGAGCCACGAGAATCAAGAAATCTACCAGAAAGCCTTCGACCTCATTGAGCACTACTTTGGGACGGAGGAGGAAGACAGCAGTATTGCCCCACAGGTGGATCTCGGCCAGCAGCAGTACATCTTCCAGCAGTGTGAGGCTCCCATGGAAGGCTTCCAGCTCTGAGCTTGCCTCCCCTAGCTCTGTGTTGCCATGCCCGGCCAATCTGGTTTTAGAGCCCCAAGTCACCCATTGAGTGGCCCCGTTTTCCATACACCCGTCTGCGCTCTCTTGCTTGCTTTCTGCGCACACGCTTCCTTAAACACATCTGGAAAACGTATTATTGGCTCTTTGTCATGGGATACCACGTGGGTCGGGGCTTACAGCGGTTGCCCTGTTTTCCATCTCTCCGGAGCCGGGGTGCTTCTGTGAGCGACAGGTTGTCCATCTTTCCCAGCAGAGTGCACACTAAAGCGATGTAGTTCCGGTTTCCAAAACAAGGGTTGGAGTTTGCTCGCGGTGTTTGCGCCGCGGTGTGTGTGCAGTGTTTTTTGAAGTCGTAGGACGGAACCCTCGGAGAGATTGCTTTTTCAAGCACTCCCTTCTTCGAGGTGCCCACTTCATTTAGATGGGTTTACGAGAAATCTGTTGGTGCTGCCCCGAGATGTTTTGGATGGTGGCTTTTCTCTGTGTGCGTGCGTGTGCAGCAGCCTGGGATTCTGGTAATATATAAATATACCTACGATAACTTCATGGATATTGCTCCCCATTCCCCGTATTTGTGGCCGCCAGCGGATCGGCCGCTCCAGTTAGTAGGCATGCCGAACAATTGAAAACTGTTCTCTCGAAACTGACTCTTGCGGGCTGCTGGTTTGGCTGCCCAGGATTTGTGCAGTCTCTTCGGGAACTGAAAATTGGTCTCCGCTTCCTCCGGTGGCAATTCAGCCCTTTTCCCTTCTTAGAAGGTGCACCCAGTCAAGTCGGGGTGGAGGAACCGTTCTGTCCGTTTCCCGTAACGTAAAGCAACACCCTCTATGTTCAGCTTGACTCGCGTTTCAAAAGTCCTCCTCGAGAAGGCCGTCGCAGTCGAGAAATCCTCCGCTCGAGCACTGCATCCAGCTTGATCGAACAGGGTTCTGTACATCACCTTTAGTTGCGAACTCTTAATATACTAAACAATAGATGCAAGAGGACGAAGGTGTCTCCCATGGATTACATCTGCTTCTGTGGACTTGGAGTTCTTCAGTCGAGTCAGAAAGGACACCGGAGCATTACCGCTTTCGTGGTATGCCGCCCAAGCCCCTTTGATGGAATTGAATCTGACTAAGCAAGGTCTGCCATTCACAGCTACACTACAGACATTTCCCCGGGAATGGGCCCCTCTAACCTTTTTTTTTTTTTTTTTTGATGGAATGCCAGCTCTTCAGTAACTTTTCCCCACAACCGACTCTGGCATGACATTTCTTCTGCATATCTAGAGAGGGCATCAGATTTGCAGCCCTCCGTGTTCTTGGAATGAAGAAGCTGGATACAAATTCTGGTCGTTTTGATCTTTTCTCACGTCGAGGCCAGCCAGCCTCGATAGCATAGTCTTAATTTAACAAGGGCATGGGCCGCTATCAGCAAAGTGGTTCATTCTTCTGTGAACACAAGGATCCAGCCAAGGGGTTTTCACTTTCTCCTGTATCTCCTTTCGTCCAGAGCAAAGACTTCTCCGATGCAAATATTGTATGCCCGTAGTCAGTTCTGTCATGATACTTGCTTGAGGGATGCTCCGTGTGACAATTAATCGAACGCTGATTGGGAGAGCAACACTCACAGGAAGCTCCGCTTTGTCGAACAGTTAGAATGTCCGGTTTGGATCAGCCTTCCGTGCGTCTGACTCCTCCTTCTTCCCACCAGCTGGCATCCGCTACAGCATCGTATCAGGGTGGTTGCCTCTCCAGCCTTCTTCTGCCCGCTGGTTCGTTGCTGATGCCTCCAGCCTCCAAGTGAACGTCTTCAGTTCACCTGAAGAAACACCTTTGGGGCGTAAGCTGTAGTTGGCCTCTTAAGTTGGACTTCAATTGTTTGTGAATTTAGGGTATTGAAATTATTGCAGAGATGAAACGGGAGGGGTTTTTCACAAAATGCCTCCCCAGTAGTTTGGGGGAGGGCCATGTGTTTTTCACCCCATGTGTGGGCAAGAAGCTGTGCTTTCATTCCAAATTTTGGCTTTCGTGATGCAGCACAACGTGTAGCTAATGTGATCCCTGATTGGCTGGGATTGGCGCCCGGTGGGTGTGGGACGGAGAAGCCCTGTTTAAAGGAAGAGAAGTATCAGAATTTTTTTTTGGGGGGGGGCAGTGATAAACAGGGAATAAACACTGCACGAAAGGGGTAAGTGGGTGGGAGGGGTGGTTTCACAAAACCTGTAGCTCCAGATTATTTTGTGGTTGACAGTTTGGAGCAGTACTATTTAAAGCTTAGTTGGGTAACTTAAGACAAAAAAAATCTCAATGTTGCCTTTACATCCCGTAGTAAATAACCATCCTCCTTTCTTGAAAGCTCTGGTAGAAGCACTGAGAAGTAGCGATCTTGTTTCAGCTTCCAGAATTTTTTTTTTCATTATTATTTTTTTTGTGGCTGGATTTTTTAAAGTGTAAATTACCGATTGAAGACATGTCATTTCTATATAAGATTTGTTTTAAATCATGTACTTTATTGGATAGTATTGGGGAGGGGACAGCTACATATTTTGTAAGCCAACTTCAGTGAAGTGTGTGTATGTGTGTGATATAGAAATGTCTCACATGACACAACCACTGATGGTGTGTGTATATGTGTGTGCATACATAGAGTATATATGCACATACACACTCCCGTGTGTGCGCTAATGTGTATGTATATATGTATATTTACACACATCCTATATCTTTCTCACACTGAAAGTTTTTTCTCCCAGGCTTGTGAGAACGTGGTGCATTTGTGTTCCTGCTAGGAAATAATGACAATTCTCTCTCAAAGGGGTGAATTAAACCATAAACTCATTCAAACGGAATGGCATCTTCTGTTTTTGAACGGAGACCTCCCATTGGCTGTCTATGTAGTAGTATCAGTTGCACAAGGTACAAATTGGAGTGTTACCCTCATAGCCAAAATCTGCATAATACAGGAAGTGGAAGCTGATACAAGAGAGTTCTGGCTGGTGGGTGGGTAGGCCTAGAACGGGTCTTCAACTTTTTCTTTTTTGAGCCCACAGGCTCATTTGGAATTCTAACCCAGCATGGTGAGCGCAGCAATCATGTGGCTGCCACAAAATGGCTGCCAAAGGAGGTGGAGCCAGCCACAGAATGGTTGCCACAGCTTCACTTCTGTAATATAGTAGATGTTCATGGACTACAATTCTGATGGGAATTGTAGTCCATGAACATCTGGGGAGCCACAGGTTGCAGACCCCTGGTGTAGATCCTTGTTTGGTGGTGGCAGCTGCTGACAAAACAACTTTAAAAAAAAGACCTCCACAGTCAATCAAAAGCTTTGCTGGGCAAAAGCCCCTCCCGTCCCCAGCCACTTGCTAAAAACACCTTGGCAGGTACCAGAAAAGGGGTCGGCAGACACCACGGTACCCCAAGCACCACGTTGAGGACTCCTGACTTTGAAGGACATGGAATAGGGGACTGGAGAATCTTTCTCATTGGTGGGGAGAAGTCCAGATCTTGAGTTCTGCCTTCAGTGCTTCCCCCCCAACACACACACACACACACACATGCACTCTGTGGTTGTCGATTTGCATCTGACTGCTTGAGGCTGATGAGGGTGGCGGATGGGATGGATGAGAAACTGGCCTCGGCCTGGCAACTTGATCGCATATTTGGTTAATGTGGCAGACTGCATGGCAGAAAATAGTTACTCACTAACCTCACGCCCGCATGGCAGGGAGGGGCTGTGGCTTGGTGGCAGGGTATCCGTTTGGCACACAGAAGGTCCCTGGTTCTGTTCCCAGCCTGCTTTAGTTTCAGGGAAGTTCATCTTGTAGCTTCAGATGCCATGGATGCGCAATTCCCATCGTAGCCCCTGCCAGCATGGCCTGATGGGATTTGTAGTCCATGAACATCTGGAGAGCCGCAGGTTGCAGACCCCTGCTCTAGCTGAAAAACCCAGGTAGGCGACCCTCTGCCTGAGACTCTGGAGAACCTGTGCCAGTCTGAGGGGGACCAATACCTACCCCAAAAATAAACCCTAGTGTGATTTTTGGAGGATGCTCGAAATACAAGCCCTACTCCAAAAATAAGCCCCAGTTACAGATTCCCCAGCGCAGCTGATCTGGTCAATGGGGCAAAATCATGGGGAATAATCATCCCCTGAAAATAAGCCCTACGTGTCTTTTGGAGCAAAAATTAAAACAAGACCTGTCTTGTTTTGGGGGCAACATGGTAGTCTGGTTCAATATAAGGCCACTTCACGTGTTTAGGTTCTCCGGTGGGGAGAAAGCAGGAAAAACCCCACTCATCTGTGACACCAGGATTCAGCCTGAGGATTAAATCCATGGTTCTCAGAGCAGCCTGAATAATCCACTTTAGCCAGAGCTTGGCCAGTGTAGGGGTGTCAGTCAGAGGTTAGCATTTGGATCAGAGACCACCCAGGAACACAGGTGGTTCTGCAGAGGACGGCAACTGCAAACCACCTCTTTTCCTCCTGGAACACTCCGTGGATGCGGTATTCAATTTGTGACCAAGTGGCACTTTCTCAGACTGGTGCTAGCATGGCATAGAGGTCAGTGTGCCCGACGAGGATCTGGGAACCCTAGGTTCGAATTCCCCCTCTGCCACGGCAGCTTGTTCGTTGGGCTTAATTTGAGGCCCTTCTGCCACGCTTTCAGCTTCCAGTCGCTAAGGATCAAATGGAAGAGGGAGAGCAAGATTGTCCATTGGGGAGAAAAGTGGGGAATGGGAGGGACGCTGGGGAGCACTCTTTCCAAGAGATTATAGTTCTGGAGGCAGATTTGTTGATCCTCAGCCGCTTGGTCTCCCTTGTCATCCTATTCCCTCCATCCCGTTGCTTTGTCTCAAGATTTTTCTTCTTCCGACCTTCAGGAAGGAGCTTCTCCGACCAGCATTAAACCGAATGCCAGGATCTCATAACAGATTCTGCCCAGCAGGCAGTAACAGAAGTCAAGTCATACAGAAGGCATTTGGCCGGGGTAGGACAGGATGTATGCCCAAAGTAAAGTCAGGGTGTGCTTGAATAAAGCCTGGATTTCAGGGCAGGAACACTGAAGCCTGCAGCCCTGAGCGTGCGCCAGCACTTCTAGGCCGCACACGTCATCTACCTGTAAATATTGTCGGACCGGAGCTTCTTGGAGTTAGCAATCATCGTGCAAGGAAACCGCAAATTCATTCACCTGCCGAACTTCTCTGCCGTCTTAAATGTGTTTCTTCGTCTGACATCTCATCTTACATTGTGACAGCTTTGCCCTGAGGCGTGGAAGGTAGTCCGCATTACCTCAGTAGATTTCCCATCCGCTCTGAAAGCTATCTTCACAGTCTTTCCAGTTACGCAGTAAAGCCAGGGTGTGCACAAGGGAGAGACAAGCCCAGGGACAGCAGGTGGGCTTCTGTCGAAAGACACAACTCTTGCCGTTTTCACAATTTCCAGAGAGGAGATCAGGAAACGAACCCAGCCCCTTTAAGGACTGGACAGTCATTCAGTCATCTTTTGAAAGATGAGGTGAACTCTCCCTTCCCAGCGTCAAATTCCTCCCGGCTCTCTTTAGCACCTTTATCAAGGAGTCCTAAACGGCCGCTTCTCCCGCCATTTCCCCCTGCAAGTTAATTCTCGCATGAAATCTTCTCGCCTACGTACTCCAGACAGCAGCTCCCTTTCTGTCCCACTCAAGCTTATTGGCTCCTGTCAGGCTGTTTGTTCTGATAGTGCAGTGATGGCGAACCTATGGCATGGGTGCCAGAGGTGGCACTCTGTGGGCACGTGCACACAGAGTTCATCATGTGGGGGGTGGAAAATCACCCCCCCCACACACACACAAACATCTAGGCTGGCCTGTGCGTGCACCACTGTAAGCAGGGAGGACTCAGCTGGCGGGCCTGGTACCTGTGCTCGAGGTGGCTGCTGCCCGAGGGGGAGGGTGCAGAGGAGGCAGAGATGCTAGAGAGGCACAGAGCGGTGCGCGTGGGACTTGCTGGAGGCTCAAGCAGGCTGGCCCCTGCTTGAGCAGGTGGGGGCGGAGGAAGAGGGAGCCAACTGGTTTTTTCTAAACTAAAACCTCAGCATTCAGGTTAAATTGCCAGGTTGGCGCTTTGCGATAAATAAGTGGGGTTTGGGTTGCAATTTGGGCACTCGGTCTCAAAAAGGTTCGCCATCACTGTGATAGTGGCATTCCTCGGATAAGGCAGTACCCTGGAAGGCGGAAAGGTTGCTGCCTCGGCCAGCACTTCACTCTCTTCTGCCCCCCCCACAGCCTTCCTGTTTGCAGAATCACTACTTGTCCACAATTTACTGCTTACAAGGTTGCAGATCTTCCGTTTTTAACTATAAAAATAGAGAATGTTTGCCACGTCCATGAAGGGCAGACCCTCCAAAGAAGCTGATGATTCCAACCATTGTTCTGACCACCTGTGACAAATAGTGACGGTTCAGAATCTGGGAAGCTTTTAATTGACACGTTCCTGCCAATTTTCTGAAATTGATCCAATAGATTTCCTAAGGAGGAGACAAATCGTCTTAATTTTATAACAAATGACCTGCTAGGCTCCGCCATGAGAGAGCTGGAAAAGGATGCAGCTGTGGCAGTAGTTGTTTCATAGGAAACCGGTTCTTCTCTTTGCCTGTGAATCAAAAGGGGGGGCTCTGTTCACGGTCACTCTTATTTTCTAAGGTTTGAAATAAATGGGGCCAGTGAGCTGGGGTAGAGTTGAGCAAAACATAACAGTCCAGGTGCTCGGGAGCAGCAGCAGCTCTGGTGAGCGTCCTTTGCTTTCATTGTCCTGCATGTGAGCTCCCAAAGGCACCTGGTGGGCCACTGCGAGTAGCAGAGAGCTGGACTAGATGGACTCTGGTCCGATCCAGCTGGCTTGTTCTTATGTTCTTATATCTTGTAACAGACATTGAGACTCCAGCTGCAAGGGTCACCTATTGCTGTTTTTTTTTCTTTCTCCCGTTAACTGGTCGTCTCCTGAGAACGCTGTCTGTGAAGATGTTGGTGAGAGTTGCTTCCCGAATGCCATATCACCGTGCATAGCTAAGCCTCTCCTGCTAGAGAGCCATGCAGCGGATGAATTGCAGCCTGATAGTAGCCAGGAAAGAATAAGTCTGAAATATTCCTAAAAGGGTGTGTGTGTGTGTCCTTTTCTTCTACTTAAGGCCTGGAGAGCAAGTTACTTTTTGACTCAGGAGGAGGCCTGTCCCTCAGCTCTGCCCACAGGCATAGCTTCCACCTTGAGCCATTCAGAGTGAGTGCTATTATACAGGGTGGGATCAAATGTTAGGCTGCCTGAGTTTCTGGCAGAGGACATAAAAGGAGACACCCGTGAACATCCAGCTGAGGATTCCTTCCATGTTCATATTGCTGTTATTCTGTTACGAACACCTATACCTGTTCTCCTCACCCCCACCCCCCCAAAAGTACCTCTGCCAAATGCAAATCAATGCAGGCCTGAATTTCCTGCTCGAGCAACGGCCTTTCCAGTTACCTGTTACTGCTACTGCCAAGCAAGAGCTAGAAGACATTCTGGAAGTGGTTCTACTCCATTGTGGATGCTTAGTACCAGCAGTGACTTCTGCACAGCTTAAATGATCTCAGCGGGTCATGAAAGAGTTGCTAACGCTGTTTAAAGCGAAGCATCTTTTTAAACACTCATTTATAGCTCACCTTTCTCCCCACCATTCGTTCTCCCTGCCTCCAGTGTTTAACCTCACAGCAATCTTGCAAGGTAGGTTAATCTGTGTGTGTGAGACAAGAGAATCAGGCCTAAGGTCACCCAGCAAGTCTCTATGGCAGAGTGCAGATTCGAACCTGAGCATCCTATATCCCAGTTAGACACTCTAACTCAGTGGTGCGCCAGATGTTCATGGACTACAATTCCCATCAGCCAATTGGCCATGCTGGCAGGGGCTGATCGGAATTGTAGTCCACGAACAACTGGAGCACCATAGGTTGGCCATACATCATACTGGCTTATTCCAAACAACATGCTATACCATGCAGCGCAGGTTTCATTTCCTTCATCTTGCATTGCAATTAACATGCATGACTACAGATACGCTTTGCAAAGACTGTAATAGCTAGGGCAGTATTTCCCAAACTTTTCGAGGTCAGGGTACCCTTGACCTCACTCTTCATATCTCACGGTACCCCTGCCGCCACCCTCCACCTTCCCCTCCCATTGCCCCTGCTTGCCACACCTCCCAGGGTGAAGGGTGCAGCAACTGGTAGTAGTGGCTGACCTTATGGCAGGCCCTGCCCTACGGGCCAGTCTCCATGTCTGCTACGCCGTGGGAGACAATAACTACATAAAAATAGGGTAGTGTTGCCGTGGTACCCCGGGGACATGCTCACGGCACTGCAGGGTACCAGGGAACCCTGGTTGAGAATGGCTGAGCTAGGGGGATGTTCCTTTCAGGCAAAAGTAAGATTCCATGTATTGGCTTCTGAAACCATCCTTCCCCCCACAACCCTCTCAGGGAATCGACGGCAGGCTTTCCCCTGAAAATGCAACACCCTCAACAATAGCGATAGAAGCAAAATCGCTATTACCTTTAAAGGGTAGTGTCAATCTTTCCCTTTGAGCAACACGGGGAGCAGGTGATCACGAGCCGTGCAGCACACAGTGGGGCAGCTCCTTGTGTTCAAACAGGGAAGCATGAGGAGACCCCACTGCGGAGGGACTGCGGGGCTAGAAGCCCACAGGAAGTGCTTTGTGCATAATGGGTCACTGTCCGAGGTTGCTCCAGTATTAAGCTGTCCCTCTCCTAATCACTTCTGAAACATGAAGCAGTTTCAATATTATCGGCACATCGCCGGAATATGGTAGTTGGGAATAGTGGTTGTGGTTTAAGCAGTAGTTTTTTCCTGATATAATTTGTGGGTGGCTGGCATCTTCAGAGGATCCTCTGAAGATGCCAGCCACAGATGCAGGCGAAACGTCAGGAGAGAATGCTGCTAGAACACGGCCATACAGCCCGGAAACCACACAGCACCCAAGTTTCAATATTGTCTTTGGGAGGACTCATTTTCTACCAAAGGTCACTCATAGTTCTGGCTGAGGGGATAGGCAGGGGACAAATGGAAGCAAACAAATAAATAGCTACCAGCTATCCACCGAAACAAGGGCTTCTGCAAATCTCAGGGTTAGCGACAAGGGCTTTGGGGATTGTTACCATCACCAAAACAAGCAGCTATCAATCACTGCAATCTACTGTGCAAAAAGTTAGCTTTTGGGGGGAGGGGGGGTAACATCGTACGAACAAGCAATAGTGCAATTTTTAATATATATATATATATTCCGTTGCTGTTGCCACAGTGCATGTTTACATAACTGGATTAAAGTATAAGAGGAAATGCACCGTGTGAAGATGTCTCCGCTTCTCGTTTCAACAGACCAAGTTTACATGCATTTCTCCCCAGTCAAGAGCAGTTCAGTGACTTTTACAGGCCTGTCCGTGTAGACAAAGTAATGCGCTTTTTGCAAGCTACTAGACCAGGGGTAGGGAACCTGCGGCTCAAGAGCCGCATGCGCCTCTTCTGTCCTTGCATTGTGGCTCCACGAGCCGAGCCGCCGGCCCCATCCTTGCCCGCCCTGCAGGCAGCAGGGCGGGCGCACCAACTGCCCATGGTCGGCCACGCCATGGGCTTGCCTTCTCGCCCGCCCCGTTGGAGCGGGGCGGGCGCTCTCCCAGCTGCCGGTGAGGCTGAGCCGACGGTTTCATCCTTGCCCGCCCTGCAGGTAGCAGGGCAGGCACATCCATGCACTTCTCAGAATGAGTGGAGTAAAAGGTAAAAAAACCCTATATATATAGTGTTATCTTTATTTTAAATGTCAAAAAATATTTGCAGCTCCAAGTGTTTTCTTTTCCCATGGAAAACAGGTCCAAATGGCTCTTTGAGTGTTAAAGGTTCCCTACCCCTGTACTAGACCATTAATACGCTGGTAAGTGAACACAAGGGTGGTGGATTTAATGCTTGAGCACAAAGTCCGCTGCCTTTATTAACAGGTGCTTAACACAACCAAACCATAAAGTCCTCATCGAGAAGGAATGGAACTTCAGGGATATTACAAAATAATTTATTTTCTGATTCTGAAGCAGGGGAAACAACACCTTATGCCCCAGCATTCTTGGTCAGGGCTTGGCCGGGGCGCTCTCGGCCTCCTCTCTCCAGCGAGCTTTTTTCTCCAAGTTCTGGCTCGTCAAGGATTCGTGTCTTTTGACAGCCTGCAGGAGAGGAACAGAGGGGGCAACTAAGATAAAACTGTCCAGGAACAGCATTTCAACAACAGGGCACTTCAACCCAGAACCCAGAAATAGACACACCACGTGCTCGGGCTCACCAAATCTACAGTGGGATAATGCTACTGAGCATTCCAAGTGCTTCCCAATTTTGACAAAGGACCTTATAGCTGTGCATCTATTTGATTTTGCAGCTACAGATCAACGCCGTCTAGAACATCTGGAGAGATGGTGGCAGAAATAAGAATGAAACAAAGTTCCTACTTCACAGCCCCGTCTCAGTTCTCTTGAACAGCAGTGGTGTAGTGGTTAAGAGCGGGTGTACACCAATCTGGAGGAACCGGGTTTGATTCCCTGCTCTGCCGCCTGAGCTGTGGAGGCTTATCTGGTGAACTAGATTAGCCTGTGCACTCCAACACACACCAGATGGGTGGCCTTGGGCAAGTCAGTACTTTGGAGCTCTTGAAGCCCCACCTACCTCCCAGGGTGTTTGTTGTGAGGGGGGAAGGGAAAGGAGTTTGTCAGGCCCTTTGAGTCTCCTATAAGAAAGAAAGGGGGGATATAAATCCAACTCTTCTACTTGATAAAAAGGCAGATTTTTTTTTTTGGCTTAAGCCAGGAATTCTGTCTAGTCAGACAGGTTTATTGCAGATACTGGTACACCTTGCGTTGTGTTTTAAGCGTCTCCCTGCCCCTGAACAGCATGTCACAGAACGGGGGTAATTATTGCACACGACAGAAAGGGGAAATTCCGGTTCTGGCTTGTCTTTTTGTACTCGCCTGTTTTCCCGAAATCACCATGACCACGCAGCCTACAATGGTCAACCCAATCATCAAGTAGGCCATCCTCACTCGCATCTTGTTCCTCGCGGCGTCGATCACTTCGAACCTGAAAAGAGCCCCCAGGACAGCGTCAGGCCCTCGACCGCTTAGGCAACTTTGCCGTCTAGCTTTTACCCGAAGAGAAAATAGCACCTGAAGGCCTCTGGGCTGCAAGGTGAAGGGTTAAAGGCGGACTTTAATTCACCCCTGGGCAATTGCATTGTCCAAATAGGACACAAAAGGAGGTGGAAGGAACAGCAGACTTGGGCTGGGAGCCCCTCACACTTCTTGTTACCCAGACAGACAACTACGATGTTGGCATTTCATCCTCTGACCACGAGGCAAGGGGGAAGGGGCAGGTGAATTTAAAGGCAGCGGAAGCACCTCAAAGCCACTCCCTCACCTTTACAGCATCTTCCTCATTGGTCCATTTGCACAGCATCTTTCTCATTGGTCCATTTGCACATCTCATTCAGCAACCTTCCAACCCGATGGTCCCAGGAGCCTTGGACTAGCCACAGTTCTCTCAGAACTCTCTCAGCCCCACCTACCTCACAAGGTATATTCTGTGGGGAGGGGGAAGGGAAAGAAATTCTAAGCAGTTTTGAGTCTCCTTTAAAAAGGGGAGAATAAAAACCAACTCTTCTTTCTCTTCTAAATTAAAAAAAAGCCAAAGACTTTAGCTTCTCATCGTCAGGGAGGTGCTCTTGATCTTTTCTGCACCTTTCTTGGGTGTTTTTTTTTTCAGCTTTGCAATATTCTTTTCAAAACTGGGCAACCAACCAAACGCCTTCCACGAATTGCAAGCATGTCACGTGTTTCTCCAAAAGCATTAAGGCCAACTCGCGACCCTCCAGATGTTATGGACTAAAGTTGGACACCCCGGCTTATAGCATGATGCTGGCAGGGGATGATGGGAACTGTAGTCCATAACATCTGAAGGGCCACGAGTTTGAAACCTGTGCATTAAGAGGCTGGCCGGGCAATAAGATGACCCTTTGCCAATGATCACCCACTGGGAATTTGCTCTTTCCCCGGCTGGCACAGCATGCAGGGTTGCGGCAGTAACTACCAAGGGCCCTCTTCAGTTCAGCCTTAATACTTGAAATTCTTCACCAGCCCCACCGACATGACTAGGAGCTGAGCCAGCACCACCGCATCACAGGAAGCCTTCGTTGCCTTTAAACGAGAAGAACTGTTGGTTTTTATACCCCGTTTTTCTACTCCGAAAGGATTCTCGGAACAGCTTTCAATCGCTTTCGCTTCCCTTCCCCACAACAGTCAGCTTGTAAAATAGGTGGGGCTGAGAGAGTTCTGAGAGAACTGTGATCAGGCCAAGGTCACCCAGCAGGCTTCATCTGGAGGAGCCGGGGAACAAACCTGGTTCCCGAGATAAGAGTCTGCGGCTCATGTGGAGGAATGAAGGAATCAAACCCAGGCCTCCAGATTAGTATCCATCACTCTTAACCACTACACCACCTTGGCTCTCTTTTATCATGCCTTCAGTCTTCACATAGCACCCAGCACACCTCTAAACTGGTGGAACAGTGGAAACCAAAGAGGAAGAAGGAAAATAGGGTCTCGTCTATTTACAGGAAGTTTTGACCATAGAGTTTTTTGTGATTCCTAGAGCTACCTAGAAATGACCCAGGTAGCTCTAGCAGTTGCAAGAAACCCAAGGTTAAAACTCCCCAGAAGTAGAGGATGCCTTATCTTTCTTTTTAATTTTTCTCCCCAGGATGATTATGCCCCCACCTTTTGACCCCAATTTCTGCCTGCCAATAAGCTGACGCTCAGGGGCCAAGAGCTGCAATTGTCCAGTGATCTGTTGCTATAAGCCGGGGGGGCCAACTCTGGTGCTTCAGATGTTCATGGACTACAGTTCCCATCAGTCCCTGCTAGCATGGCCAATTATGAACAACAGCTCTTGCTTTTTCAACAAGCAAATCCTACTAAAAAAGGATGCAGCAAGAAGAACTGGTTGGGCTCTGTGCGAGCCAGGATGCTGGAGCAGACTGCCCACTGGTCCGATCCATCAGGGCTCTTCCTACATTCGTAACATCTTCACGAAGCCCACACACAGCAGGGCTTGCCAAAAATCCTTTCCCACTGCAGGCAGAGTTGAATTTCCACCTCAACTTTCGCACTCAAGTCACAGTAAAACAAGTGAAGGTGAAGGAAAAGAGATTCCACCTAAGCCTCAGGGAAACCTTCCTGACAGTAAGGGCTGTTTGAAAGTGGAGTGTGCTACCTCGGAGTGTGGTGGAGTCTTGTCTTTTGGAGGTTTTTAAACAGAGCACTCTGTCAGGAGTGCTTTGATTGTGTGTTCCTGCATGGCAGGGGGTTGGACTGGATGGCCCTCGGGGTCTCTTCCGACTCTATGATTGTATAAGTGATTTGCGAGCCTGAAAGCAAGGATAAAAGCCTGACAAGAAGGGGCCACTCTGGCCTTGTCTTCCTGAGCAGCATGTTGTAACCGCTCTTGCTTAACCTTTCGGGAAACAGTTGGGAGAAGATAAAGAAGCAAGAAGCTGACCGAGTCCATAGGTTTCCATTCCTTTTTTAAGCCACCTTTTCTCCCTGGGGCCAAAAGCAAGTGGCTCTCACAGAAGCCAGGAAGGAATCTCAACATACTTAACTGGGCAGCTACGTGAATACTTCACTGGTAAGGAAAAGAAGCTGCAAAAGAGATTCTCTGAGACAGCTAGACAGCAGCTGCACGAACCCAAGCAGCACAGAGAGACAGTGCACTCCGATGTGGGGTTTTCTCCCCTTCTAAATCCCTGAGACTAAACCCTTGAGAAATTCCTAGAGGTTTGGGGGTGGAGAAACCTCAGTGGGGCACAGTGCCGTGGAGCCTATCAGAAGAGTTTAAAGCGGAGTCACTCGGGTAAGATGAGAAGATCTACAGTCTGCTTGCACTCACTGCAACCTCCTAGCGCACTTGGAAAAGAATACTCTCCACACAAGATGTTCTTTCCATAGGAAGGTTTTACTTTAGCAGTTGCAAGGTTACACAAGTCTATTCTATACAAGACTATAAAGCTATACAGAACTCTTCAGCAAGAATAAAGTGACCTCCTACACTGAACTTAACACTCGATCTGAACTTAGAATATACAATACATTCAACAAGGATATTTTTCCCCTGCCCCTGCAACAGCCTCTCATTGGTCTGGAGTCACAGCTGAACTCACCAATCATGTTAAAGGTTAACTGTTGCTACTTCTTGTCCCTAGACCAGTGATGACGAACCTTTTCGGGACCGAGTGCCCAAATTGCACCCAAAACCCACTTATTTATCGCAAAGTGCCAACACGGCAATTTAACCTGAATACTGAGGTTTTAGTTTAGAAAAAAACTGTTGGCTCCGAGGTGTGCATTCCTCAGGAGTAAGCTTGGTGGTAGTCGGTGGCTTTGCTTTGAAGTAACCGTGCAACTTTCCAATGGGTGAATCACAACCCTAGGACGGTTTACTCAGAAGCAATCCCCATTGCCAGCAACCGAGCTTACTCCCAGGTAAAGGATCGTACTTTAGTTCTTCGCATGAAAATTAGTGGGGTTTAACAATGCTTAACAGGGTTCCCTACACTGCTTCCCCAAAACTAGGTCTTAGGTTTAATGCTAATGATCGAACCCAGCAGCCCAGGCCAGCCTAGATGTAGTGGGGGACTCTGTTTGTGCGTGCCCACAGAGAGGGCTCTGAGTGCCACCTCTGGCACCCATGCCATAGGTTCGCCACCACTGCCCTAGATTGACTGTCTCCAACCTTTGAGTTGGGCAAACTTCTGCTGACTTAGAAGATGAACCTTTTGTGACGCTTTCTTTTTATGTATATCATAACAGAGCCCACGCTCCAAAGCAGTCATTTGCTCCAGGGAAACAGATCCCTGTCGTCCAGAGTCCGGTGGTAATCCCGGGCTAACTCCAGGCCCCACCTAGAGACTGGCAACCCAAAGTCCCAGACTTCAGAACACCGACGAACATGGTTGCGTGCAACATTCACCACAGTGGAAAACTGTTTCAGGGTCCTCCCCCTACATTCTCCCAAACGCCGTCACTGTAAATAACTCCAGTATTTCAATAGGTGGAACGCTACCAATAGATGGCGATTCGGTTTAATAGGCAGAATTCTGTCATGATTGATTCTTTTGTAACTATAATGCTGATGCATCAATCAGGCAAACAGGCTTCCTGTCTTGACTCTACAAGCCGTGACCCCAAAGGTCAAAGGGGGGACAAGCACAACATTTGCCCAATCCCCACAGATGAGAGGAATCAATATGCTGGGGAGGAGGTGCTCCACCTTGAGGGCACCGAGAACAGTTAACCCCCGTCGTGGTTAAGAGCAGGCGTATTCTAATCAGGAGGAACCAGGTTTGATTCCCCGCTCTGCCGTTTGAGCTGTGGAGGCTTATCTGGGGAATTCAGATTAGCCTGTGCACTCCCACACACGCCAGCTGGGTGACCTTGGGCTAGTCACAGCTCTATGGAGCTCTCTCAGCCCCACCCACCTCACAGGTGTTTGTTGTGAGGGGGGAAGGGCAAGGAGTTTGTGAGCCCCTTTGAGTCTCCTTACAGGAGAGAACGGGGGGATATAAATCCAAACTCTTCTTCTTCTTCTTCCCCCCGCTTTCAACCCTTTTTAGAAACTAACACCTCTGAAGCAGGCAAGTACAACAACAGCAACAACAAGCTTTATTTGGCATTTAAAAATAGGTTCTAGAGCGTTGCCAGACATTTTTGAAATACAAGCAGGCAAGTAAGTGGGCACTTACGACATCGTTTCAGGGATGTCTTCTTCTTTCTTAAAACGGCCGGTCCAGACCAAAAACTTCCTGTCCCAGTTGGAAGGCTTGTGACCCGGCAATTTGAAGGAGGCGCCTGTGGAAAGCAGGGAACAGAAAACGCACACCTGAATAATGCTACACTGTTCCGGGCTGGCGCCGCAATCGCTGGCAATGTTGCCGGGGCTTGGGGGCGCAACTCCTCGCTGGCTTTGGAGCCAGGGGGTACAGCTTGTGCCGAGTGTCACATTTAAGAGGCAGAAGTGTTAGAGAGGAGGAGGAGGTGGACGTGCTGCGATCTGGGTGACGGGATCGGCTCCATGTTTCAATGGGCTCTGGGTAGAGAGTTCAGGGCCCCTCTCCCCTCCTACTCCCATTCACACCTCCCAGCCATGTGACCAGATGATCTTCGGGCTCCCTCGGCCCCATCCACATCATCAACATGGGCGGGGCCAAGGGAGGCCAAAGACAACAGGGCACCGAGACCCGCGGGGGCGGTGCCCAGAAGACGTTTTGTCCCTTGGCGCCATTTCCACCCCATACACCTCTGAGTTGCACACTCTCAGCCTAACCTACTTCACAGGGTCGTTTTGAGGATAACACAGAGAAGAGGAGAAAAATTTCAAAAGCCGCTTTGAGTTCCCATTAAACCAATCAATATCTAAATAAATAAATGTGAAGCTCCCCCCAGTATTGAACAAAATGGCTTAGGCAGCACTGTGCCAATCAGCCAGGAGGAAGGGAAATTCCAAAAAATAAGGAAAAATCTAGCAGGCACAGTCACTGTTACATAGTCTGTTGCCCTTAAGAACTGTCAGCTATATAAAAGCGGCACTTGAAGAATGCGTTCAAAGGCCATTTCCGGCTGGAGTGATCTGAAGAGATCTCCAGCTGTGTTGCTTTGGAAATCGCAGAGAAAAGTGTCTTCGCTGGATGGGAAAGGCCAACAAAATTCCCCCAGCAGCTATTTTGTTACAAACAGGGCCTTTCTGCTATTTTTAAAATGAGCACAAAAACATGCTTGTTAAACTTTGTTGCAGAAATCCAGCCAACCTTCCTCTGGTGCTGAAGAAATACTCAAAAAACTCCGTGTAGTTTGAAGCAGAATTACACGCTTCTACGTCCGTTGACTTTACTGTGCTTCAGTGTCAGGATGGTCACCCAGGAAAATGCCATTTTCCCACCCAGTTGCTGTATTTTTAAAATCTAGATTACAGCTACAGAGCAGGCCTTGGTGGCTCACGCATCCGCCGAGTGACATGACCAGAGGTAGGATCCAGCAGGTTCTCACCAGTTCCCGAGAGTGGGTTACTAATTATTTGTGTGTGCCGAGAGGGGGTTACTAATTGGGTCTGCTTTTCCATTAGAAATTCCATTAGGTCCAAAAATCATAAAGTCCTGTTGTTTCCTATGTGGCTGGTTAGCGAAGGTAGAAAAGGGGTAATTCTCCCTGTTGGGCTGTTTTAGAAACATGGTAAAGTTCCTTGTTGAAGGAAAGTATCCTTCTTTTGATTTCTAGAAACAAAATTAAGTATTTGAAAGTATTAAGTATTTGACAGGCAGTCAATTAGAGAAGAAGTAGTTGTTTCTGTTGGCAGTAGACGATAGGACTTGCTATAATGGGTTTAAATTATGGACAGAAAGATACCAGCTGGAAATTAGGAACTTTTTTTTTACAGTAAGAGCTTTTTACAGTAACAGAGAAATTATTAATGCCCCGGCCCCGCCCCTGTCATGCCCTGCCCAGCCCCATTGGCGCTACGCCACTGTTTGAATCCCACCACCATGGGAACTTGTTACTAAAATTTTTGGATCCCACCACTGGACGCGACATCACATCCGCTCCATGGTCCCTGCACCTCTAGGCCTCACAAAAGCAATCCACGGCGCTGAGCAACAGGACTGTGGACAGAGACCAGGGCAGAGTGCAACGTGCGCAGCCAACCCAAGGCCCGGTTCCCCATCTTGCCCGTTAACCAAGTCAAAGAATGCTGGCAGAAAGAGCTTCAAAAACTATTCAGCCATAGCGAGACACTGAAATTCACTGGTTAATAAATCTTCCGTGAATGAGCTTTGAGTGGCTGCCATACAGCAGGGAAGCCCCGGCTTCAGCGAACATCAAGCCAAACATTTCAGGAGCGCAAAGCATAGCAAAAGACAATAATCCCCCTGGAACTTTCAAAATGGCATGTGTTCTCATCCGGAATGATAAAGCCCAAATAAATACTAAAAGTTACATGCGTAACTGACTGCTTGGACCTTCCCCTCAAGTACCAACAATATTAACCAAACTATCCTTGACAGCCACCATCAGGGTGGTATAGCGGTTAAGAGCAGGTGGATCATAATCTGGAGAACCGAGTTCGATTCCCCCCCTCCTCCACCTGAGTGGCAGAGGCTTATCTGGTGAACCAGATGTGTTTCCACACTCCTACTGTGTGTGACCTTGGACCAGTCACAGTTCTTCAGAACTCTCAGCCCCACCTACCTCACAAAGTGTCTGTTGTGGGGAGAGGAAGGGAAAGGAGCTTGTAAGCCACCTTGAGTCTCCTTACGGGAGAGAAAGGTGGGGTATAAATCCAAACTCTTCTTCTTCTTCTACCATGCCAAAGTACCATTTTTCCAAGTCATAACTGACTTATGGGAACCCCAACAAGGGACTTTCAAGGCAAATGAAAAGCAGAGGTTGGCTTCCTCTACAGCACAGGTGTCCAACGTGCGGCCCTCCAGATGTTATGGACTACAGCTCCCATCATCCCCTGCCAGCACGATGCTGGCAGGGGATGATGGGAACTGTAGTCCATAACATCTGGAGGGGCGCAAGTTGGACACCTATGCTCTACAGAATCTTCCTTGGCAGTCTCTTAGCCAAGCACTGACCCTGTTTGGCTTCCGAGATCTGACGAGACCGGGGTATACCACGCTGCCTTCCCTCTTGCTAGAGCCGTCACTAGATTTTCTAAAACAGCGTGAAAATGTTTCCGTCGGGAGGACATGTGCTAGCATCCACATGGTGAAGAGAACTATGGGAAACCATTGCTGTGCCTCTGAACCCAAAAGCAGGGCGGGCTCTTGGTATTCTGCCACCCCCAGCAGGCCCAGCAGAGCCAACCAGAGAGAAGACAGGCATCTGCCGTCTCTTGGACCTGTGATGTGGCTGGCCAGGAGGAAGATGAGTACAGTTGGCAGTCGTGTAGTTGGTAGCTGGGACTCCAGTTGAAGGTGAACCAACCCATCAGGACTGGCGGTAGAGTTTGCTTTGGACTGGGGGGGGGGAGGACACAGGTCACGTCAGCCCCCACATCCCGTACCACCACCCTCCTTAATCTGTGGCAGCCCAAGCAGCCATCCGGTTTGGTTGCACCACGAACTGGCCTGGCACAAAGCAGGAAATGACCTCGGCCCAGCCACATTGGAAAAGTTAGTTACTAATGTCAACGGGGAAAGAATATCCAACCACAGTCCTTGACTGTCTCCCAGGAGAAGAAGGCCCAGCAAGGCAAGGCTGCCAAGTGGTCACTGGATTGGGGCTGGTCTAAATGCAACGGGGCAGTCACAGAGGGTTTATTCCCCTCTCTGCCCTGCTCACCCATGGACCAGGGTTTGGGGCCTATTTCGTTACTCAAAGAGGTGAGGACAGCTAATTGCGTGTCTGTGTCAGACTAGAGCAAATCACCACTTTGGCACTGAAGATCACCTTAGCAGTACCTTCTTCTAAGTCAGTGGGCTGAGAAAGAAGCAACTCCGCAGCAACCCTGGGCCAGTAGATTTCAGCCTATCTTACCTAAGACAGTGTTGTATAGTGGTTAGAGTATCAGATAGGATCATAGAATCATAAGAGTTGGAAGAGACCACAAGAGCCATCAAGTCCAACCTCCTGCCATGCAGGAACACACAATCAAAGCACTCCCGTGTTCATCCAGCCTCTGTTTAAAAACCTCCAAAGAATGAGACTTCATCGCTCTCCGAGGCAGTGAATTCCACTGTTGAACAGCCCTGACAGTCAGGAAATTCTTCCTAATGTTTAGGTGGAATTTAAAAAGCTTTAAAAAGGGTTTGGACAGATTTATGGAGAAGTCGATCTATGGCTACCAATCTTGATCCTCCTTGATCTGAGATTGCAAATGCCTTAGCAGACCAGGTGCTCAGGAGCAGCAGCAGCAGAAGGCCATTGCTTTCACATCCTGCATGTGAGATCCCAAAGGCACCTGGTGGGCCACCGCGAGTAGCAGAGAGCTGGACTAGATGGACTCTGGTCTGATCCAGCTGGCTTATTCTTATGGAATCTCTTTTCCTCCACCTTGAATCCATTACTCCGTGTCCCAGTTTCTAAGGCAGCAGAAAACAAGCTTGCTCCCTCACCAACATGACATCCCTTCAGATATCTAAACATGGCTATCAGGTCACCCCTTAACCTACGCTTCTCCAGACCAAACATCCCCAGCTCCCTAAGCCTCTCTTCATAGGGCATGAACTCCAGACCCTTTACCATTCTGGTTGCCCTCCTCGGGACCCACTCCAGCCGGTCAATATCCCTCCCGAACTGCAGTGCCCAGAATTGTACACAACATTCCAGGTGAGGATGCCAGAGACACAGATTTCAATTACAATTCAGCCATGGAAATTCACTGGGTGACCTTGGGCCAGTCACTCTCTCTCGGCCTCACCTACCTCACAGGATCGTTGTGAGAATACAAAGGAAGAGACAGCACTGCTTTGGGTCCCCATTGAGGAGAAAGGCATGGTGTGAATAAATATATGTTGTTGCAATGATTGCACGGTTTACCCATGGACACTACCCCAAGTTACTTGGGGGAAGGGTTTAATTAATAACAATTAAAAGTCTTCTCTGCATTATCTCTCTCTGCTCTGTTGCTTTGCCCTCAGGAAACAAAAATGTTCCAAGCAGAAGAGCACAGTTGGGTACGGTGGGGAAACGGACAGAATTTAGCTTCACCCGTGCGCTCCTTCCTTTTTTTGATGAAATCATCCAGCACATCTTGTTTTTGGAAACTGAATTTTCGGATCTCTTTCTGCGATAAGACCCCTTGCTGTTTGCAGCTTTGGGTATACGCGTGCGTGCGTGCGTATCTACCAACTGAAGTCAGCACTTCACGCCCCTGACAAAGCATACTGTAGCTCTCAAAAGCTTCTGCCACAACAAATGTGTTAGCCTTTAAGATGCCACAAGACTGTTATTCTGGCAGATGGTGTCTTACACCATTAGCCTTCAGGAACAGATCTACTTCCATGATGCCAGCTCGGATCAAGCAACACAAGGCTGATCTTGGGCTAGTCACAGTCCTCTCTGAACTCGCTCAACCCCACTTAAGTCACAAGGTGTCCGTTGCGGAGTGAAAAAGGGAAGGAGATTGTAAGCTGCTTTGAGATGCCTTACAGGAGAGAAAGGTGAAGTACAAATTCTCCCCCCCACCCCCAAGACCAGAACATTAAAATTCGCAAAGCCAGTTAAACTAGTGACCACAGTAGCATCGGGACAGGGGGCTCAGGGTATCTACCAGGCTAATGGCAGGTTTCCAACAAGCTAGCAAGACAACCCAGTCTATGGCTGAAATCGTTTACAGAACTGGTTCCCAAACATTTTTCACCCACGTACCTCAGCAACCCATTTCACTTAAATTGTACCCATATAGCAAACCCATTATGTAATTTTTCCCATACCCCCAAACACTCTGGCGAATACCCCAAGGGATATGTGAACCCCGGGTTGGGAAGCTCTGCATTACGGAATGGCTTTAGGGTAGATCCCTCTGAACCCAGTAAATCTTACTTCAGAGGAAACTCTTAGCTTGATCTTATGCATATGATCAAAGACAATTCATTCGGGCTTACCCGAAGGCCCACCGCTTGTCTTTGGAGCATCTCCTTCTTGAGGTTTACTGCACAGCCTTCTGCTGATTGGCCAACTTGTTCCTCTGGTGATCCGCAGAACAGAAAATATATGTTTGTCCAAACACCTAACAACTGTACCTAAGGAAGGGGAAAAAAACATATAAAAGGTTTAGTGGGGGAGAAAAGTGCAAACCTTGCTGAGTTGAATAGTGGTCTAACATTGTGGACTGGGATCTAGGAGAGCAGCCCCAGAGCACGGGCAGAGTATCTACTATGGGAGCAAAGGATCCCAAGTTAAATTCTTGCCATGCAAAAGGTCCCATGTTCAATTCTCAACATCTCTAGTTAAAAAGACTAGGCAGCGGGGAACGATTCCAACCCAACAACTATTCTCCCTGTTGGGAGTAATTTTTACAAATTATTTGATGTTTCATTGCATAATACACAGCATTACACACGATTGGGTTGCATTTTTTTTTTCAAATATAAATGCATATGTAAATAATTGTTTCTCGGCGGGGAGGGGGTGACACTCAAGAAGAGTCAAGTTGGGCATTTCCCAAATTTCTGACATGCAGAGCCCAAAAGGTTTGCCACTGCTGAACCCATCCCTTTCTCGCACACACTCACTTGCACGCACACAATCTCATCTACCTACAATGACAGAGGTGGTGGGGGAGAAAAGTGCACACCTTGCTGCCAAAACGTCCACCAAGCATCCAGCATCGGTGCCAGAACCCATTCAGAGAATTCTATCAGTTTCTGTCAGCATGGCCAATTGGCCATGCTGGTAGGGGCTGATGGGAATTGTAGTTCCTGAACATCTGGAGAGCCGCAGGTTCCCTACCCCTGATCTAGGAGAAGAGCCCCTGAGCATGGGCAGAGCTTTTCCTACGGGAGCAAAGGATCCCAAGTTGAACCCTTGCCACGCAAAAGGCCCCGCTTTCAATTCTCAACACCTCCAGTTCAAAAGGAAGAGATCTCGAGGGCCATCCAGTCCAACCCCCCTGCCATGCAGGGACTCACAACCTCACAGGGTCGTTGTGAACACCAGAGGGTGAGCCGTGCAAGTCTCCCTCCAGGAAAGGGCAAGATTCAAAATGCCAGCTGCATGCACTCTGGCTCCTAAATGTGCAGCCCAATTTAGAGCAAGTTGCGCTTCCTCGGGAGTAAACCCCACTGAAGCAGGAGAGAGGCGCGGGTTGCCAGCTGCATGCATGCATGCCCGCCCGCCCCTGGCTGCAAAGGCCTGACCTCTTTCCCCTTCAGGCCGGCCATGGGGGTCAGTCAAGGGCATGGGAAGGAGGCGAGGGCCGAGCACTCACCGGCGGCTGCAGGCCCCGCCATGGCGACCGGACGCCCCCCGCCGACCTTCTGGCCGCCCCGAGGCTTGCGAAACGCCGAGGAGGAGGAGGAGCGGCCTGCGAGGCCTGTCGGCTGGGCCTGGGCGGGCTTCCCGGCTCGGAGGGCGGAGTTGCGGCGGCGACTCTCCCCCCCGAGGAGACGGGGCTGGTCTCAGCCCTCCATTGGAGGTCCTCCCTTGCCCCGTTGTGGGAAAGAGCAGCCCTTTATTGCTTCAGGGAGCCGACACGTGTGACTGGCTAAACACGTGTCGGGTTGGGAAGGGGCAGCGACATTCTCCTGAAGGGACCCTTGATAGCTCCGGGTAGGGAGGATGAGCTTGGAAAGGGGGATCAGGTGCCAACCCCTGTCCTCTCTTTACGGGCACAAGTGATGCCCATGCAGGTGCCAGTTGGCAAGAGTTAGAGGGTTTATAGGTAATAGAACAAGCCTGTTTGTAGAGGAGGACAGAAGATAATAATAGTTATTATTTATTTATTGCAGTCACAGACCATCCTTAAAACTTAGAATAAGCCAATGCAAATTCCAATTATATAACAAATAATTCGCATTCAGAATCATGCCCTTGACTGGCCCCCAGAGATCTTATTCACATATAATATGTGACTTAAGAACTGGGAAATAAGTATAACAATCCATTCAAACTTTAAAACCAAATTCTTTAAAACCGATTATTCTCAAATATTAACCATATTGATATTTATAGGAAAATATAAATGGTTATAAAATCACTGTTATGGTAATATAATACAAATAATTTTAATTAAAAAACTCTCAGGTTCAGATAAATAACATTACATTTCTCTATCCATTTGGTAATATGAGGCCCACCTTAATGACAATTCAAATACAATATCAGTTGTCCCTTATGTTCCTGATTTTTAAATACTATCGAAGCAAATTTAGCTACTTTAAGCATGATTCATAATTTTTTCTAGAGAGCATCATCACTATTATCCTTCCTGTCCCTTCCTGGAAAATGGGCTATTATAGGGCTAATAAGAATCCTTCTAATGCTACCATACCACTAGCAATCGAAAATAATATGCTCAAGTGACTCCCGGGATCCAAATAGTTGGGCAAAACCTCTACTCTCTTTTGAAACATTCCTTGCAAAATGCAGTTGCTTGCAGGAGCCAGTGTATAGGGATTGTATATCCCCTTTATTGCAATTACAGAGACTACTTTATGGTCCCTATACACTGGTTACCAGGATGCTTCCAAGCCCAATTCAGAGTGCTGATTATTACCTATGAAGCCCTCTATGCAGTGGTGGGATCCAAAAATTTTAGTAACAGGTTCCCATGGTGGTGGGATTCAAACAGTGCCGTAGCGCCAATGGGGCTGGGCGTGGCATGATGGGGGCGTGGACGGGCATTCCAAGGCCGGGGCATTAATAATTTCTCTGTTACGGTAAAAAACTCTTACTGTAAAAAAAAAAAGTTCCTAATTTCCAGCTGGTATCTTTCTGTCCATAATTTAAACTCATGATAGCAAGTCCTATCGTCTACTGCCAACAGAAACAACTACTTCTCCTCTAATTGACTGCCTGTCAAATACTTAATACTTTCAAATACTTAATTTTGTTTCTAGAAATCAAAAGAAGGATACTTTCCTTAAACAAGGAACTTTACCATATTTCTAAAACATGTTTTTTAAACAGCCCAACAGGGAGAATTATCCCATTTTCTACCTTCACTAACCACATAGGAAACAACAGGACTTTATGATTTTTTGACCTAATGGAATTTTAACGGAAAACCAGACCCAATTAGTAACCCCCTCTCGGCACACACAAATAATTAGTAACCTACTCTCGGGAACTGGTGAGAACCTGCTGGATCCCACCTCTGCCTCTATGGTGTTGGGGCAAGTTACTTGAAGGACCACCTGTTTTCATATAAACCTGTTCACTAAGATTATCCAGGGAAGGCTTATAAATATAATAAGTAATAACAATAATAATATATTTCCAACCCATCTGTTCAACTGGTAGGGACCCAGCAGAGTCTTCTCCGTGGTGGCATCCAGACTTTGGAATACAGAAACCCAGTGTGCTCCTTCCTCACTTTCCTCCCATTAAGTGAAGACGTTTTTAATTTCAAACAGCGTTTAACGCCCAGGTTTTAGCGAGCAGTGTTTTAGGCTATGTAGATGTATTCTAGTGACTTTTATAATATGGTATGATTTTACTGTATTGAGTTTTATTGTCCTTGATTTTATTGTTACAATGATCTGTTACAGTACAAAGATGTTATTGTATTCTATTGCATTATGTTAGCTGCCTTAAACAAATAAATAACAAATTTAATTTTTCATAAGAAACCAGTTACCAACAAAAAGATGGGAACCGACAACAAAACTTAAAGACCATTCTAAATATAAAGAGAGAGCCATTAGAGCTGTACAAATGACGTTCTTTAAGAGCATAAATTGATCAACATATTCAATCACAATCATTATATCCTATTTCCCCCAAATTATAAAATCTGTACGATAGGCTTCTTCTGTCCTCCACTGTATCACAACACTAACATCCACAGGTACTGATGAGTCTATGTATGTCTGCTACATTCCCACTATTTGCATTTCATTGTTTCTTTTAGGAATAATATGAAAGTACAAGATGTACAGATAGACATTCAGCAGAATGAATGACTGGGTGGGTGGGTGGTACCACTTCAGACTTGATGGAGGGGGCACATTTTTCACTTCTCCCTTCCACAGGAAAAAAACCATGGTTTTTCTTTAAGCACAAAGTTAGCAAACTAGAATCATTGTCCCTGGTGTGTGAATTGTGGGAGGGGGGAGTACCTACAGGGATTTCCCACCCCCACAGGGACATTCAAAAATAGTTCAATAGCCTCCCACACTCATTCAGTCTTTAGCAGCATCCATTCATTCACTGTGTCGCATGTGGCTGGCCTGAGGCTGGCCTGACTCCGGCTGCTTGTTCTGGATTTGCAGAAGACAATAAAGCCACGATGCTCATAGGCTAGAAGCAGCTCTAAGCCAGACCCGGGCGGATTTCCAAGCAGCCAATGCCAGCCAGCTGCTCTTCCTCCTCTTCCGTTCCTGTACATACTGTCTTAGAGTAAAAGTGACGCCGTTCAGGCAAAAGGATTCCAGCGTGAGACTGCATGCTCTGCATTCTGGAAGCATTTATGTGCTAAGAGACGCCACCCCTGTAATGCAGGCCAGCAACCTTCAGAGCCATATCCTCAAGAACAACAGGTTCCCAGCGTACCATTAAGCCCCACGCAGCGGTTTATATAGTTCTCCCCTCCATTTTATCCACACCATATTGGGTCTATTGGGAATCGTAGTCAATGAACATCTGGAGGGACGGACACCCCTGTTAGGGTTTTCAAGGGAAGAGGTGGTTTGCCATTGCCTGCCTCGTCATAAAGATTTTCTCTGTGGTCTCCCACAACTGCTGAGTTTCCAAGATCTGCCCGAATCAGCGCACGTGTGAACGCCTCTTTTGGCAGACCGTGCGGTCGCCTCCCTAAAGTCTTAGCCGCAGCCACACGAGGACGACGAGACTCCACCCACTCGCTAGGACCCGCCTTAACGCGCCCGACTCTGCTCTCCCGGAAGTTCCGGTCCCCGCCCCTCGTGCCTTAATCTATCCCTAGATAGGCGGGGCTTCCGAGCCGTTGCGCCTCCTGATTGGGCAGTGCCGAGGTTCTCCGGGTTCGCCAAGATGGCGGCGCCCAGCAACCATTTGAACTGTGAGGACTTCGCTGAATTCCAGGTAGGGGACCGGGAAACCGGCGCGGCTTCCTGGAGGCCCTTTTCCCTCGCTGGGGGTTCTGAGTCGCCGGGTGTGAAGGCTGCTCTAGGTGGCTCGCTTTCCTTCCTCCTTGTCAGGCTGGAGGTCACGGGAGGGAGGAGAAAAGCCGCCTCGGCAGCTCGGTCTCGCGCCCAGACGAGCACCTGCCCCCGGCGGCCTCTCGGGGAAGAGCGGGGGCCGTGGCTCTGTTCCCCCCACCCCGCAATTTTAGCCAGCCCCTCACTTTAAACTAAGAAGAAGAGTTTAGATGTATATTCTACTTTTTTCTTCTGAAAAGGGTCTCAAAGCACAACAACCTCGTTAGGTAGGTAGGGCCGAGAGAGTTCTGAGAGAACTGTGACTGGCAGAAGGTTGTCCAGCAGCCTCCATGCATAGGAGCAGGGAAACAAATCCAGCGCACCAGATGAGAATCTGCTGCTCATGTGGAGGAGTGGGGAATCAAACCCGGTTCTCCTGATTTGAATCTTCTCTGCTTAACCGCTACACTACGTATCTTAACAGTGAACTGGTTGCCACTCAAAAGCCATCCAATGGGGCCACCTGCATTTCTAAAAGCCATCCAATGGAGCCACCTCCCTATCTAACCGGGTGGATAGGAAACTTGGGTTTGCAGAAAAATGGGACTTAATAGATTCATTGGGAGAAGAACTAACTTCTCTTCTCCTCCTTCAAAGTCTGATGAGTGTGACTGAGTGCTAAAGGAAAGGAGACGGGTTTTGAGATATTAGTTTTCTTCAGACCCAGAAAACAAATACTTGAAGACATACTGGAATGCGGGTTTCTAAACTTGCTGTCTCCTCAACACACACACTATACTAGCGGTTCTCAACCTTCCTAATGCTGTGACCCTTTAATACAGTTCCTCAAATTGTGGTGACCTCCAACCATAAAATTGGTATATATAAAACATAAAAAGACCATTTTCCGATGGTCTTAGGCGACCCCTGTGAAAGGGTCATTCAACCCCCCAAAGGGGTCGCGACCCACAGATTGAGAACCACTGCACTATACGCCCAAACACAGTTCTTTGCAGGACCCCACCTTGACACTTATGAAAAATGCCATGTATCACACTTCATACTTATGAAGAAACATCTTGTTGCATTCCTTACAACTGCCCTGCAAGGTAGATCAGTAATAGTGTCCTATGTCTTGAGTGGGAATCTTGGCTTAAGTTGGCTGAGTCTGAAAAAATCATGTATTTAAGTCCATGCCTGAGATGAGGTTGTGGAAGACGAAAATTGCTGAGCAAATCCACTGTGTTACAGCTCAGACTAGTGGTGGCTTGACGAATATCTTTTCTTTCACACAAGTTGGTTTCCTGTTAATCCCCTGGATAGTTTGGGATTTATTTAAAAAGTGTCTTTGGGTCGGACCTTCTTTACACATGCATGTGCACAACTTGACAACTTAATTCCCACTCAAATGGCAGACAGGTAGGTGCTTTAGTCCACAGCAGTAAAATAAACAAGTGTTCAGTGGTCTCTTTATATGCTAACAAAATTTGTTTCAGCGTAAGCTTTCATGAGTCATCTTGCTTCATCAGATGCAGAGGATAATAAAGACTCTGACTGACAAAAGAGTATGGTGTCTTCAAGGTATTAGTAGACTCCTTGTTTTATTTTCCCAGGAGCATTCAACTCAGTGTGAACTGACTTTCTTGAGCGTGCACACAAAGGCACATCTTTCTATGATGGACATTTGTAGTTGTACACAAAAGACTGTCTCACTGGCAGGAAAAATGTGAATTAGGTGTGGCTGTAATTTACTGCATTAAATTATTCATTGATTAGACTCTATGGAAGTCCTGTTGCTTTAATCAAGCCTCCACCCCTGCAGCTTGCTGTCCTCTTCATTCCTTGTGCCGCAGCTCTCTTAGACTTGCTGTTACCTAGATTTGGAATTGGCCACTTGTTAAAATTTGATGTGGGAATGGAATCCGCGTTGACTGCCATGCACTGGCATGTGCTTTAAGAGTACAAACACAAATGTACACCACCACACTGCTCCTCACCACTTCAGCCCTGCATATGAGGGACTGTGTGACCGGTTCCATTTTGTAGGCACATGTACTAAAAGAGACTATGATTTTTTTCCGATTCCAAACAGATAAGCTAGCCCTTGTCAGCGAAATGGCTATCATCTCATTCTGGATGATCCCTGCAACTAAGCAATCTCTGTCTGGTCACAGCTTATCTTGGTAAACAAGGTAAAGAATGGGGGACAAGACCTCTGTTCCCAAAGAAGTAATGGAATGGCACGTGCACAGGAATGGCACGTGCACAGGACATTCTGTTTCCACATTCCAGCTCCTCTTCAATGTGCACTTAGAGGCAAATTCAAATCTGAAAAATTTCCAATTCAAATTTAAATGCTGCACTAATATTAGCCCAAGAAGAAGAGAAGAAGAAGAGTTTGGATTTATATCCCCCCTTTCTCTCCTGTAGGTGACTCAAAGGGGCTTACAATCTCCTTGCTCTTCCCTCCGTGCATTATGTACAAACCTGCACCCTGTTCCCCAGAAGGTTGTACCAGAACCAAGGATTGAAATTTAGTCAAGAGTTTTTGGCTAAATATCAGAACATAAGAACATAAGAAACAAGCCAGCTGGATCAGACCAGAGTCCATCTAGTCCAGCTCTCTGCTACTCGCAGTGGCCCACCAGGTGCCTTTGGGAGCTCACATGCAGGATGTGAAAGCAATGGCCTTCTGCGGCTGTTGCTCCCGAGCACCTGGTCTGTTAAGGCATTTGCAATCTCAGATCAAAGAGGATCAAGATTGGCAGCCATAAATCGACTTCTCCTCCATAAATCTGTCCAAGCCCCTTTTAAAGCTATCCAGGTTAGTGGCCATCACCACCTCCTGTGGCAGCATATTCCAAACACCAATCACACATTGCATGAAGAAGTGTTTCCTTTTATTAATCCTAATTCTTCCCCCCAGCATTTTCAATGAATGCCCCCTGGTTCTAGTATTGTGAAGAACTTCTGGGCAAAGTGGTTCCTCAGGGACACAGGCATCCTTGGGAGGTGGTGGACTCTCCTTCGGAGGTTTTTAAGCAGTGACTAGATGGCCATCTGAAAGCAGTGGTGCTCCTGTGGACTTAGGCAGATCAGGAGAGGGAGAGCAAGAAGGGAGGAGTCAGTGCTTGGCTCTCATGGCTGTTTATTACATGTCCAGGATAGTATTGATGGCCACTTTGGAGTCAGGGAGGATTTTCCTCCAGGCCAGATTGGCCAGGGATCCCAGAGGGTTTTTTGCCTTCCTCTAGGCATAGAGCAGACGTCACTGAATAAATGGTCTGACATTGCTTAGCTTCTAAGATCTGATGAGATCAGGCTAGCCTGGGCCATCCAGGTCAGGACCAGCAGTTCCGTTAGGGAGTAGCAGTGGCCTAGTGGTTAAGACCAGGTGTACTCTAATCTTGAGGAACCGGGTTTGATTCCCCGCTGTGCCACCTGAGCTGTGGAGGCTTATTTGGGGAATTCAGATTAGCCTGTGCACTCCCAACATACGCCAGCAGGGTGACCTTGTGCTAGTCACAACTCTTCTGAGCTTTCTCAGCCCCACCTACCTCACAGGGTGTTTGTTGTGAGGGGGGAAGGGCAAGGAGTTTGTCAGCCCCTTTGAGTCTCCTTACAGGAGAGAAAGGGGGGGGATATAAATCCAGCTCCTCCTCCTCATAAATAATATTACCCCAGAACAAAAGCTTTACTGCTTAGCAAGAGGTGGAGAAGAGTGAAATGGCACCTCTTGCCTCTTCTACCAGCACAGAAGAGGGCTATTATTGTATTATCTTGCTCTGCGTTGCATACTCCACCTCGTGCATCTGTTCATCCATGTGGGTCTGCTTGAAAAGGAATGTAAGAGAAATCCATGCATTCTGTGTCCAACAGTTGGCTGGTTCCCTTTGTTTTCCCTTTGTTTTCGTCATCATTGCAATTCTCTTGAAGGGTTTGTTGTTCTGTTAATGCTGATATTTCAAATATTTGGCTGATCAGTTGGTCAAGGGTTTTTCTCCTTTCTGTTTCTCTGTCTCTGCTTCACAGTTCAGTCCTACCCACGAGCTACTCCTGTTTCCTAGCTAGTTTCTTTTCCCTTTCAAGGATTTAAGTTTCTGGTCCGCCGAAGGTTAAGCATAGTGTGCAAAAACAACATTTGTTGCTCAAGCCTTGGCGCGATTAGCTGTGCAGGTTTTCTCACTTATTTTCCTATCCATTCTCATTTTCAAATCAATATACTTTCCTCCCATAGGAGCTGCTCAGGGTGATGAGAACCATCGACGACAGAATAGTTCATGAATTAAACACAACTGTTCCAACCGCTTCTTTTGCGGGAAAAGTTGACGCTAGCCAAACTTGTAAGGAGCTTCATCAGTCTGTAAGTATATCATGGTCATGGGTTTCTTCAGTGAGAAATATCATACATATTTAACATCTCCAATGTCCATTTTTGTCTTTGTCCCATGCTGTTATGCATCTGTCCTCTGCATTCCCACCTACCAGAGTTAGCTTGGTATCTCTGCACAAGGGTGAAGTGATGTGTTCTTGTTTGCACTTTTGAGCAGGAAGGGAGGAAAAAACGGTGCAGAATAAGGCCTCTTGCTCCTTATTGATCATGTGTTCGCAGAACGCAGCAGGTCCTGCAGTCATCAAGTAACCGTTCATTTGGTTGTCCCTGACTCAAAAGATGTCTGGCTGGCCTCAACCAGGACCAGGTCATTATTGGCCCTGGCCCTTATCTGGTGGAACCCTCTGTTCAGTGAGGCCCTGCAGGCTTATGGTTGAGACAGCTGCAATTTTCCACCTAAATGGCCTCCCTCTTTTCCTGTCCTCTGCTGTTTATATTGTCGGGGTTATCTCGTGTTGTTATAATATAATTTGTTTTTATTCACCCTCTGGGTTTTACTTTATATCATTGTATCTTGATATTTTGGAAGCCACCCTGAGCCCATAAGGAGAAGAGTGGCCTATAAATCCAATAAACGAATGCATAAATAATCCCTGTGCCCTAGGAAAAAATGCAGCCTTCATCTATTTATTTCCTCATTTTACTTAGGATGATTGCCTCACTTGTTTGTGATTTCCCCCACACTTTTTATTTAGTTGACGGAGGCTCACGCGAGTCGAGAACGACTCATCAAGAACTGCATTGCTCAAACGTCTAGCGTAGTAAAAACTCTCCAGGAAGAGAGGAAGGCGTCTCTGGAGGACTTAGCCTTATTAAAGAAGCTCAGGAAAGAGCAGACAAAAGTGAGTGGAAGAGTTCCATGGCTTTATTTTTGAATGTTGCATGTCAAAAGAACCCATGTGATCATTCTGGTGAGAAAAAAAAAATGCCAGGCAGTGCCTACAGATGAACATGCCTGTAATTCCAACCAACCTGACCATAATTCCTTGGGGCAGGGGCATGGCTCAGTGGAAGAGCCCCCCCCCACCCCCCCCCCACAACCCCCCACCCCCTCCCCCCCCCCCACCCCCCAACACCCCCCCCCACCCCCCCCAAAACCCCCCCCACCCCCCCCCCATTCCCCCACCCCCCCCCACGCCCACCCCCCCCACCCCCCCCCACCACCCCCCCCACCCCCCCCCCCCCCCCCCCCCACACCCCCCCCCACCCCGCCCCCCCCCCCACCCCGCCTCACCACCCCCCCCCCCCCCCCACCCCCCCCCCCCCCACACCCCCCCCCCCCCCCCCCCCCCCCCCCCCCACCCCCCCCCCCCCCCACCCCCCCCCCCCCCCACCCCCCCCCCCCCCCACCCCCCCCCCCCCCCACCCCCCCCCCCCCCCACCCCCCCCCCCCCCCACCCCCCCCCCCCCCCACCCCCCCCCCCCCCCACCCCCCCCCCCCCCCACCCCCCCCCCCCCCCACCCCCCCCCCCCCCCACCCCCCCCCCCCCCCACCCCCCCCCCCCCCCACCCCCCCCCCCCCCCACCCCCCCCCCCCCCCACCCCCCCCCCCCCCCACCCCCCCCCCCCCCCACCCCCCCCCCCCCCCACCCCCCCCCCCCCCCACCCCCCCCCCCCCCCACCCCCCCCCCCCCCCACCCCCCCCCCCCCCCACCCCCCCCCCCCCCCACCCCCCCCCCCCCCCACCCCCCCCCCCCCCCACCCCCCCCCCCCCCCACCCCCCCCCCCCCCCACCCCCCCCCCCCCCCACCCCCCCCCCCCCCCACCCCCCCCCCCCCCCACCCCCCCCCCCCCCCACCCCCCCCCCCCCCCACCCCCCCCCCCCCCCACCCCCCCCCCCCCCCACCCCCCCCCCCCCCCACCCCCCCCCCCCCCCACCCCCCCCCCCCCCCACCCCCCCCCCCCCCCACCCCCCCCCCCCCCCACCCCCCCCCCCCCCCACCCCCCCCCCCCCCCACCCCCCCCCCCCCCCACCCCCCCCCCCCCCCACCCCCCCCCCCCCCCACCCCCCCCCCCCCCCACCCCCCCCCCCCCCCACCCCCCCCCCCCCCCACCCCCCCCCCCCCCCACCCCCCCCCCCCCCCACCCCCCCCCCCCCCCACCCCCCCCCCCCCCCACCCCCCCCCCCCCCCACCCCCCCCCCCCCCCACCCCCCCCCCCCCCCACCCCCCCCCCCCCCCACCCCCCCCCCCCCCCACCCCCCCCCCCCCCCACCCCCCCCCCCCCCCACCCCCCCCCCCCCCCACCCCCCCCCCCCCCCACCCCCCCCCCCCCCCACCCCCCCCCCCCCCCACCCCCCCCCCCCCCCACCCCCCCCCCCCCCCACCCCCCCCCCCCCCCACCCCCCCCCCCCCCCACCCCCCCCCCCCCCCACCCCCCCCCCCCCCCACCCCCCCCCCCCCCCACCCCCCCCCCCCCCCACCCCCCCCCCCCCCCACCCCCCCCCCCCCCCACCCCCCCCCCCCCCCACCCCCCCCCCCCCCCACCCCCCCCCCCCCCCACCCCCCCCCCCCCCCACCCCCCCCCCCCCCCACCCCCCCCCCCCCCCACCCCCCCCCCCCCCCACCCCCCCCCCCCCCCACCCCCCCCCCCCCCCACCCCCCCCCCCCCCCACCCCCCCCCCCCCCCACCCCCCCCCCCCCCCACCCCCCCCCCCCCCCACCCCCCCCCCCCCCCACCCCCCCCCCCCCCCACCCCCCCCCCCCCCCACCCCCCCCCCCCCCCACCCCCCCCCCCCCCCACCCCCCCCCCCCCCCACCCCCCCCCCCCCCCACCCCCCCCCCCCCCCACCCCCCCCCCCCCCCACCCCCCCCCCCCCCCACCCCCCCCCCCCCCCACCCCCCCCCCCCCCCACCCCCCCCCCCCCCCACCCCCCCCCCCCCCCACCCCCCCCCCCCCCCACCCCCCCCCCCCCCCACCCCCCCCCCCCCCCACCCCCCCCCCCCCCCACCCCCCCCCCCCCCCACCCCCCCCCCCCCCCACCCCCCCCCCCCCCCACCCCCCCCCCCCCCCACCCCCCCCCCCCCCCACCCCCCCCCCCCCCCACCCCCCCCCCCCCCCACCCCCCCCCCCCCCCACCCCCCCCCCCCCCCACCCCCCCCCCCCCCCACCCCCCCCCCCCCCCACCCCCCCCCCCCCCCACCCCCCCCCCCCCCCACCCCCCCCCCCCCCCACCCCCCCCCCCCCCCACCCCCCCCCCCCCCCACCCCCCCCCCCCCCCACCCCCCCCCCCCCCCACCCCCCCCCCCCCCCACCCCCCCCCCCCCCCACCCCCCCCCCCCCCCACCCCCCCCCCCCCCCACCCCCCCCCCCCCCCACCCCCCCCCCCCCCCACCCCCCCCCCCCCCCACCCCCCCCCCCCCCCACCCCCCCCCCCCCCCACCCCCCCCCCCCCCCACCCCCCCCCCCCCCCACCCCCCCCCCCCCCCACCCCCCCCCCCCCCCACCCCCCCCCCCCCCCACCCCCCCCCCCCCCCACCCCCCCCCCCCCCCACCCCCCCCCCCCCCCACCCCCCCCCCCCCCCACCCCCCCCCCCCCCCACCCCCCCCCCCCCCCACCCCCCCCCCCCCCCACCCCCCCCCCCCCCCACCCCCCCCCCCCCCCACCCCCCCCCCCCCCCACCCCCCCCCCCCCCCACCCCCCCCCCCCCCCACCCCCCCCCCCCCCCACCCCCCCCCCCCCCCACCCCCCCCCCCCCCCACCCCCCCCCCCCCCCACCCCCCCCCCCCCCCACCCCCCCCCCCCCCCACCCCCCCCCCCCCCCACCCCCCCCCCCCCCCACCCCCCCCCCCCCCCACCCCCCCCCCCCCCCACCCCCCCCCCCCCCCACCCCCCCCCCCCCCCACCCCCCCCCCCCCCCACCCCCCCCCCCCCCCACCCCCCCCCCCCCCCACCCCCCCCCCCCCCCACCCCCCCCCCCCCCCACCCCCCCCCCCCCCCACCCCCCCCCCCCCCCACCCCCCCCCCCCCCCACCCCCCCCCCCCCCCACCCCCCCCCCCCCCCACCCCCCCCCCCCCCCACCCCCCCCCCCCCCCACCCCCCCCCCCCCCCACCCCCCCCCCCCCCCACCCCCCCCCCCCCCCACCCCCCCCCCCCCCCACCCCCCCCCCCCCCCACCCCCCCCCCCCCCCACCCCCCCCCCCCCCCACCCCCCCCCCCCCCCACCCCCCCCCCCCCCCACCCCCCCCCCCCCCCACCCCCCCCCCCCCCCACCCCCCCCCCCCCCCACCCCCCCCCCCCCCCACCCCCCCCCCCCCCCACCCCCCCCCCCCCCCACCCCCCCCCCCCCCCACCCCCCCCCCCCCCCACCCCCCCCCCCCCCCACCCCCCCCCCCCCCCACCCCCCCCCCCCCCCACCCCCCCCCCCCCCCACCCCCCCCCCCCCCCACCCCCCCCCCCCCCCACCCCCCCCCCCCCCCACCCCCCCCCCCCCCCACCCCCCCCCCCCCCCACCCCCCCCCCCCCCCACCCCCCCCCCCCCCCACCCCCCCCCCCCCCCACCCCCCCCCCCCCCCACCCCCCCCCCCCCCCACCCCCCCCCCCCCCCACCCCCCCCCCCCCCCACCCCCCCCCCCCCCCACCCCCCCCCCCCCCCACCCCCCCCCCCCCCCACCCCCCCCCCCCCCCACCCCCCCCCCCCCCCACCCCCCCCCCCCCCCACCCCCCCCCCCCCCCACCCCCCCCCCCCCCCACCCCCCCCCCCCCCCACCCCCCCCCCCCCCCACCCCCCCCCCCCCCCACCCCCCCCCCCCCCCACCCCCCCCCCCCCCCACCCCCCCCCCCCCCCACCCCCCCCCCCCCCCACCCCCCCCCCCCCCCACCCCCCCCCCCCCCCACCCCCCCCCCCCCCCACCCCCCCCCCCCCCCACCCCCCCCCCCCCCCACCCCCCCCCCCCCCCACCCCCCCCCCCCCCCACCCCCCCCCCCCCCCACCCCCCCCCCCCCCCACCCCCCCCCCCCCCCACCCCCCCCCCCCCCCACCCCCCCCCCCCCCCACCCCCCCCCCCCCCCACCCCCCCCCCCCCCCACCCCCCCCCCCCCCCACCCCCCCCCCCCCCCACCCCCCCCCCCCCCCACCCCCCCCCCCCCCCACCCCCCCCCCCCCCCACCCCCCCCCCCCCCCACCCCCCCCCCCCCCCACCCCCCCCCCCCCCCACCCCCCCCCCCCCCCACCCCCCCCCCCCCCCACCCCCCCCCCCCCCCACCCCCCCCCCCCCCCACCCCCCCCCCCCCCCACCCCCCCCCCCCCCCACCCCCCCCCCCCCCCACCCCCCCCCCCCCCCACCCCCCCCCCCCCCCACCCCCCCCCCCCCCCACCCCCCCCCCCCCCCACCCCCCCCCCCCCCCACCCCCCCCCCCCCCCACCCCCCCCCCCCCCCACCCCCCCCCCCCCCCACCCCCCCCCCCCCCCACCCCCCCCCCCCCCCACCCCCCCCCCCCCCCACCCCCCCCCCCCCCCACCCCCCCCCCCCCCCACCCCCCCCCCCCCCCACCCCCCCCCCCCCCCACCCCCCCCCCCCCCCACCCCCCCCCCCCCCCACCCCCCCCCCCCCCCACCCCCCCCCCCCCCCACCCCCCCCCCCCCCCACCCCCCCCCCCCCCCACCCCCCCCCCCCCCCACCCCCCCCCCCCCCCACCCCCCCCCCCCCCCACCCCCCCCCCCCCCCACCCCCCCCCCCCCCCACCCCCCCCCCCCCCCACCCCCCCCCCCCCCCACCCCCCCCCCCCCCCACCCCCCCCCCCCCCCACCCCCCCCCCCCCCCACCCCCCCCCCCCCCCACCCCCCCCCCCCCCCACCCCCCCCCCCCCCCACCCCCCCCCCCCCCCACCCCCCCCCCCCCCCACCCCCCCCCCCCCCCACCCCCCCCCCCCCCCACCCCCCCCCCCCCCCACCCCCCCCCCCCCCCACCCCCCCCCCCCCCCACCCCCCCCCCCCCCCACCCCCCCCCCCCCCCACCCCCCCCCCCCCCCACCCCCCCCCCCCCCCACCCCCCCCCCCCCCCACCCCCCCCCCCCCCCACCCCCCCCCCCCCCCACCCCCCCCCCCCCCCACCCCCCCCCCCCCCCACCCCCCCCCCCCCCCACCCCCCCCCCCCCCCACCCCCCCCCCCCCCCACCCCCCCCCCCCCCCACCCCCCCCCCCCCCCACCCCCCCCCCCCCCCACCCCCCCCCCCCCCCACCCCCCCCCCCCCCCACCCCCCCCCCCCCCCACCCCCCCCCCCCCCCACCCCCCCCCCCCCCCACCCCCCCCCCCCCCCACCCCCCCCCCCCCCCACCCCCCCCCCCCCCCACCCCCCCCCCCCCCCACCCCCCCCCCCCCCCACCCCCCCCCCCCCCCACCCCCCCCCCCCCCCACCCCCCCCCCCCCCCACCCCCCCCCCCCCCCACCCCCCCCCCCCCCCACCCCCCCCCCCCCCCACCCCCCCCCCCCCCCACCCCCCCCCCCCCCCACCCCCCCCCCCCCCCACCCCCCCCCCCCCCCACCCCCCCCCCCCCCCACCCCCCCCCCCCCCCACCCCCCCCCCCCCCCACCCCCCCCCCCCCCCACCCCCCCCCCCCCCCACCCCCCCCCCCCCCCACCCCCCCCCCCCCCCACCCCCCCCCCCCCCCACCCCCCCCCCCCCCCACCCCCCCCCCCCCCCACCCCCCCCCCCCCCCACCCCCCCCCCCCCCCACCCCCCCCCCCCCCCACCCCCCCCCCCCCCCACCCCCCCCCCCCCCCACCCCCCCCCCCCCCCACCCCCCCCCCCCCCCACCCCCCCCCCCCCCCACCCCCCCCCCCCCCCACCCCCCCCCCCCCCCACCCCCCCCCCCCCCCACCCCCCCCCCCCCCCACCCCCCCCCCCCCCCACCCCCCCCCCCCCCCACCCCCCCCCCCCCCCACCCCCCCCCCCCCCCACCCCCCCCCCCCCCCACCCCCCCCCCCCCCCACCCCCCCCCCCCCCCACCCCCCCCCCCCCCCACCCCCCCCCCCCCCCACCCCCCCCCCCCCCCACCCCCCCCCCCCCCCACCCCCCCCCCCCCCCACCCCCCCCCCCCCCCACCCCCCCCCCCCCCCACCCCCCCCCCCCCCCACCCCCCCCCCCCCCCACCCCCCCCCCCCCCCACCCCCCCCCCCCCCCACCCCCCCCCCCCCCCACCCCCCCCCCCCCCCACCCCCCCCCCCCCCCACCCCCCCCCCCCCCCACCCCCCCCCCCCCCCACCCCCCCCCCCCCCCACCCCCCCCCCCCCCCACCCCCCCCCCCCCCCACCCCCCCCCCCCCCCACCCCCCCCCCCCCCCACCCCCCCCCCCCCCCACCCCCCCCCCCCCCCACCCCCCCCCCCCCCCACCCCCCCCCCCCCCCACCCCCCCCCCCCCCCACCCCCCCCCCCCCCCACCCCCCCCCCCCCCCACCCCCCCCCCCCCCCACCCCCCCCCCCCCCCACCCCCCCCCCCCCCCACCCCCCCCCCCCCCCACCCCCCCCCCCCCCCACCCCCCCCCCCCCCCACCCCCCCCCCCCCCCACCCCCCCCCCCCCCCACCCCCCCCCCCCCCCACCCCCCCCCCCCCCCACCCCCCCCCCCCCCCACCCCCCCCCCCCCCCACCCCCCCCCCCCCCCACCCCCCCCCCCCCCCACCCCCCCCCCCCCCCACCCCCCCCCCCCCCCACCCCCCCCCCCCCCCACCCCCCCCCCCCCCCACCCCCCCCCCCCCCCACCCCCCCCCCCCCCCACCCCCCCCCCCCCCCACCCCCCCCCCCCCCCACCCCCCCCCCCCCCCACCCCCCCCCCCCCCCACCCCCCCCCCCCCCCACCCCCCCCCCCCCCCACCCCCCCCCCCCCCCACCCCCCCCCCCCCCCACCCCCCCCCCCCCCCACCCCCCCCCCCCCCCACCCCCCCCCCCCCCCACCCCCCCCCCCCCCCACCCCCCCCCCCCCCCACCCCCCCCCCCCCCCACCCCCCCCCCCCCCCACCCCCCCCCCCCCCCACCCCCCCCCCCCCCCACCCCCCCCCCCCCCCACCCCCCCCCCCCCCCACCCCCCCCCCCCCCCACCCCCCCCCCCCCCCACCCCCCCCCCCCCCCACCCCCCCCCCCCCCCACCCCCCCCCCCCCCCACCCCCCCCCCCCCCCACCCCCCCCCCCCCCCACCCCCCCCCCCCCCCACCCCCCCCCCCCCCCACCCCCCCCCCCCCCCACCCCCCCCCCCCCCCACCCCCCCCCCCCCCCACCCCCCCCCCCCCCCACCCCCCCCCCCCCCCACCCCCCCCCCCCCCCACCCCCCCCCCCCCCCACCCCCCCCCCCCCCCACCCCCCCCCCCCCCCACCCCCCCCCCCCCCCACCCCCCCCCCCCCCCACCCCCCCCCCCCCCCACCCCCCCCCCCCCCCACCCCCCCCCCCCCCCACCCCCCCCCCCCCCCACCCCCCCCCCCCCCCACCCCCCCCCCCCCCCACCCCCCCCCCCCCCCACCCCCCCCCCCCCCCACCCCCCCCCCCCCCCACCCCCCCCCCCCCCCACCCCCCCCCCCCCCCACCCCCCCCCCCCCCCACCCCCCCCCCCCCCCACCCCCCCCCCCCCCCACCCCCCCCCCCCCCCACCCCCCCCCCCCCCCACCCCCCCCCCCCCCCACCCCCCCCCCCCCCCACCCCCCCCCCCCCCCACCCCCCCCCCCCCCCACCCCCCCCCCCCCCCACCCCCCCCCCCCCCCACCCCCCCCCCCCCCCACCCCCCCCCCCCCCCACCCCCCCCCCCCCCCACCCCCCCCCCCCCCCACCCCCCCCCCCCCCCACCCCCCCCCCCCCCCACCCCCCCCCCCCCCCACCCCCCCCCCCCCCCACCCCCCCCCCCCCCCACCCCCCCCCCCCCCCACCCCCCCCCCCCCCCACCCCCCCCCCCCCCCACCCCCCCCCCCCCCCACCCCCCCCCCCCCCCACCCCCCCCCCCCCCCACCCCCCCCCCCCCCCACCCCCCCCCCCCCCCACCCCCCCCCCCCCCCACCCCCCCCCCCCCCCACCCCCCCCCCCCCCCACCCCCCCCCCCCCCCACCCCCCCCCCCCCCCACCCCCCCCCCCCCCCACCCCCCCCCCCCCCCACCCCCCCCCCCCCCCACCCCCCCCCCCCCCCACCCCCCCCCCCCCCCACCCCCCCCCCCCCCCACCCCCCCCCCCCCCCACCCCCCCCCCCCCCCACCCCCCCCCCCCCCCACCCCCCCCCCCCCCCACCCCCCCCCCCCCCCACCCCCCCCCCCCCCCACCCCCCCCCCCCCCCACCCCCCCCCCCCCCCACCCCCCCCCCCCCCCACCCCCCCCCCCCCCCACCCCCCCCCCCCCCCACCCCCCCCCCCCCCCACCCCCCCCCCCCCCCACCCCCCCCCCCCCCCACCCCCCCCCCCCCCCACCCCCCCCCCCCCCCACCCCCCCCCCCCCCCACCCCCCCCCCCCCCCACCCCCCCCCCCCCCCACCCCCCCCCCCCCCCACCCCCCCCCCCCCCCACCCCCCCCCCCCCCCACCCCCCCCCCCCCCCACCCCCCCCCCCCCCCACCCCCCCCCCCCCCCACCCCCCCCCCCCCCCACCCCCCCCCCCCCCCACCCCCCCCCCCCCCCACCCCCCCCCCCCCCCACCCCCCCCCCCCCCCACCCCCCCCCCCCCCCACCCCCCCCCCCCCCCACCCCCCCCCCCCCCCACCCCCCCCCCCCCCCACCCCCCCCCCCCCCCACCCCCCCCCCCCCCCACCCCCCCCCCCCCCCACCCCCCCCCCCCCCCACCCCCCCCCCCCCCCACCCCCCCCCCCCCCCACCCCCCCCCCCCCCCACCCCCCCCCCCCCCCACCCCCCCCCCCCCCCACCCCCCCCCCCCCCCACCCCCCCCCCCCCCCACCCCCCCCCCCCCCCACCCCCCCCCCCCCCCACCCCCCCCCCCCCCCACCCCCCCCCCCCCCCACCCCCCCCCCCCCCCACCCCCCCCCCCCCCCACCCCCCCCCCCCCCCACCCCCCCCCCCCCCCACCCCCCCCCCCCCCCACCCCCCCCCCCCCCCACCCCCCCCCCCCCCCACCCCCCCCCCCCCCCACCCCCCCCCCCCCCCACCCCCCCCCCCCCCCACCCCCCCCCCCCCCCACCCCCCCCCCCCCCCACCCCCCCCCCCCCCCACCCCCCCCCCCCCCCACCCCCCCCCCCCCCCACCCCCCCCCCCCCCCACCCCCCCCCCCCCCCACCCCCCCCCCCCCCCACCCCCCCCCCCCCCCACCCCCCCCCCCCCCCACCCCCCCCCCCCCCCACCCCCCCCCCCCCCCACCCCCCCCCCCCCCCACCCCCCCCCCCCCCCACCCCCCCCCCCCCCCACCCCCCCCCCCCCCCACCCCCCCCCCCCCCCACCCCCCCCCCCCCCCACCCCCCCCCCCCCCCACCCCCCCCCCCCCCCACCCCCCCCCCCCCCCACCCCCCCCCCCCCCCACCCCCCCCCCCCCCCACCCCCCCCCCCCCCCACCCCCCCCCCCCCCCACCCCCCCCCCCCCCCACCCCCCCCCCCCCCCACCCCCCCCCCCCCCCACCCCCCCCCCCCCCCACCCCCCCCCCCCCCCACCCCCCCCCCCCCCCACCCCCCCCCCCCCCCACCCCCCCCCCCCCCCACCCCCCCCCCCCCCCACCCCCCCCCCCCCCCACCCCCCCCCCCCCCCACCCCCCCCCCCCCCCACCCCCCCCCCCCCCCACCCCCCCCCCCCCCCACCCCCCCCCCCCCCCACCCCCCCCCCCCCCCACCCCCCCCCCCCCCCACCCCCCCCCCCCCCCACCCCCCCCCCCCCCCACCCCCCCCCCCCCCCACCCCCCCCCCCCCCCACCCCCCCCCCCCCCCACCCCCCCCCCCCCCCACCCCCCCCCCCCCCCACCCCCCCCCCCCCCCACCCCCCCCCCCCCCCACCCCCCCCCCCCCCCACCCCCCCCCCCCCCCACCCCCCCCCCCCCCCACCCCCCCCCCCCCCCACCCCCCCCCCCCCCCACCCCCCCCCCCCCCCACCCCCCCCCCCCCCCACCCCCCCCCCCCCCCACCCCCCCCCCCCCCCACCCCCCCCCCCCCCCACCCCCCCCCCCCCCCACCCCCCCCCCCCCCCACCCCCCCCCCCCCCCACCCCCCCCCCCCCCCACCCCCCCCCCCCCCCACCCCCCCCCCCCCCCACCCCCCCCCCCCCCCACCCCCCCCCCCCCCCACCCCCCCCCCCCCCCACCCCCCCCCCCCCCCACCCCCCCCCCCCCCCACCCCCCCCCCCCCCCACCCCCCCCCCCCCCCACCCCCCCCCCCCCCCACCCCCCCCCCCCCCCACCCCCCCCCCCCCCCACCCCCCCCCCCCCCCACCCCCCCCCCCCCCCACCCCCCCCCCCCCCCACCCCCCCCCCCCCCCACCCCCCCCCCCCCCCACCCCCCCCCCCCCCCACCCCCCCCCCCCCCCACCCCCCCCCCCCCCCACCCCCCCCCCCCCCCACCCCCCCCCCCCCCCACCCCCCCCCCCCCCCACCCCCCCCCCCCCCCACCCCCCCCCCCCCCCACCCCCCCCCCCCCCCACCCCCCCCCCCCCCCACCCCCCCCCCCCCCCACCCCCCCCCCCCCCCACCCCCCCCCCCCCCCACCCCCCCCCCCCCCCACCCCCCCCCCCCCCCACCCCCCCCCCCCCCCACCCCCCCCCCCCCCCACCCCCCCCCCCCCCCACCCCCCCCCCCCCCCACCCCCCCCCCCCCCCACCCCCCCCCCCCCCCACCCCCCCCCCCCCCCACCCCCCCCCCCCCCCACCCCCCCCCCCCCCCACCCCCCCCCCCCCCCACCCCCCCCCCCCCCCACCCCCCCCCCCCCCCACCCCCCCCCCCCCCCACCCCCCCCCCCCCCCACCCCCCCCCCCCCCCACCCCCCCCCCCCCCCACCCCCCCCCCCCCCCACCCCCCCCCCCCCCCACCCCCCCCCCCCCCCACCCCCCCCCCCCCCCACCCCCCCCCCCCCCCACCCCCCCCCCCCCCCACCCCCCCCCCCCCCCACCCCCCCCCCCCCCCACCCCCCCCCCCCCCCACCCCCCCCCCCCCCCACCCCCCCCCCCCCCCACCCCCCCCCCCCCCCACCCCCCCCCCCCCCCACCCCCCCCCCCCCCCACCCCCCCCCCCCCCCACCCCCCCCCCCCCCCACCCCCCCCCCCCCCCACCCCCCCCCCCCCCCACCCCCCCCCCCCCCCACCCCCCCCCCCCCCCACCCCCCCCCCCCCCCACCCCCCCCCCCCCCCACCCCCCCCCCCCCCCACCCCCCCCCCCCCCCACCCCCCCCCCCCCCCACCCCCCCCCCCCCCCACCCCCCCCCCCCCCCACCCCCCCCCCCCCCCACCCCCCCCCCCCCCCACCCCCCCCCCCCCCCACCCCCCCCCCCCCCCACCCCCCCCCCCCCCCACCCCCCCCCCCCCCCACCCCCCCCCCCCCCCACCCCCCCCCCCCCCCACCCCCCCCCCCCCCCACCCCCCCCCCCCCCCACCCCCCCCCCCCCCCACCCCCCCCCCCCCCCACCCCCCCCCCCCCCCACCCCCCCCCCCCCCCACCCCCCCCCCCCCCCACCCCCCCCCCCCCCCACCCCCCCCCCCCCCCACCCCCCCCCCCCCCCACCCCCCCCCCCCCCCACCCCCCCCCCCCCCCACCCCCCCCCCCCCCCACCCCCCCCCCCCCCCACCCCCCCCCCCCCCCACCCCCCCCCCCCCCCACCCCCCCCCCCCCCCACCCCCCCCCCCCCCCACCCCCCCCCCCCCCCACCCCCCCCCCCCCCCACCCCCCCCCCCCCCCACCCCCCCCCCCCCCCACCCCCCCCCCCCCCCACCCCCCCCCCCCCCCACCCCCCCCCCCCCCCACCCCCCCCCCCCCCCACCCCCCCCCCCCCCCACCCCCCCCCCCCCCCACCCCCCCCCCCCCCCACCCCCCCCCCCCCCCACCCCCCCCCCCCCCCACCCCCCCCCCCCCCCACCCCCCCCCCCCCCCACCCCCCCCCCCCCCCACCCCCCCCCCCCCCCACCCCCCCCCCCCCCCACCCCCCCCCCCCCCCACCCCCCCCCCCCCCCACCCCCCCCCCCCCCCACCCCCCCCCCCCCCCACCCCCCCCCCCCCCCACCCCCCCCCCCCCCCACCCCCCCCCCCCCCCACCCCCCCCCCCCCCCACCCCCCCCCCCCCCCACCCCCCCCCCCCCCCACCCCCCCCCCCCCCCACCCCCCCCCCCCCCCACCCCCCCCCCCCCCCACCCCCCCCCCCCCCCACCCCCCCCCCCCCCCACCCCCCCCCCCCCCCACCCCCCCCCCCCCCCACCCCCCCCCCCCCCCACCCCCCCCCCCCCCCACCCCCCCCCCCCCCCACCCCCCCCCCCCCCCACCCCCCCCCCCCCCCACCCCCCCCCCCCCCCACCCCCCCCCCCCCCCACCCCCCCCCCCCCCCACCCCCCCCCCCCCCCACCCCCCCCCCCCCCCACCCCCCCCCCCCCCCACCCCCCCCCCCCCCCACCCCCCCCCCCCCCCACCCCCCCCCCCCCCCACCCCCCCCCCCCCCCACCCCCCCCCCCCCCCACCCCCCCCCCCCCCCACCCCCCCCCCCCCCCACCCCCCCCCCCCCCCACCCCCCCCCCCCCCCACCCCCCCCCCCCCCCACCCCCCCCCCCCCCCACCCCCCCCCCCCCCCACCCCCCCCCCCCCCCACCCCCCCCCCCCCCCACCCCCCCCCCCCCCCACCCCCCCCCCCCCCCACCCCCCCCCCCCCCCACCCCCCCCCCCCCCCACCCCCCCCCCCCCCCACCCCCCCCCCCCCCCACCCCCCCCCCCCCCCACCCCCCCCCCCCCCCACCCCCCCCCCCCCCCACCCCCCCCCCCCCCCACCCCCCCCCCCCCCCACCCCCCCCCCCCCCCACCCCCCCCCCCCCCCACCCCCCCCCCCCCCCACCCCCCCCCCCCCCCACCCCCCCCCCCCCCCACCCCCCCCCCCCCCCACCCCCCCCCCCCCCCACCCCCCCCCCCCCCCACCCCCCCCCCCCCCCACCCCCCCCCCCCCCCACCCCCCCCCCCCCCCACCCCCCCCCCCCCCCACCCCCCCCCCCCCCCACCCCCCCCCCCCCCCACCCCCCCCCCCCCCCACCCCCCCCCCCCCCCACCCCCCCCCCCCCCCACCCCCCCCCCCCCCCACCCCCCCCCCCCCCCACCCCCCCCCCCCCCCACCCCCCCCCCCCCCCACCCCCCCCCCCCCCCACCCCCCCCCCCCCCCACCCCCCCCCCCCCCCACCCCCCCCCCCCCCCACCCCCCCCCCCCCCCACCCCCCCCCCCCCCCACCCCCCCCCCCCCCCACCCCCCCCCCCCCCCACCCCCCCCCCCCCCCACCCCCCCCCCCCCCCACCCCCCCCCCCCCCCACCCCCCCCCCCCCCCACCCCCCCCCCCCCCCACCCCCCCCCCCCCCCACCCCCCCCCCCCCCCACCCCCCCCCCCCCCCACCCCCCCCCCCCCCCACCCCCCCCCCCCCCCACCCCCCCCCCCCCCCACCCCCCCCCCCCCCCACCCCCCCCCCCCCCCACCCCCCCCCCCCCCCACCCCCCCCCCCCCCCACCCCCCCCCCCCCCCACCCCCCCCCCCCCCCACCCCCCCCCCCCCCCACCCCCCCCCCCCCCCACCCCCCCCCCCCCCCACCCCCCCCCCCCCCCACCCCCCCCCCCCCCCACCCCCCCCCCCCCCCACCCCCCCCCCCCCCCACCCCCCCCCCCCCCCACCCCCCCCCCCCCCCACCCCCCCCCCCCCCCACCCCCCCCCCCCCCCACCCCCCCCCCCCCCCACCCCCCCCCCCCCCCACCCCCCCCCCCCCCCACCCCCCCCCCCCCCCACCCCCCCCCCCCCCCACCCCCCCCCCCCCCCACCCCCCCCCCCCCCCACCCCCCCCCCCCCCCACCCCCCCCCCCCCCCACCCCCCCCCCCCCCCACCCCCCCCCCCCCCCACCCCCCCCCCCCCCCACCCCCCCCCCCCCCCACCCCCCCCCCCCCCCACCCCCCCCCCCCCCCACCCCCCCCCCCCCCCACCCCCCCCCCCCCCCACCCCCCCCCCCCCCCACCCCCCCCCCCCCCCACCCCCCCCCCCCCCCACCCCCCCCCCCCCCCACCCCCCCCCCCCCCCACCCCCCCCCCCCCCCACCCCCCCCCCCCCCCACCCCCCCCCCCCCCCACCCCCCCCCCCCCCCACCCCCCCCCCCCCCCACCCCCCCCCCCCCCCACCCCCCCCCCCCCCCACCCCCCCCCCCCCCCACCCCCCCCCCCCCCCACCCCCCCCCCCCCCCACCCCCCCCCCCCCCCACCCCCCCCCCCCCCCACCCCCCCCCCCCCCCACCCCCCCCCCCCCCCACCCCCCCCCCCCCCCACCCCCCCCCCCCCCCACCCCCCCCCCCCCCCACCCCCCCCCCCCCCCACCCCCCCCCCCCCCCACCCCCCCCCCCCCCCACCCCCCCCCCCCCCCACCCCCCCCCCCCCCCACCCCCCCCCCCCCCCACCCCCCCCCCCCCCCACCCCCCCCCCCCCCCACCCCCCCCCCCCCCCACCCCCCCCCCCCCCCACCCCCCCCCCCCCCCACCCCCCCCCCCCCCCACCCCCCCCCCCCCCCACCCCCCCCCCCCCCCACCCCCCCCCCCCCCCACCCCCCCCCCCCCCCACCCCCCCCCCCCCCCACCCCCCCCCCCCCCCACCCCCCCCCCCCCCCACCCCCCCCCCCCCCCACCCCCCCCCCCCCCCACCCCCCCCCCCCCCCACCCCCCCCCCCCCCCACCCCCCCCCCCCCCCACCCCCCCCCCCCCCCACCCCCCCCCCCCCCCACCCCCCCCCCCCCCCACCCCCCCCCCCCCCCACCCCCCCCCCCCCCCACCCCCCCCCCCCCCCACCCCCCCCCCCCCCCACCCCCCCCCCCCCCCACCCCCCCCCCCCCCCACCCCCCCCCCCCCCCACCCCCCCCCCCCCCCACCCCCCCCCCCCCCCACCCCCCCCCCCCCCCACCCCCCCCCCCCCCCACCCCCCCCCCCCCCCACCCCCCCCCCCCCCCACCCCCCCCCCCCCCCACCCCCCCCCCCCCCCACCCCCCCCCCCCCCCACCCCCCCCCCCCCCCACCCCCCCCCCCCCCCACCCCCCCCCCCCCCCACCCCCCCCCCCCCCCACCCCCCCCCCCCCCCACCCCCCCCCCCCCCCACCCCCCCCCCCCCCCACCCCCCCCCCCCCCCACCCCCCCCCCCCCCCACCCCCCCCCCCCCCCACCCCCCCCCCCCCCCACCCCCCCCCCCCCCCACCCCCCCCCCCCCCCACCCCCCCCCCCCCCCACCCCCCCCCCCCCCCACCCCCCCCCCCCCCCACCCCCCCCCCCCCCCACCCCCCCCCCCCCCCACCCCCCCCCCCCCCCACCCCCCCCCCCCCCCACCCCCCCCCCCCCCCACCCCCCCCCCCCCCCACCCCCCCCCCCCCCCACCCCCCCCCCCCCCCACCCCCCCCCCCCCCCACCCCCCCCCCCCCCCACCCCCCCCCCCCCCCACCCCCCCCCCCCCCCACCCCCCCCCCCCCCCACCCCCCCCCCCCCCCACCCCCCCCCCCCCCCACCCCCCCCCCCCCCCACCCCCCCCCCCCCCCACCCCCCCCCCCCCCCACCCCCCCCCCCCCCCACCCCCCCCCCCCCCCACCCCCCCCCCCCCCCACCCCCCCCCCCCCCCACCCCCCCCCCCCCCCACCCCCCCCCCCCCCCACCCCCCCCCCCCCCCACCCCCCCCCCCCCCCACCCCCCCCCCCCCCCACCCCCCCCCCCCCCCACCCCCCCCCCCCCCCACCCCCCCCCCCCCCCACCCCCCCCCCCCCCCACCCCCCCCCCCCCCCACCCCCCCCCCCCCCCACCCCCCCCCCCCCCCACCCCCCCCCCCCCCCACCCCCCCCCCCCCCCACCCCCCCCCCCCCCCACCCCCCCCCCCCCCCACCCCCCCCCCCCCCCACCCCCCCCCCCCCCCACCCCCCCCCCCCCCCACCCCCCCCCCCCCCCACCCCCCCCCCCCCCCACCCCCCCCCCCCCCCACCCCCCCCCCCCCCCACCCCCCCCCCCCCCCACCCCCCCCCCCCCCCACCCCCCCCCCCCCCCACCCCCCCCCCCCCCCACCCCCCCCCCCCCCCACCCCCCCCCCCCCCCACCCCCCCCCCCCCCCACCCCCCCCCCCCCCCACCCCCCCCCCCCCCCACCCCCCCCCCCCCCCACCCCCCCCCCCCCCCACCCCCCCCCCCCCCCACCCCCCCCCCCCCCCACCCCCCCCCCCCCCCACCCCCCCCCCCCCCCACCCCCCCCCCCCCCCACCCCCCCCCCCCCCCACCCCCCCCCCCCCCCACCCCCCCCCCCCCCCACCCCCCCCCCCCCCCACCCCCCCCCCCCCCCACCCCCCCCCCCCCCCACCCCCCCCCCCCCCCACCCCCCCCCCCCCCCACCCCCCCCCCCCCCCACCCCCCCCCCCCCCCACCCCCCCCCCCCCCCACCCCCCCCCCCCCCCACCCCCCCCCCCCCCCACCCCCCCCCCCCCCCACCCCCCCCCCCCCCCACCCCCCCCCCCCCCCACCCCCCCCCCCCCCCACCCCCCCCCCCCCCCACCCCCCCCCCCCCCCACCCCCCCCCCCCCCCACCCCCCCCCCCCCCCACCCCCCCCCCCCCCCACCCCCCCCCCCCCCCACCCCCCCCCCCCCCCACCCCCCCCCCCCCCCACCCCCCCCCCCCCCCACCCCCCCCCCCCCCCACCCCCCCCCCCCCCCACCCCCCCCCCCCCCCACCCCCCCCCCCCCCCACCCCCCCCCCCCCCCACCCCCCCCCCCCCCCACCCCCCCCCCCCCCCACCCCCCCCCCCCCCCACCCCCCCCCCCCCCCACCCCCCCCCCCCCCCACCCCCCCCCCCCCCCACCCCCCCCCCCCCCCACCCCCCCCCCCCCCCACCCCCCCCCCCCCCCACCCCCCCCCCCCCCCACCCCCCCCCCCCCCCACCCCCCCCCCCCCCCACCCCCCCCCCCCCCCACCCCCCCCCCCCCCCACCCCCCCCCCCCCCCACCCCCCCCCCCCCCCACCCCCCCCCCCCCCCACCCCCCCCCCCCCCCACCCCCCCCCCCCCCCACCCCCCCCCCCCCCCACCCCCCCCCCCCCCCACCCCCCCCCCCCCCCACCCCCCCCCCCCCCCACCCCCCCCCCCCCCCACCCCCCCCCCCCCCCACCCCCCCCCCCCCCCACCCCCCCCCCCCCCCACCCCCCCCCCCCCCCACCCCCCCCCCCCCCCACCCCCCCCCCCCCCCACCCCCCCCCCCCCCCACCCCCCCCCCCCCCCACCCCCCCCCCCCCCCACCCCCCCCCCCCCCCACCCCCCCCCCCCCCCACCCCCCCCCCCCCCCACCCCCCCCCCCCCCCACCCCCCCCCCCCCCCACCCCCCCCCCCCCCCACCCCCCCCCCCCCCCACCCCCCCCCCCCCCCACCCCCCCCCCCCCCCACCCCCCCCCCCCCCCACCCCCCCCCCCCCCCACCCCCCCCCCCCCCCACCCCCCCCCCCCCCCACCCCCCCCCCCCCCCACCCCCCCCCCCCCCCACCCCCCCCCCCCCCCACCCCCCCCCCCCCCCACCCCCCCCCCCCCCCACCCCCCCCCCCCCCCACCCCCCCCCCCCCCCACCCCCCCCCCCCCCCACCCCCCCCCCCCCCCACCCCCCCCCCCCCCCACCCCCCCCCCCCCCCACCCCCCCCCCCCCCCACCCCCCCCCCCCCCCACCCCCCCCCCCCCCCACCCCCCCCCCCCCCCACCCCCCCCCCCCCCCACCCCCCCCCCCCCCCACCCCCCCCCCCCCCCACCCCCCCCCCCCCCCACCCCCCCCCCCCCCCACCCCCCCCCCCCCCCACCCCCCCCCCCCCCCACCCCCCCCCCCCCCCACCCCCCCCCCCCCCCACCCCCCCCCCCCCCCACCCCCCCCCCCCCCCACCCCCCCCCCCCCCCACCCCCCCCCCCCCCCACCCCCCCCCCCCCCCACCCCCCCCCCCCCCCACCCCCCCCCCCCCCCACCCCCCCCCCCCCCCACCCCCCCCCCCCCCCACCCCCCCCCCCCCCCACCCCCCCCCCCCCCCACCCCCCCCCCCCCCCACCCCCCCCCCCCCCCACCCCCCCCCCCCCCCACCCCCCCCCCCCCCCACCCCCCCCCCCCCCCACCCCCCCCCCCCCCCACCCCCCCCCCCCCCCACCCCCCCCCCCCCCCACCCCCCCCCCCCCCCACCCCCCCCCCCCCCCACCCCCCCCCCCCCCCACCCCCCCCCCCCCCCACCCCCCCCCCCCCCCACCCCCCCCCCCCCCCACCCCCCCCCCCCCCCACCCCCCCCCCCCCCCACCCCCCCCCCCCCCCACCCCCCCCCCCCCCCACCCCCCCCCCCCCCCACCCCCCCCCCCCCCCACCCCCCCCCCCCCCCACCCCCCCCCCCCCCCACCCCCCCCCCCCCCCACCCCCCCCCCCCCCCACCCCCCCCCCCCCCCACCCCCCCCCCCCCCCACCCCCCCCCCCCCCCACCCCCCCCCCCCCCCACCCCCCCCCCCCCCCACCCCCCCCCCCCCCCACCCCCCCCCCCCCCCACCCCCCCCCCCCCCCACCCCCCCCCCCCCCCACCCCCCCCCCCCCCCACCCCCCCCCCCCCCCACCCCCCCCCCCCCCCACCCCCCCCCCCCCCCACCCCCCCCCCCCCCCACCCCCCCCCCCCCCCACCCCCCCCCCCCCCCACCCCCCCCCCCCCCCACCCCCCCCCCCCCCCACCCCCCCCCCCCCCCACCCCCCCCCCCCCCCACCCCCCCCCCCCCCCACCCCCCCCCCCCCCCACCCCCCCCCCCCCCCACCCCCCCCCCCCCCCACCCCCCCCCCCCCCCACCCCCCCCCCCCCCCACCCCCCCCCCCCCCCACCCCCCCCCCCCCCCACCCCCCCCCCCCCCCACCCCCCCCCCCCCCCACCCCCCCCCCCCCCCACCCCCCCCCCCCCCCACCCCCCCCCCCCCCCACCCCCCCCCCCCCCCACCCCCCCCCCCCCCCACCCCCCCCCCCCCCCACCCCCCCCCCCCCCCACCCCCCCCCCCCCCCACCCCCCCCCCCCCCCACCCCCCCCCCCCCCCACCCCCCCCCCCCCCCACCCCCCCCCCCCCCCACCCCCCCCCCCCCCCACCCCCCCCCCCCCCCACCCCCCCCCCCCCCCACCCCCCCCCCCCCCCACCCCCCCCCCCCCCCACCCCCCCCCCCCCCCACCCCCCCCCCCCCCCACCCCCCCCCCCCCCCACCCCCCCCCCCCCCCACCCCCCCCCCCCCCCACCCCCCCCCCCCCCCACCCCCCCCCCCCCCCACCCCCCCCCCCCCCCACCCCCCCCCCCCCCCACCCCCCCCCCCCCCCACCCCCCCCCCCCCCCACCCCCCCCCCCCCCCACCCCCCCCCCCCCCCACCCCCCCCCCCCCCCACCCCCCCCCCCCCCCACCCCCCCCCCCCCCCACCCCCCCCCCCCCCCACCCCCCCCCCCCCCCACCCCCCCCCCCCCCCACCCCCCCCCCCCCCCACCCCCCCCCCCCCCCACCCCCCCCCCCCCCCACCCCCCCCCCCCCCCACCCCCCCCCCCCCCCACCCCCCCCCCCCCCCACCCCCCCCCCCCCCCACCCCCCCCCCCCCCCACCCCCCCCCCCCCCCACCCCCCCCCCCCCCCACCCCCCCCCCCCCCCACCCCCCCCCCCCCCCACCCCCCCCCCCCCCCACCCCCCCCCCCCCCCACCCCCCCCCCCCCCCACCCCCCCCCCCCCCCACCCCCCCCCCCCCCCACCCCCCCCCCCCCCCACCCCCCCCCCCCCCCACCCCCCCCCCCCCCCACCCCCCCCCCCCCCCACCCCCCCCCCCCCCCACCCCCCCCCCCCCCCACCCCCCCCCCCCCCCACCCCCCCCCCCCCCCACCCCCCCCCCCCCCCACCCCCCCCCCCCCCCACCCCCCCCCCCCCCCACCCCCCCCCCCCCCCACCCCCCCCCCCCCCCACCCCCCCCCCCCCCCACCCCCCCCCCCCCCCACCCCCCCCCCCCCCCACCCCCCCCCCCCCCCACCCCCCCCCCCCCCCACCCCCCCCCCCCCCCACCCCCCCCCCCCCCCACCCCCCCCCCCCCCCACCCCCCCCCCCCCCCACCCCCCCCCCCCCCCACCCCCCCCCCCCCCCACCCCCCCCCCCCCCCACCCCCCCCCCCCCCCACCCCCCCCCCCCCCCACCCCCCCCCCCCCCCACCCCCCCCCCCCCCCACCCCCCCCCCCCCCCACCCCCCCCCCCCCCCACCCCCCCCCCCCCCCACCCCCCCCCCCCCCCACCCCCCCCCCCCCCCACCCCCCCCCCCCCCCACCCCCCCCCCCCCCCACCCCCCCCCCCCCCCACCCCCCCCCCCCCCCACCCCCCCCCCCCCCCACCCCCCCCCCCCCCCACCCCCCCCCCCCCCCACCCCCCCCCCCCCCCACCCCCCCCCCCCCCCACCCCCCCCCCCCCCCACCCCCCCCCCCCCCCACCCCCCCCCCCCCCCACCCCCCCCCCCCCCCACCCCCCCCCCCCCCCACCCCCCCCCCCCCCCACCCCCCCCCCCCCCCACCCCCCCCCCCCCCCACCCCCCCCCCCCCCCACCCCCCCCCCCCCCCACCCCCCCCCCCCCCCACCCCCCCCCCCCCCCACCCCCCCCCCCCCCCACCCCCCCCCCCCCCCACCCCCCCCCCCCCCCACCCCCCCCCCCCCCCACCCCCCCCCCCCCCCACCCCCCCCCCCCCCCACCCCCCCCCCCCCCCACCCCCCCCCCCCCCCACCCCCCCCCCCCCCCACCCCCCCCCCCCCCCACCCCCCCCCCCCCCCACCCCCCCCCCCCCCCACCCCCCCCCCCCCCCACCCCCCCCCCCCCCCACCCCCCCCCCCCCCCACCCCCCCCCCCCCCCACCCCCCCCCCCCCCCACCCCCCCCCCCCCCCACCCCCCCCCCCCCCCACCCCCCCCCCCCCCCACCCCCCCCCCCCCCCACCCCCCCCCCCCCCCACCCCCCCCCCCCCCCACCCCCCCCCCCCCCCACCCCCCCCCCCCCCCACCCCCCCCCCCCCCCACCCCCCCCCCCCCCCACCCCCCCCCCCCCCCACCCCCCCCCCCCCCCACCCCCCCCCCCCCCCACCCCCCCCCCCCCCCACCCCCCCCCCCCCCCACCCCCCCCCCCCCCCACCCCCCCCCCCCCCCACCCCCCCCCCCCCCCACCCCCCCCCCCCCCCACCCCCCCCCCCCCCCACCCCCCCCCCCCCCCACCCCCCCCCCCCCCCACCCCCCCCCCCCCCCACCCCCCCCCCCCCCCACCCCCCCCCCCCCCCACCCCCCCCCCCCCCCACCCCCCCCCCCCCCCACCCCCCCCCCCCCCCACCCCCCCCCCCCCCCACCCCCCCCCCCCCCCACCCCCCCCCCCCCCCACCCCCCCCCCCCCCCACCCCCCCCCCCCCCCACCCCCCCCCCCCCCCACCCCCCCCCCCCCCCACCCCCCCCCCCCCCCACCCCCCCCCCCCCCCACCCCCCCCCCCCCCCACCCCCCCCCCCCCCCACCCCCCCCCCCCCCCACCCCCCCCCCCCCCCACCCCCCCCCCCCCCCACCCCCCCCCCCCCCCACCCCCCCCCCCCCCCACCCCCCCCCCCCCCCACCCCCCCCCCCCCCCACCCCCCCCCCCCCCCACCCCCCCCCCCCCCCACCCCCCCCCCCCCCCACCCCCCCCCCCCCCCACCCCCCCCCCCCCCCACCCCCCCCCCCCCCCACCCCCCCCCCCCCCCACCCCCCCCCCCCCCCACCCCCCCCCCCCCCCACCCCCCCCCCCCCCCACCCCCCCCCCCCCCCACCCCCCCCCCCCCCCACCCCCCCCCCCCCCCACCCCCCCCCCCCCCCACCCCCCCCCCCCCCCACCCCCCCCCCCCCCCACCCCCCCCCCCCCCCACCCCCCCCCCCCCCCACCCCCCCCCCCCCCCACCCCCCCCCCCCCCCACCCCCCCCCCCCCCCACCCCCCCCCCCCCCCACCCCCCCCCCCCCCCACCCCCCCCCCCCCCCACCCCCCCCCCCCCCCACCCCCCCCCCCCCCCACCCCCCCCCCCCCCCACCCCCCCCCCCCCCCACCCCCCCCCCCCCCCACCCCCCCCCCCCCCCACCCCCCCCCCCCCCCACCCCCCCCCCCCCCCACCCCCCCCCCCCCCCACCCCCCCCCCCCCCCACCCCCCCCCCCCCCCACCCCCCCCCCCCCCCACCCCCCCCCCCCCCCACCCCCCCCCCCCCCCACCCCCCCCCCCCCCCACCCCCCCCCCCCCCCACCCCCCCCCCCCCCCACCCCCCCCCCCCCCCACCCCCCCCCCCCCCCACCCCCCCCCCCCCCCACCCCCCCCCCCCCCCACCCCCCCCCCCCCCCACCCCCCCCCCCCCCCACCCCCCCCCCCCCCCACCCCCCCCCCCCCCCACCCCCCCCCCCCCCCACCCCCCCCCCCCCCCACCCCCCCCCCCCCCCACCCCCCCCCCCCCCCACCCCCCCCCCCCCCCACCCCCCCCCCCCCCCACCCCCCCCCCCCCCCACCCCCCCCCCCCCCCACCCCCCCCCCCCCCCACCCCCCCCCCCCCCCACCCCCCCCCCCCCCCACCCCCCCCCCCCCCCACCCCCCCCCCCCCCCACCCCCCCCCCCCCCCACCCCCCCCCCCCCCCACCCCCCCCCCCCCCCACCCCCCCCCCCCCCCACCCCCCCCCCCCCCCACCCCCCCCCCCCCCCACCCCCCCCCCCCCCCACCCCCCCCCCCCCCCACCCCCCCCCCCCCCCACCCCCCCCCCCCCCCACCCCCCCCCCCCCCCACCCCCCCCCCCCCCCACCCCCCCCCCCCCCCACCCCCCCCCCCCCCCACCCCCCCCCCCCCCCACCCCCCCCCCCCCCCACCCCCCCCCCCCCCCACCCCCCCCCCCCCCCACCCCCCCCCCCCCCCACCCCCCCCCCCCCCCACCCCCCCCCCCCCCCACCCCCCCCCCCCCCCACCCCCCCCCCCCCCCACCCCCCCCCCCCCCCACCCCCCCCCCCCCCCACCCCCCCCCCCCCCCACCCCCCCCCCCCCCCACCCCCCCCCCCCCCCACCCCCCCCCCCCCCCACCCCCCCCCCCCCCCACCCCCCCCCCCCCCCACCCCCCCCCCCCCCCACCCCCCCCCCCCCCCACCCCCCCCCCCCCCCACCCCCCCCCCCCCCCACCCCCCCCCCCCCCCACCCCCCCCCCCCCCCACCCCCCCCCCCCCCCACCCCCCCCCCCCCCCACCCCCCCCCCCCCCCACCCCCCCCCCCCCCCACCCCCCCCCCCCCCCACCCCCCCCCCCCCCCACCCCCCCCCCCCCCCACCCCCCCCCCCCCCCACCCCCCCCCCCCCCCACCCCCCCCCCCCCCCACCCCCCCCCCCCCCCACCCCCCCCCCCCCCCACCCCCCCCCCCCCCCACCCCCCCCCCCCCCCACCCCCCCCCCCCCCCACCCCCCCCCCCCCCCACCCCCCCCCCCCCCCACCCCCCCCCCCCCCCACCCCCCCCCCCCCCCACCCCCCCCCCCCCCCACCCCCCCCCCCCCCCACCCCCCCCCCCCCCCACCCCCCCCCCCCCCCACCCCCCCCCCCCCCCACCCCCCCCCCCCCCCACCCCCCCCCCCCCCCACCCCCCCCCCCCCCCACCCCCCCCCCCCCCCACCCCCCCCCCCCCCCACCCCCCCCCCCCCCCACCCCCCCCCCCCCCCACCCCCCCCCCCCCCCACCCCCCCCCCCCCCCACCCCCCCCCCCCCCCACCCCCCCCCCCCCCCACCCCCCCCCCCCCCCACCCCCCCCCCCCCCCACCCCCCCCCCCCCCCACCCCCCCCCCCCCCCACCCCCCCCCCCCCCCACCCCCCCCCCCCCCCACCCCCCCCCCCCCCCACCCCCCCCCCCCCCCACCCCCCCCCCCCCCCACCCCCCCCCCCCCCCACCCCCCCCCCCCCCCACCCCCCCCCCCCCCCACCCCCCCCCCCCCCCACCCCCCCCCCCCCCCACCCCCCCCCCCCCCCACCCCCCCCCCCCCCCACCCCCCCCCCCCCCCACCCCCCCCCCCCCCCACCCCCCCCCCCCCCCACCCCCCCCCCCCCCCACCCCCCCCCCCCCCCACCCCCCCCCCCCCCCACCCCCCCCCCCCCCCACCCCCCCCCCCCCCCACCCCCCCCCCCCCCCACCCCCCCCCCCCCCCACCCCCCCCCCCCCCCACCCCCCCCCCCCCCCACCCCCCCCCCCCCCCACCCCCCCCCCCCCCCACCCCCCCCCCCCCCCACCCCCCCCCCCCCCCACCCCCCCCCCCCCCCACCCCCCCCCCCCCCCACCCCCCCCCCCCCCCACCCCCCCCCCCCCCCACCCCCCCCCCCCCCCACCCCCCCCCCCCCCCACCCCCCCCCCCCCCCACCCCCCCCCCCCCCCACCCCCCCCCCCCCCCACCCCCCCCCCCCCCCACCCCCCCCCCCCCCCACCCCCCCCCCCCCCCACCCCCCCCCCCCCCCACCCCCCCCCCCCCCCACCCCCCCCCCCCCCCACCCCCCCCCCCCCCCACCCCCCCCCCCCCCCACCCCCCCCCCCCCCCACCCCCCCCCCCCCCCACCCCCCCCCCCCCCCACCCCCCCCCCCCCCCACCCCCCCCCCCCCCCACCCCCCCCCCCCCCCACCCCCCCCCCCCCCCACCCCCCCCCCCCCCCACCCCCCCCCCCCCCCACCCCCCCCCCCCCCCACCCCCCCCCCCCCCCACCCCCCCCCCCCCCCACCCCCCCCCCCCCCCACCCCCCCCCCCCCCCACCCCCCCCCCCCCCCACCCCCCCCCCCCCCCACCCCCCCCCCCCCCCACCCCCCCCCCCCCCCACCCCCCCCCCCCCCCACCCCCCCCCCCCCCCACCCCCCCCCCCCCCCACCCCCCCCCCCCCCCACCCCCCCCCCCCCCCACCCCCCCCCCCCCCCACCCCCCCCCCCCCCCACCCCCCCCCCCCCCCACCCCCCCCCCCCCCCACCCCCCCCCCCCCCCACCCCCCCCCCCCCCCACCCCCCCCCCCCCCCACCCCCCCCCCCCCCCACCCCCCCCCCCCCCCACCCCCCCCCCCCCCCACCCCCCCCCCCCCCCACCCCCCCCCCCCCCCACCCCCCCCCCCCCCCACCCCCCCCCCCCCCCACCCCCCCCCCCCCCCACCCCCCCCCCCCCCCACCCCCCCCCCCCCCCACCCCCCCCCCCCCCCACCCCCCCCCCCCCCCACCCCCCCCCCCCCCCACCCCCCCCCCCCCCCACCCCCCCCCCCCCCCACCCCCCCCCCCCCCCACCCCCCCCCCCCCCCACCCCCCCCCCCCCCCACCCCCCCCCCCCCCCACCCCCCCCCCCCCCCACCCCCCCCCCCCCCCACCCCCCCCCCCCCCCACCCCCCCCCCCCCCCACCCCCCCCCCCCCCCACCCCCCCCCCCCCCCACCCCCCCCCCCCCCCACCCCCCCCCCCCCCCACCCCCCCCCCCCCCCACCCCCCCCCCCCCCCACCCCCCCCCCCCCCCACCCCCCCCCCCCCCCACCCCCCCCCCCCCCCACCCCCCCCCCCCCCCACCCCCCCCCCCCCCCACCCCCCCCCCCCCCCACCCCCCCCCCCCCCCACCCCCCCCCCCCCCCACCCCCCCCCCCCCCCACCCCCCCCCCCCCCCACCCCCCCCCCCCCCCACCCCCCCCCCCCCCCACCCCCCCCCCCCCCCACCCCCCCCCCCCCCCACCCCCCCCCCCCCCCACCCCCCCCCCCCCCCACCCCCCCCCCCCCCCACCCCCCCCCCCCCCCACCCCCCCCCCCCCCCACCCCCCCCCCCCCCCACCCCCCCCCCCCCCCACCCCCCCCCCCCCCCACCCCCCCCCCCCCCCACCCCCCCCCCCCCCCACCCCCCCCCCCCCCCACCCCCCCCCCCCCCCACCCCCCCCCCCCCCCACCCCCCCCCCCCCCCACCCCCCCCCCCCCCCACCCCCCCCCCCCCCCACCCCCCCCCCCCCCCACCCCCCCCCCCCCCCACCCCCCCCCCCCCCCACCCCCCCCCCCCCCCACCCCCCCCCCCCCCCACCCCCCCCCCCCCCCACCCCCCCCCCCCCCCACCCCCCCCCCCCCCCACCCCCCCCCCCCCCCACCCCCCCCCCCCCCCACCCCCCCCCCCCCCCACCCCCCCCCCCCCCCACCCCCCCCCCCCCCCACCCCCCCCCCCCCCCACCCCCCCCCCCCCCCACCCCCCCCCCCCCCCACCCCCCCCCCCCCCCACCCCCCCCCCCCCCCACCCCCCCCCCCCCCCACCCCCCCCCCCCCCCACCCCCCCCCCCCCCCACCCCCCCCCCCCCCCACCCCCCCCCCCCCCCACCCCCCCCCCCCCCCACCCCCCCCCCCCCCCACCCCCCCCCCCCCCCACCCCCCCCCCCCCCCACCCCCCCCCCCCCCCACCCCCCCCCCCCCCCACCCCCCCCCCCCCCCACCCCCCCCCCCCCCCACCCCCCCCCCCCCCCACCCCCCCCCCCCCCCACCCCCCCCCCCCCCCACCCCCCCCCCCCCCCACCCCCCCCCCCCCCCACCCCCCCCCCCCCCCACCCCCCCCCCCCCCCACCCCCCCCCCCCCCCACCCCCCCCCCCCCCCACCCCCCCCCCCCCCCACCCCCCCCCCCCCCCACCCCCCCCCCCCCCCACCCCCCCCCCCCCCCACCCCCCCCCCCCCCCACCCCCCCCCCCCCCCACCCCCCCCCCCCCCCACCCCCCCCCCCCCCCACCCCCCCCCCCCCCCACCCCCCCCCCCCCCCACCCCCCCCCCCCCCCACCCCCCCCCCCCCCCACCCCCCCCCCCCCCCACCCCCCCCCCCCCCCACCCCCCCCCCCCCCCACCCCCCCCCCCCCCCACCCCCCCCCCCCCCCACCCCCCCCCCCCCCCACCCCCCCCCCCCCCCACCCCCCCCCCCCCCCACCCCCCCCCCCCCCCACCCCCCCCCCCCCCCACCCCCCCCCCCCCCCACCCCCCCCCCCCCCCACCCCCCCCCCCCCCCACCCCCCCCCCCCCCCACCCCCCCCCCCCCCCACCCCCCCCCCCCCCCACCCCCCCCCCCCCCCACCCCCCCCCCCCCCCACCCCCCCCCCCCCCCACCCCCCCCCCCCCCCACCCCCCCCCCCCCCCACCCCCCCCCCCCCCCACCCCCCCCCCCCCCCACCCCCCCCCCCCCCCACCCCCCCCCCCCCCCACCCCCCCCCCCCCCCACCCCCCCCCCCCCCCACCCCCCCCCCCCCCCACCCCCCCCCCCCCCCACCCCCCCCCCCCCCCACCCCCCCCCCCCCCCACCCCCCCCCCCCCCCACCCCCCCCCCCCCCCACCCCCCCCCCCCCCCACCCCCCCCCCCCCCCACCCCCCCCCCCCCCCACCCCCCCCCCCCCCCACCCCCCCCCCCCCCCACCCCCCCCCCCCCCCACCCCCCCCCCCCCCCACCCCCCCCCCCCCCCACCCCCCCCCCCCCCCACCCCCCCCCCCCCCCACCCCCCCCCCCCCCCACCCCCCCCCCCCCCCACCCCCCCCCCCCCCCACCCCCCCCCCCCCCCACCCCCCCCCCCCCCCACCCCCCCCCCCCCCCACCCCCCCCCCCCCCCACCCCCCCCCCCCCCCACCCCCCCCCCCCCCCACCCCCCCCCCCCCCCACCCCCCCCCCCCCCCACCCCCCCCCCCCCCCACCCCCCCCCCCCCCCACCCCCCCCCCCCCCCACCCCCCCCCCCCCCCACCCCCCCCCCCCCCCACCCCCCCCCCCCCCCACCCCCCCCCCCCCCCACCCCCCCCCCCCCCCACCCCCCCCCCCCCCCACCCCCCCCCCCCCCCACCCCCCCCCCCCCCCACCCCCCCCCCCCCCCACCCCCCCCCCCCCCCACCCCCCCCCCCCCCCACCCCCCCCCCCCCCCACCCCCCCCCCCCCCCACCCCCCCCCCCCCCCACCCCCCCCCCCCCCCACCCCCCCCCCCCCCCACCCCCCCCCCCCCCCACCCCCCCCCCCCCCCACCCCCCCCCCCCCCCACCCCCCCCCCCCCCCACCCCCCCCCCCCCCCACCCCCCCCCCCCCCCACCCCCCCCCCCCCCCACCCCCCCCCCCCCCCACCCCCCCCCCCCCCCACCCCCCCCCCCCCCCACCCCCCCCCCCCCCCACCCCCCCCCCCCCCCACCCCCCCCCCCCCCCACCCCCCCCCCCCCCCACCCCCCCCCCCCCCCACCCCCCCCCCCCCCCACCCCCCCCCCCCCCCACCCCCCCCCCCCCCCACCCCCCCCCCCCCCCACCCCCCCCCCCCCCCACCCCCCCCCCCCCCCACCCCCCCCCCCCCCCACCCCCCCCCCCCCCCACCCCCCCCCCCCCCCACCCCCCCCCCCCCCCACCCCCCCCCCCCCCCACCCCCCCCCCCCCCCACCCCCCCCCCCCCCCACCCCCCCCCCCCCCCACCCCCCCCCCCCCCCACCCCCCCCCCCCCCCACCCCCCCCCCCCCCCACCCCCCCCCCCCCCCACCCCCCCCCCCCCCCACCCCCCCCCCCCCCCACCCCCCCCCCCCCCCACCCCCCCCCCCCCCCACCCCCCCCCCCCCCCACCCCCCCCCCCCCCCACCCCCCCCCCCCCCCACCCCCCCCCCCCCCCACCCCCCCCCCCCCCCACCCCCCCCCCCCCCCACCCCCCCCCCCCCCCACCCCCCCCCCCCCCCACCCCCCCCCCCCCCCACCCCCCCCCCCCCCCACCCCCCCCCCCCCCCACCCCCCCCCCCCCCCACCCCCCCCCCCCCCCACCCCCCCCCCCCCCCACCCCCCCCCCCCCCCACCCCCCCCCCCCCCCACCCCCCCCCCCCCCCACCCCCCCCCCCCCCCACCCCCCCCCCCCCCCACCCCCCCCCCCCCCCACCCCCCCCCCCCCCCACCCCCCCCCCCCCCCACCCCCCCCCCCCCCCACCCCCCCCCCCCCCCACCCCCCCCCCCCCCCACCCCCCCCCCCCCCCACCCCCCCCCCCCCCCACCCCCCCCCCCCCCCACCCCCCCCCCCCCCCACCCCCCCCCCCCCCCACCCCCCCCCCCCCCCACCCCCCCCCCCCCCCACCCCCCCCCCCCCCCACCCCCCCCCCCCCCCACCCCCCCCCCCCCCCACCCCCCCCCCCCCCCACCCCCCCCCCCCCCCACCCCCCCCCCCCCCCACCCCCCCCCCCCCCCACCCCCCCCCCCCCCCACCCCCCCCCCCCCCCACCCCCCCCCCCCCCCACCCCCCCCCCCCCCCACCCCCCCCCCCCCCCACCCCCCCCCCCCCCCACCCCCCCCCCCCCCCACCCCCCCCCCCCCCCACCCCCCCCCCCCCCCACCCCCCCCCCCCCCCACCCCCCCCCCCCCCCACCCCCCCCCCCCCCCACCCCCCCCCCCCCCCACCCCCCCCCCCCCCCACCCCCCCCCCCCCCCACCCCCCCCCCCCCCCACCCCCCCCCCCCCCCACCCCCCCCCCCCCCCACCCCCCCCCCCCCCCACCCCCCCCCCCCCCCACCCCCCCCCCCCCCCACCCCCCCCCCCCCCCACCCCCCCCCCCCCCCACCCCCCCCCCCCCCCACCCCCCCCCCCCCCCACCCCCCCCCCCCCCCACCCCCCCCCCCCCCCACCCCCCCCCCCCCCCACCCCCCCCCCCCCCCACCCCCCCCCCCCCCCACCCCCCCCCCCCCCCACCCCCCCCCCCCCCCACCCCCCCCCCCCCCCACCCCCCCCCCCCCCCACCCCCCCCCCCCCCCACCCCCCCCCCCCCCCACCCCCCCCCCCCCCCACCCCCCCCCCCCCCCACCCCCCCCCCCCCCCACCCCCCCCCCCCCCCACCCCCCCCCCCCCCCACCCCCCCCCCCCCCCACCCCCCCCCCCCCCCACCCCCCCCCCCCCCCACCCCCCCCCCCCCCCACCCCCCCCCCCCCCCACCCCCCCCCCCCCCCACCCCCCCCCCCCCCCACCCCCCCCCCCCCCCACCCCCCCCCCCCCCCACCCCCCCCCCCCCCCACCCCCCCCCCCCCCCACCCCCCCCCCCCCCCACCCCCCCCCCCCCCCACCCCCCCCCCCCCCCACCCCCCCCCCCCCCCACCCCCCCCCCCCCCCACCCCCCCCCCCCCCCACCCCCCCCCCCCCCCACCCCCCCCCCCCCCCACCCCCCCCCCCCCCCACCCCCCCCCCCCCCCACCCCCCCCCCCCCCCACCCCCCCCCCCCCCCACCCCCCCCCCCCCCCACCCCCCCCCCCCCCCACCCCCCCCCCCCCCCACCCCCCCCCCCCCCCACCCCCCCCCCCCCCCACCCCCCCCCCCCCCCACCCCCCCCCCCCCCCACCCCCCCCCCCCCCCACCCCCCCCCCCCCCCACCCCCCCCCCCCCCCACCCCCCCCCCCCCCCACCCCCCCCCCCCCCCACCCCCCCCCCCCCCCACCCCCCCCCCCCCCCACCCCCCCCCCCCCCCACCCCCCCCCCCCCCCACCCCCCCCCCCCCCCACCCCCCCCCCCCCCCACCCCCCCCCCCCCCCACCCCCCCCCCCCCCCACCCCCCCCCCCCCCCACCCCCCCCCCCCCCCACCCCCCCCCCCCCCCACCCCCCCCCCCCCCCACCCCCCCCCCCCCCCACCCCCCCCCCCCCCCACCCCCCCCCCCCCCCACCCCCCCCCCCCCCCACCCCCCCCCCCCCCCACCCCCCCCCCCCCCCACCCCCCCCCCCCCCCACCCCCCCCCCCCCCCACCCCCCCCCCCCCCCACCCCCCCCCCCCCCCACCCCCCCCCCCCCCCACCCCCCCCCCCCCCCACCCCCCCCCCCCCCCACCCCCCCCCCCCCCCACCCCCCCCCCCCCCCACCCCCCCCCCCCCCCACCCCCCCCCCCCCCCACCCCCCCCCCCCCCCACCCCCCCCCCCCCCCACCCCCCCCCCCCCCCACCCCCCCCCCCCCCCACCCCCCCCCCCCCCCACCCCCCCCCCCCCCCACCCCCCCCCCCCCCCACCCCCCCCCCCCCCCACCCCCCCCCCCCCCCACCCCCCCCCCCCCCCACCCCCCCCCCCCCCCACCCCCCCCCCCCCCCACCCCCCCCCCCCCCCACCCCCCCCCCCCCCCACCCCCCCCCCCCCCCACCCCCCCCCCCCCCCACCCCCCCCCCCCCCCACCCCCCCCCCCCCCCACCCCCCCCCCCCCCCACCCCCCCCCCCCCCCACCCCCCCCCCCCCCCACCCCCCCCCCCCCCCACCCCCCCCCCCCCCCACCCCCCCCCCCCCCCACCCCCCCCCCCCCCCACCCCCCCCCCCCCCCACCCCCCCCCCCCCCCACCCCCCCCCCCCCCCACCCCCCCCCCCCCCCACCCCCCCCCCCCCCCACCCCCCCCCCCCCCCACCCCCCCCCCCCCCCACCCCCCCCCCCCCCCACCCCCCCCCCCCCCCACCCCCCCCCCCCCCCACCCCCCCCCCCCCCCACCCCCCCCCCCCCCCACCCCCCCCCCCCCCCACCCCCCCCCCCCCCCACCCCCCCCCCCCCCCACCCCCCCCCCCCCCCACCCCCCCCCCCCCCCACCCCCCCCCCCCCCCACCCCCCCCCCCCCCCACCCCCCCCCCCCCCCACCCCCCCCCCCCCCCACCCCCCCCCCCCCCCACCCCCCCCCCCCCCCACCCCCCCCCCCCCCCACCCCCCCCCCCCCCCACCCCCCCCCCCCCCCACCCCCCCCCCCCCCCACCCCCCCCCCCCCCCACCCCCCCCCCCCCCCACCCCCCCCCCCCCCCACCCCCCCCCCCCCCCACCCCCCCCCCCCCCCACCCCCCCCCCCCCCCACCCCCCCCCCCCCCCACCCCCCCCCCCCCCCACCCCCCCCCCCCCCCACCCCCCCCCCCCCCCACCCCCCCCCCCCCCCACCCCCCCCCCCCCCCACCCCCCCCCCCCCCCACCCCCCCCCCCCCCCACCCCCCCCCCCCCCCACCCCCCCCCCCCCCCACCCCCCCCCCCCCCCACCCCCCCCCCCCCCCACCCCCCCCCCCCCCCACCCCCCCCCCCCCCCACCCCCCCCCCCCCCCACCCCCCCCCCCCCCCACCCCCCCCCCCCCCCACCCCCCCCCCCCCCCACCCCCCCCCCCCCCCACCCCCCCCCCCCCCCACCCCCCCCCCCCCCCACCCCCCCCCCCCCCCACCCCCCCCCCCCCCCACCCCCCCCCCCCCCCACCCCCCCCCCCCCCCACCCCCCCCCCCCCCCACCCCCCCCCCCCCCCACCCCCCCCCCCCCCCACCCCCCCCCCCCCCCACCCCCCCCCCCCCCCACCCCCCCCCCCCCCCACCCCCCCCCCCCCCCACCCCCCCCCCCCCCCACCCCCCCCCCCCCCCACCCCCCCCCCCCCCCACCCCCCCCCCCCCCCACCCCCCCCCCCCCCCACCCCCCCCCCCCCCCACCCCCCCCCCCCCCCACCCCCCCCCCCCCCCACCCCCCCCCCCCCCCACCCCCCCCCCCCCCCACCCCCCCCCCCCCCCACCCCCCCCCCCCCCCACCCCCCCCCCCCCCCACCCCCCCCCCCCCCCACCCCCCCCCCCCCCCACCCCCCCCCCCCCCCACCCCCCCCCCCCCCCACCCCCCCCCCCCCCCACCCCCCCCCCCCCCCACCCCCCCCCCCCCCCACCCCCCCCCCCCCCCACCCCCCCCCCCCCCCACCCCCCCCCCCCCCCACCCCCCCCCCCCCCCACCCCCCCCCCCCCCCACCCCCCCCCCCCCCCACCCCCCCCCCCCCCCACCCCCCCCCCCCCCCACCCCCCCCCCCCCCCACCCCCCCCCCCCCCCACCCCCCCCCCCCCCCACCCCCCCCCCCCCCCACCCCCCCCCCCCCCCACCCCCCCCCCCCCCCACCCCCCCCCCCCCCCACCCCCCCCCCCCCCCACCCCCCCCCCCCCCCACCCCCCCCCCCCCCCACCCCCCCCCCCCCCCACCCCCCCCCCCCCCCACCCCCCCCCCCCCCCACCCCCCCCCCCCCCCACCCCCCCCCCCCCCCACCCCCCCCCCCCCCCACCCCCCCCCCCCCCCACCCCCCCCCCCCCCCACCCCCCCCCCCCCCCACCCCCCCCCCCCCCCACCCCCCCCCCCCCCCACCCCCCCCCCCCCCCACCCCCCCCCCCCCCCACCCCCCCCCCCCCCCACCCCCCCCCCCCCCCACCCCCCCCCCCCCCCACCCCCCCCCCCCCCCACCCCCCCCCCCCCCCACCCCCCCCCCCCCCCACCCCCCCCCCCCCCCACCCCCCCCCCCCCCCACCCCCCCCCCCCCCCACCCCCCCCCCCCCCCACCCCCCCCCCCCCCCACCCCCCCCCCCCCCCACCCCCCCCCCCCCCCACCCCCCCCCCCCCCCACCCCCCCCCCCCCCCACCCCCCCCCCCCCCCACCCCCCCCCCCCCCCACCCCCCCCCCCCCCCACCCCCCCCCCCCCCCACCCCCCCCCCCCCCCACCCCCCCCCCCCCCCACCCCCCCCCCCCCCCACCCCCCCCCCCCCCCACCCCCCCCCCCCCCCACCCCCCCCCCCCCCCACCCCCCCCCCCCCCCACCCCCCCCCCCCCCCACCCCCCCCCCCCCCCACCCCCCCCCCCCCCCACCCCCCCCCCCCCCCACCCCCCCCCCCCCCCACCCCCCCCCCCCCCCACCCCCCCCCCCCCCCACCCCCCCCCCCCCCCACCCCCCCCCCCCCCCACCCCCCCCCCCCCCCACCCCCCCCCCCCCCCACCCCCCCCCCCCCCCACCCCCCCCCCCCCCCACCCCCCCCCCCCCCCACCCCCCCCCCCCCCCACCCCCCCCCCCCCCCACCCCCCCCCCCCCCCACCCCCCCCCCCCCCCACCCCCCCCCCCCCCCACCCCCCCCCCCCCCCACCCCCCCCCCCCCCCACCCCCCCCCCCCCCCACCCCCCCCCCCCCCCACCCCCCCCCCCCCCCACCCCCCCCCCCCCCCACCCCCCCCCCCCCCCACCCCCCCCCCCCCCCACCCCCCCCCCCCCCCACCCCCCCCCCCCCCCACCCCCCCCCCCCCCCACCCCCCCCCCCCCCCACCCCCCCCCCCCCCCACCCCCCCCCCCCCCCACCCCCCCCCCCCCCCACCCCCCCCCCCCCCCACCCCCCCCCCCCCCCACCCCCCCCCCCCCCCACCCCCCCCCCCCCCCACCCCCCCCCCCCCCCACCCCCCCCCCCCCCCACCCCCCCCCCCCCCCACCCCCCCCCCCCCCCACCCCCCCCCCCCCCCACCCCCCCCCCCCCCCACCCCCCCCCCCCCCCACCCCCCCCCCCCCCCACCCCCCCCCCCCCCCACCCCCCCCCCCCCCCACCCCCCCCCCCCCCCACCCCCCCCCCCCCCCACCCCCCCCCCCCCCCACCCCCCCCCCCCCCCACCCCCCCCCCCCCCCACCCCCCCCCCCCCCCACCCCCCCCCCCCCCCACCCCCCCCCCCCCCCACCCCCCCCCCCCCCCACCCCCCCCCCCCCCCACCCCCCCCCCCCCCCACCCCCCCCCCCCCCCACCCCCCCCCCCCCCCACCCCCCCCCCCCCCCACCCCCCCCCCCCCCCACCCCCCCCCCCCCCCACCCCCCCCCCCCCCCACCCCCCCCCCCCCCCACCCCCCCCCCCCCCCACCCCCCCCCCCCCCCACCCCCCCCCCCCCCCACCCCCCCCCCCCCCCACCCCCCCCCCCCCCCACCCCCCCCCCCCCCCACCCCCCCCCCCCCCCACCCCCCCCCCCCCCCACCCCCCCCCCCCCCCACCCCCCCCCCCCCCCACCCCCCCCCCCCCCCACCCCCCCCCCCCCCCACCCCCCCCCCCCCCCACCCCCCCCCCCCCCCACCCCCCCCCCCCCCCACCCCCCCCCCCCCCCACCCCCCCCCCCCCCCACCCCCCCCCCCCCCCACCCCCCCCCCCCCCCACCCCCCCCCCCCCCCACCCCCCCCCCCCCCCACCCCCCCCCCCCCCCACCCCCCCCCCCCCCCACCCCCCCCCCCCCCCACCCCCCCCCCCCCCCACCCCCCCCCCCCCCCACCCCCCCCCCCCCCCACCCCCCCCCCCCCCCACCCCCCCCCCCCCCCACCCCCCCCCCCCCCCACCCCCCCCCCCCCCCACCCCCCCCCCCCCCCACCCCCCCCCCCCCCCACCCCCCCCCCCCCCCACCCCCCCCCCCCCCCACCCCCCCCCCCCCCCACCCCCCCCCCCCCCCACCCCCCCCCCCCCCCACCCCCCCCCCCCCCCACCCCCCCCCCCCCCCACCCCCCCCCCCCCCCACCCCCCCCCCCCCCCACCCCCCCCCCCCCCCACCCCCCCCCCCCCCCACCCCCCCCCCCCCCCACCCCCCCCCCCCCCCACCCCCCCCCCCCCCCACCCCCCCCCCCCCCCACCCCCCCCCCCCCCCACCCCCCCCCCCCCCCACCCCCCCCCCCCCCCACCCCCCCCCCCCCCCACCCCCCCCCCCCCCCACCCCCCCCCCCCCCCACCCCCCCCCCCCCCCACCCCCCCCCCCCCCCACCCCCCCCCCCCCCCACCCCCCCCCCCCCCCACCCCCCCCCCCCCCCACCCCCCCCCCCCCCCACCCCCCCCCCCCCCCACCCCCCCCCCCCCCCACCCCCCCCCCCCCCCACCCCCCCCCCCCCCCACCCCCCCCCCCCCCCACCCCCCCCCCCCCCCACCCCCCCCCCCCCCCACCCCCCCCCCCCCCCACCCCCCCCCCCCCCCACCCCCCCCCCCCCCCACCCCCCCCCCCCCCCACCCCCCCCCCCCCCCACCCCCCCCCCCCCCCACCCCCCCCCCCCCCCACCCCCCCCCCCCCCCACCCCCCCCCCCCCCCACCCCCCCCCCCCCCCACCCCCCCCCCCCCCCACCCCCCCCCCCCCCCACCCCCCCCCCCCCCCACCCCCCCCCCCCCCCACCCCCCCCCCCCCCCACCCCCCCCCCCCCCCACCCCCCCCCCCCCCCACCCCCCCCCCCCCCCACCCCCCCCCCCCCCCACCCCCCCCCCCCCCCACCCCCCCCCCCCCCCACCCCCCCCCCCCCCCACCCCCCCCCCCCCCCACCCCCCCCCCCCCCCACCCCCCCCCCCCCCCACCCCCCCCCCCCCCCACCCCCCCCCCCCCCCACCCCCCCCCCCCCCCACCCCCCCCCCCCCCCACCCCCCCCCCCCCCCACCCCCCCCCCCCCCCACCCCCCCCCCCCCCCACCCCCCCCCCCCCCCACCCCCCCCCCCCCCCACCCCCCCCCCCCCCCACCCCCCCCCCCCCCCACCCCCCCCCCCCCCCACCCCCCCCCCCCCCCACCCCCCCCCCCCCCCACCCCCCCCCCCCCCCACCCCCCCCCCCCCCCACCCCCCCCCCCCCCCACCCCCCCCCCCCCCCACCCCCCCCCCCCCCCACCCCCCCCCCCCCCCACCCCCCCCCCCCCCCACCCCCCCCCCCCCCCACCCCCCCCCCCCCCCACCCCCCCCCCCCCCCACCCCCCCCCCCCCCCACCCCCCCCCCCCCCCACCCCCCCCCCCCCCCACCCCCCCCCCCCCCCACCCCCCCCCCCCCCCACCCCCCCCCCCCCCCACCCCCCCCCCCCCCCACCCCCCCCCCCCCCCACCCCCCCCCCCCCCCACCCCCCCCCCCCCCCACCCCCCCCCCCCCCCACCCCCCCCCCCCCCCACCCCCCCCCCCCCCCACCCCCCCCCCCCCCCACCCCCCCCCCCCCCCACCCCCCCCCCCCCCCACCCCCCCCCCCCCCCACCCCCCCCCCCCCCCACCCCCCCCCCCCCCCACCCCCCCCCCCCCCCACCCCCCCCCCCCCCCACCCCCCCCCCCCCCCACCCCCCCCCCCCCCCACCCCCCCCCCCCCCCACCCCCCCCCCCCCCCACCCCCCCCCCCCCCCACCCCCCCCCCCCCCCACCCCCCCCCCCCCCCACCCCCCCCCCCCCCCACCCCCCCCCCCCCCCACCCCCCCCCCCCCCCACCCCCCCCCCCCCCCACCCCCCCCCCCCCCCACCCCCCCCCCCCCCCACCCCCCCCCCCCCCCACCCCCCCCCCCCCCCACCCCCCCCCCCCCCCACCCCCCCCCCCCCCCACCCCCCCCCCCCCCCACCCCCCCCCCCCCCCACCCCCCCCCCCCCCCACCCCCCCCCCCCCCCACCCCCCCCCCCCCCCACCCCCCCCCCCCCCCACCCCCCCCCCCCCCCACCCCCCCCCCCCCCCACCCCCCCCCCCCCCCACCCCCCCCCCCCCCCACCCCCCCCCCCCCCCACCCCCCCCCCCCCCCACCCCCCCCCCCCCCCACCCCCCCCCCCCCCCACCCCCCCCCCCCCCCACCCCCCCCCCCCCCCACCCCCCCCCCCCCCCACCCCCCCCCCCCCCCACCCCCCCCCCCCCCCACCCCCCCCCCCCCCCACCCCCCCCCCCCCCCACCCCCCCCCCCCCCCACCCCCCCCCCCCCCCACCCCCCCCCCCCCCCACCCCCCCCCCCCCCCACCCCCCCCCCCCCCCACCCCCCCCCCCCCCCACCCCCCCCCCCCCCCACCCCCCCCCCCCCCCACCCCCCCCCCCCCCCACCCCCCCCCCCCCCCACCCCCCCCCCCCCCCACCCCCCCCCCCCCCCACCCCCCCCCCCCCCCACCCCCCCCCCCCCCCACCCCCCCCCCCCCCCACCCCCCCCCCCCCCCACCCCCCCCCCCCCCCACCCCCCCCCCCCCCCACCCCCCCCCCCCCCCACCCCCCCCCCCCCCCACCCCCCCCCCCCCCCACCCCCCCCCCCCCCCACCCCCCCCCCCCCCCACCCCCCCCCCCCCCCACCCCCCCCCCCCCCCACCCCCCCCCCCCCCCACCCCCCCCCCCCCCCACCCCCCCCCCCCCCCACCCCCCCCCCCCCCCACCCCCCCCCCCCCCCACCCCCCCCCCCCCCCACCCCCCCCCCCCCCCACCCCCCCCCCCCCCCACCCCCCCCCCCCCCCACCCCCCCCCCCCCCCACCCCCCCCCCCCCCCACCCCCCCCCCCCCCCACCCCCCCCCCCCCCCACCCCCCCCCCCCCCCACCCCCCCCCCCCCCCACCCCCCCCCCCCCCCACCCCCCCCCCCCCCCACCCCCCCCCCCCCCCACCCCCCCCCCCCCCCACCCCCCCCCCCCCCCACCCCCCCCCCCCCCCACCCCCCCCCCCCCCCACCCCCCCCCCCCCCCACCCCCCCCCCCCCCCACCCCCCCCCCCCCCCACCCCCCCCCCCCCCCACCCCCCCCCCCCCCCACCCCCCCCCCCCCCCACCCCCCCCCCCCCCCACCCCCCCCCCCCCCCACCCCCCCCCCCCCCCACCCCCCCCCCCCCCCACCCCCCCCCCCCCCCACCCCCCCCCCCCCCCACCCCCCCCCCCCCCCACCCCCCCCCCCCCCCACCCCCCCCCCCCCCCACCCCCCCCCCCCCCCACCCCCCCCCCCCCCCACCCCCCCCCCCCCCCACCCCCCCCCCCCCCCACCCCCCCCCCCCCCCACCCCCCCCCCCCCCCACCCCCCCCCCCCCCCACCCCCCCCCCCCCCCACCCCCCCCCCCCCCCACCCCCCCCCCCCCCCACCCCCCCCCCCCCCCACCCCCCCCCCCCCCCACCCCCCCCCCCCCCCACCCCCCCCCCCCCCCACCCCCCCCCCCCCCCACCCCCCCCCCCCCCCACCCCCCCCCCCCCCCACCCCCCCCCCCCCCCACCCCCCCCCCCCCCCACCCCCCCCCCCCCCCACCCCCCCCCCCCCCCACCCCCCCCCCCCCCCACCCCCCCCCCCCCCCACCCCCCCCCCCCCCCACCCCCCCCCCCCCCCACCCCCCCCCCCCCCCACCCCCCCCCCCCCCCACCCCCCCCCCCCCCCACCCCCCCCCCCCCCCACCCCCCCCCCCCCCCACCCCCCCCCCCCCCCACCCCCCCCCCCCCCCACCCCCCCCCCCCCCCACCCCCCCCCCCCCCCACCCCCCCCCCCCCCCACCCCCCCCCCCCCCCACCCCCCCCCCCCCCCACCCCCCCCCCCCCCCACCCCCCCCCCCCCCCACCCCCCCCCCCCCCCACCCCCCCCCCCCCCCACCCCCCCCCCCCCCCACCCCCCCCCCCCCCCACCCCCCCCCCCCCCCACCCCCCCCCCCCCCCACCCCCCCCCCCCCCCACCCCCCCCCCCCCCCACCCCCCCCCCCCCCCACCCCCCCCCCCCCCCACCCCCCCCCCCCCCCACCCCCCCCCCCCCCCACCCCCCCCCCCCCCCACCCCCCCCCCCCCCCACCCCCCCCCCCCCCCACCCCCCCCCCCCCCCACCCCCCCCCCCCCCCACCCCCCCCCCCCCCCACCCCCCCCCCCCCCCACCCCCCCCCCCCCCCACCCCCCCCCCCCCCCACCCCCCCCCCCCCCCACCCCCCCCCCCCCCCACCCCCCCCCCCCCCCACCCCCCCCCCCCCCCACCCCCCCCCCCCCCCACCCCCCCCCCCCCCCACCCCCCCCCCCCCCCACCCCCCCCCCCCCCCACCCCCCCCCCCCCCCACCCCCCCCCCCCCCCACCCCCCCCCCCCCCCACCCCCCCCCCCCCCCACCCCCCCCCCCCCCCACCCCCCCCCCCCCCCACCCCCCCCCCCCCCCACCCCCCCCCCCCCCCACCCCCCCCCCCCCCCACCCCCCCCCCCCCCCACCCCCCCCCCCCCCCACCCCCCCCCCCCCCCACCCCCCCCCCCCCCCACCCCCCCCCCCCCCCACCCCCCCCCCCCCCCACCCCCCCCCCCCCCCACCCCCCCCCCCCCCCACCCCCCCCCCCCCCCACCCCCCCCCCCCCCCACCCCCCCCCCCCCCCACCCCCCCCCCCCCCCACCCCCCCCCCCCCCCACCCCCCCCCCCCCCCACCCCCCCCCCCCCCCACCCCCCCCCCCCCCCACCCCCCCCCCCCCCCACCCCCCCCCCCCCCCACCCCCCCCCCCCCCCACCCCCCATGACTCTCCATACCTGCCATCTTAAATAAGATAGGCAACAACACATCCCAGACATGAAAAGACTAGGTCAAAGTATAAGGATACGATTTTGGCGAGCTGTTTACAATTGCCAGAATACTACAGAATACCTCGCCTGCTGGATAATAATGATTTGCGATTCTGTGAGACTGCTGCAAATTTTCTTTTAGAAAGAATGAAAGGGTAATAGCCTTAAAAAAATTTTTTTTGGTATGTATACCGTATTTGTAGTTTTGTATACTGTGGGCCCTGTTTCTTTTTACCTTTAAATGCCAATGAAGACTTGTGGTTGTTAAATGGGACAGGTCATTCTATCCTCTCGTTCTCCTGAATGATACGCCCCCTCCCCCAAGGAATCTTCCAAAGAAGGTGTGAAGGAGGCCAATGATTTGCACCACCGGCAGTGCAAACTACCAACCAGTCTTTTCTGTCTTTGTGGGAAATGGTCACTCGGACGGGCTCTCCTCCTCTCTCCACCTGCTGGCCAGACCCATCCTGGCACAGTAGAGTTAAGGCGACGGGCTCGCTCTGGCGGGGGGTGCCACCAACACCTGAAAAAAACAGAGCAGATGGGGAAGACAGAGGCGTAGCTAGGGAAGATGGAGCCCGGGTGCAACATCTGAGTTTTGCTGCCCCCGTGATTGTGTTTTTTTGTATTTGTTAGTGTTTTTTTCAGTTTTTGGCCTGTTTTTGGCAGTTTTTAGGCTAGCAGCATCAAAATTTCAGGGTATCTTTATGGGACTCTTCTGATGATACCTCCCAGGTTTGGTGAAGTTTGGTTAAGGGGGTCCAAAGTTATGGACCCTCAAAAGGGTGGCCCCATCTACTATTAGCTCCCATTGGAAACAATGGGAGATGGGGGCACCCCCTTTGGGAATCCATAACTTTGGACCCCCTGACCCAAACCTCACCTAACTTGGGTGGTATCATCAGGAGATTCCCCTGAAAACTCCCTGAAATTTTGGTGCTGCTAGCCTAAAAATTGCACCCCCTGCAGGCCAAAAACTGAAAAACACTAAAAATGCAAATAACAAACCTACAATTTTTGCTGCCTCCCCCCAGGCACGAGCCCGGTGCGAGGCACACACCCTGGCCCCTTGTAGCTACGCCTCTGGGGGAAGATCGTGTCCAGCAGCAACTGACCCCTCCCTCATTCTCCCTGCCTGCCAGGACTGGCCTGCTCTCCAAACTCAAATGCACACCCAGTGGGAAGTCTGGTTTTAGATGCCACCTTACTTTTCCGTTGCACGACACACTTGGTCGGATCAGCGGCTCTGTTGAGAATGGCCCCAAAGATCTCATAGCTGTGAATCAGGGCCCCCTTCTCCTGAGGAGAGAAATGGATCCTGTCGTCGGCAACTGGGTGGGAGTGGTAGTCCACGTTATGGAGCCTCCGCAGCCGGTTCTCCACCACTCCTTTGGTGAGAAGGATCTCGAGGTCCGAGCCACTGGTGAGCAGGCGCTCGGTAAAGTCCACTCCGGTTTGCATGTCCAGAAGCAACTGCTGGAGCTGTGCTTTCTGTAAATTCAGTTGGGTCTCCCGCTGGACCTTCAGCTCTTCCAGTGAGTGCAGCAGTCTGTCCCGGTGCTCTTTGACGGCCCTCATGTACCCATCAGCAAAAGTACAGATCTCCAGCGCCACGACTTCCGCGCGACGGCCAAGGCTCTCCCAGACCCCTTCAATCCGGTCCAGGGCCCCCTGCAGAGTTCCTACATGCTGCTGAGTGACCTTCAAGAGCTCCCGGATTGAGTCCCCGTGCTTGTGGATGACGCTGGCGGCCATGTTGTAAGGATGCTGCCGGTGGGGCCCGGCCACGCATGCCTGGCACACTGGCAAGTCGCACAGCTCACAAAAAAGCTTCAGCTCCTCCGAAGGGTGGGAAGGGCAGTGGATGGGCTTCTCGAGGCGGGCGTTGCCCTTCAAATCCTGCAGCCCCACAACAGCGTGAGAAGATGTCTTCTTCTGCCTCCTAAAGATATAAGATATCAAGTTGTCATGGAATGATGCTATTGCTAGAGCAAAAGGAAATCACACATGACTGTGAAAAGCATCTTTGGGCTTTGATCTCCTGGATGGAGAACAGGAAGCCATTCAAAGGTGCCAGGATGCAACTTCAAAAGCCTAAATTACCTCATGGCCAGAACACAGCTTTCCTGAGCAGGTGAAAACAAAGGATTTTAGATTCCACCTTGGGACATGGTCAGAGAAGCATCTCTGAGCCATGGGTTCCCGGAATGGGGGCAGAAAGGAATCTGAAAAGGAATGTGTTCGGCTGAGTAATCTCTGTAACTGAAATTTGTTTTATTTCTTTGTTTTGAATTTTTACAATAAAAATCTTTGAGAACTCAGCTGGAGTGGAGTTTTGAAGCAAAAGAACCCGGGTATTACAGAGACAAGCTTGCCCCCCACCCCCACCCCATTCCCCGGCAAGCTTGCATCATGCAAGCTAAGCCAGAGGGGGCAGGATTGCCCTGGGTAGCAACAACTGAGATTCAGGGCAAGCAAAAGAAAAGACTTCTTTACACAATGGTCAATTAAAAGGTGGAATTCCGAGGAAGCAGTGATGGCCACAGACATGGATGGCTTTAAAAGGAGATTAGACAGATTCATGGAGCATAGGTTTGTCTAATGGCCACGGTGGCAAAAGGGAACCTCCCCATTCAGGGGCAGTCAACCCCTGAATACCAGTGCCAGGAGACAACATCAAAAAAGGCCTCAGACTCTATGTCTTGTTGTTGGTCCTCCAGAGGGACTGGTTGGCCACAGTGTAAGGTTGATTCCCCACTCACGATTAGATGCGTGCTCGTCACAGAAAATATCCAGGTTTCCAGCAGAACTCCCCACTACACCAGCACCGACAACGGATTGACCCCATCTCTGCCGCCCCCCGCCCCCCAAGCGTGTGTTATTTCAGAACCTGGAAGAAAGTAGATCTTTTGAAAAAACGCACGCTGAATGTGGAACGGTGGGGAATTTCGGGGGTGAATCTGGTTTCGTTTTTCCTGCCGCTGGTAGTGACGTGGAGCCTTTCGTCTAATCAGGAAGCAGAACAGGATAGCAAATCAAAACAATAAATAAATAATGCACCACCACCCCACTTCCTGGTTGATCGATCATTTTTGGTTTCAACCCAGCGGTTCTCAGTGTATAACCAACCTAGACAAAATTATAAAACTCTTTTCCACCGAAATATCTAAGTAGAATTGTAATATCATCCACCACTCACTGGGGCACCTTTGTTTTTGAATGCTCCACTTGGGTCCTAGGGAAAAACCACTTTGGGTACCCATGGGGAGAGAACAGCAGGGTATGTACGTATAAACAAAGATCCTCTGCATGTAGTAAGCTAGCACTTCAGGGAAAGTCTATGACACCCTACCCCCGTTCCCAAAGCTGCTTCTCAGATTATTTTTTTTCAAAAACGACTCTCCTGCGTATTATTGCATTTGCCCAAGAAGTGGGCATTAAAGGGAAGAAAGCAGCCAACGTTCCAACTAGCCATTTCCGGCTGGGATAGTCCACAGAAAACACCCACCTGTGAGCTTGGCAGCAGAAGTGGCAGAGGCACACGTGGCAGGCTTGGCACCGCTTGACAGCCTCTCCGTCGACACAGAGGTCACAGGCTAAGCCCACGCCTGTCCCCTGCGAGGCCTCCAGCAGCACCTCATTCAGGGCCACGTGGTCCGTGGGCAAGCTTCCCACCCCACCCGGGGGTAAATCGACTTTGGTGTCACAGACCGGACAAAGGATGCTCAGCAGCAGTGGCTGCTGGTGGTTTTGCCGCTGGCCCCGGAGCCATGACCCGTCGGAGCTGGAGTCCGAGTCTTCACGGCACAAAACCAGGTCGGAGAAGGGCTCCAGGTGTCCCAGGCAGGCCGTGCAAAAAGTGTGCAAGCAGGGAAGGATCCGGGGGTCTGAGAACAGCCCCCCACACAGGGGGCATAGGCTGCGAGGAAGTTCCTTCGGCACACCTGGAGCCTCCGGCATTCCACTCTGTTCCTCTTCCCCTCGAGAATCTGACATCTCCTGAAAGACAAAGGGCGTTAGAAAAAAAATGGAATCCCAAAGAACCGACAGGGGATGTGATCTGGAAAGTATTTTTGCTCTTAGGAAAAGATGGCTGTTGATGTACACAGGTGTTTGCAACCTGTGGGCAACTCTGGAATTCCGACACGAGGTAGTTGGGCAGCCAAAACTGCTCCATCTGCCCCATAGGGAAAGCATCGAAAAACGTGACTCTCCCTAACCAGGCTGAAAATGGCGGCCACAGGGGGTGGAGATAAGAAGCAAGCCTTTATTGGCATAGACAGCAGTGCAACAATAATAAAAACAGATTAAAAAGCATATACAATACAGGATATACATGTTAGGATGAAGGAAATCTACTGGCATTTAGTAATTTCCAGGAGAAAGTCTGCCACTATCATACAGAGAGAAGGATCAGGGTTGTCCAACAAGTAGTGTAATCTAAATAAATCGGGGAGATCAGGTAAATATAAAGGAGTGAGATTCACATACTTGGATCTGATTTCCTTGAATCTGAGACAGTGAAGTAATTGGTGGGCCAGAGATTCAACTGAGCCATCGTTACATAGGCACAGTCTTTTAGCCTTTTCTTGCTTATTAAATCTGCCATGTAACAAGGCAGAAGGCATAACATTAAACCTGGCGAGCATTATGACTCTCCTTTGAACAGGGTTTATTAAGCAATACAGGTAGTGTGCCAAGTGGCCCCGTTCAAATGGGAGAGAAAAATACAGGGGGGAGCACATTTTTTTGGCTGCGGTGATTAGGGTAGAGAACTCTCTATCCAAAAGTTGACCTTTTAATTTCCTATAAGCTTCTGAATAGGACAAAGGGCAAAGTGAATTCACTGACAGTCCGATAGAGGCAATTTTTTCTTCAATTATGGAAAAACAGGGGTTGGAATGGGTGTCAAAGAGCAGACGGTGGACCAGGGAATTACAGTCCGAGAGAAAATGAATCCGCAGCCAGAATCTAAAAGTCCTCAGGGGGTGGAGATAAGTGCAAAACACACCCCAGAAGAAAACCGGTTATTTAAACGTGCGAGCGAAAGAGGCGTGCGAAAGCAAAAACAACCAGCCCCTCTTGCTGAAATAATATTATTCTAATTTGCTCAGCCAATCAGGCCACCAATAGCCAAGCAGAACTGCTGTGAGGTAAGAGCTCTCCCCAGTGCCACCCGCTTTCTGAAAACACGTGGTGGGTGTCGTGCAAGATGTCAGAGGGCCCATGAGCACCACGTTGAGAGCACCCGGTGTACATACTTTTTTAATCAATAAGACAGCTCATGAAAACATAGATCAGTGATGGTAAACCTTTTCGAGACCGAGTGCCCAAATTGCAACCCAAAACCCACTTATTTATCGCCAAGTGCCAACCCGGCAATTTAACCTGAATACTGAGGTTCTAGTTTAGAAAAAACAGTCTGAGGCACGCGTTACTTGGAAGTAAGTTTGGTGAAGCAACCGTGCAACGCTTCGAACGGGTGAATCACGATCCTAGAAGGGTTTACTCAGAAGCAAGGCCAGCCTAGGGGTGTGGGGGGGGGGGCGGGGTGATTTTCCACTCCCCCCACATGACGAATTCTGTGCGCGCGTGCCCACAGTGAAGGCGCTGAGTGCCACCTCTGGCACGCGTGCCATAGGTTCGCCACCACTGACATAGATAATCTTCCCTACACCTCTCCCTCTCCCCCCCCCCATTCAAAAAAAAGGAACACGGATCTGGATCAGACGGAAAGAGAAAACCCCACATTCGTTCGGGGCCGGGGGACACCGACGGCACATGTGCGCCTGCTCTACCTTCCTGGCTGGCGTTGATGTACAGATCGGTCATCCATACGGGGCTAAGGACTCGATGTTAGACATACAAAATGGGGATACTCAAAAGCCGATGCAGGAGGGGGAAAGTGTTCAGTCTCCCAGGAGTGGGGCCAGTTTCAAGGGATTTTACAATTTTATTTGATTTTATTATTTGATTTTCTATACCGCCCACCCCCAGGGGGCTCTGGCCAGAATACGTGATAAAACAATTAAAAGTCATAAATAACAATAAAACCAGAATTAATTTAAATTACAAACAACAGACCAGCAAAAAACAAAACAAAACAACCCCCAACATTTGAATGGCAACTCGGTAAAAGCTCTACACCCCTGGGAAGGGACCGGGCCCAACAGATAGCGGCACGAATAAGATGGTGTACATAGGGGGTGGCAGCGTGGGAGGCAATTAACAAGTGCACCCCCAAAGCCCTGTGGAATAACTCCATTTTACATGCCCTGCAGAACTGTCCAAGGTCCTGCAGGGCCCTAACAGCTGGAGGGGGAGTGTTCCACCAGGCAAGGGCCAGGGCTGTAAAGGCCCTGACCGGGGTAGAGGCCAGCCACATCATTGAGGGGCTGGGGACCACCAGCAAACTTGCATCTGCAGATCCCGACCAGGGACATATGGGGAGAGACGGTCCTTGTCACCCCGACCAAGATGGACAGGCTCTTATCTGTCCCATGGCCAAGGAGATCCAAGCCAAGCCCTTGCTGGATTGGGATGCTAAGCTTGGACTCAGCTGCTGGCAGGTCAGCCCCTGCGGCAGCTGTGTTGCCAACAACCTGGAGGGAAACACTGGTCTCGACCTTTAAACAGAGGTTTGATGGGATGTAATTTACTAGGGAGGGGGTAATTTACTTCCATGCATAGAAAAGCTTCGCCTTCCAATTCCAAGGCAAGTTTAAAGGGGCAGGGAATTTTTTCCCCAGGCCTGTTGGCAAACCTGGGCTGGCAATTCAGTTGGGACCCAGCGAGAAACAGGGGCCCAGGTGGGGATGCCATACATGGGAATGAACATATCAAGACCCTCTTCACCTGTGTTGCCCCGAACAATCACTGGGGAGGGGGCGGGAGAAGCTTGGTCCAAGATGAGACCTGATCGGAAAAGTTCTGATCAATTATTAGGACCCCGGCTAAGAGACCCTCATTCGTTCCTACATGATCAGAGAGCCAGCGTGGTGTAGTGCAGTGATGGCGAACCTTTTCGAGACCGAGTGCCCAAATTGCAACCCAAAACCCACTTATTTGTCGCAAAGGGCCAACACAGCAATTTAACCTGAATACTGAGGTTTTCATTTAGAAAAAACGGTGGGCTCCGAGGCGTGCGTTACTCGGGAGTAAGCTTGGTGGTAGTCGGTGGCTTTGCTTTGAAACAACCGTGGAACTCTTCCAATGGGTGAATCAGGACCCTAGGAGGGTTTACTCAGAAGCAAGCCCCATTGCCAGCAACCGAGCTTACTCCCAGGTAAAGGATCATGCTTTAGTTCTTCGCATGAAAATCAGTGGGATTTAACAGCGCTTAACAGGGTTACCTACACGGCTTCCCCAAAACCGGGTCTTAGGTTTAATGCTAATAATCGAGCCCAGCGGCCCAGGCCAGCCTAGATGTGGGGGGGGGGGGCACTCTGTTTGCACGTGCCCACAGAGAGGGCTCTGAGTGCCACCTCTGGCACCCGTGCCATAGATTTGCCACCACTGGTGTAGTGGTTAAGAGCGGTGGACTCTAATCTGGAGAGCCGGGTTCGATTCCCCACTCTTCCACATGAGCTGGTGAACTGGATTTGTTTTCCCCACTCCCCCACATGAAGCCTGCTGGGGGGACCTGGGGTCAGTCCCAGCTCTTTGGAACTCTCCCAGCCCAACCTACCTCACAAGGCTGTTGTGGGGAGGGAAAGGAGCTCGTAAACCGTTCGGAGACTCCTTCCAGGGGAACAAAATAGGGTAGAAATCCAAACTCTCCCTTCTATTTTATGCCCCATCCAAGGCAATGCTGGGTTTTTGTGGGGGGGGGGCAGCCCTCCAAGCCCAACAACCCCCACCGGCTCCCCCCAAGCCAAAGCCACCAGCAAATTTGACTAACCCGTGGTCTCCCCGATCTCCCTATCTGCAACTTTGACCCCCCCCCCCCAAAAAAAACTTAAAATGTAGGGTGTGTTTCTTTCAGCTGGGGGGCGTGATCCGCCGCCCACCCACGACCCCCTCTCCTCCCGGTTCCGCCAGGCCGAGCAGGCGCCACCCAGCCCGGCCTCCCTCCGGCTGTTCCTCGCCCCCCCCCCCTTCCCCAACATGTCTCCTCCTGACGCTTCGGCCCCGCTGGCCCCGTCCAGATCCCGCCCCCCAGCGCCCCGGTCACCTCGGCGCCTGCCTCGGGGGCCGCTGCGCGGATCCCTCCCGTCCGCCCTCCAGTCCTTTCGTCCTTGGCGCACGGCTGGTCCGGGCTGGTGCGCTCTGCTTGACGCACGGCTTGGCAACCGGGCGGCGGCGGCGGCGCCAGGGCTGGGCGGCTGTCTGAACTCTCCCGCCCCCCCCCCCCGGGACCCTCCAGGCCTGCCAGCGCGGGGTGGGGGGTGGGGGTGAGAGGCGGAAGGGGCTGGCCGACCCCCAACTGGGCCAGGCTCTCCAGGCGCCTGCAATCCGGTGGCCCTATGGGGCTGGCACTATGGGGCCGGTCTGGAAACGCGGTTCAAAAGAAGGAGGAGGTGGAGGAAGAGGATTTATATTCCCCCCTTCTCTCCTGTAGGAGACTCAAAGGGGCTTGCAAAATCCAGCCCTTCCCCCCCACAACAAACACCCTGGGAGGTAGGTGGGGCTGAGAGAGCTCCGAAGAACTGTGACTAGCCCAAGGTCAGAGATGGGATCCAGCAGGTTCTCACAGGTTCCCGAGAGTAGGTTACTAGTTATTTGTGTGTGCCGAGAGGGGGTTACTAATTGGTGATTTCGCCACGTGATTTTTGCCTTAGTTACGTCCCTCCTCTCAGCAGTAGTGCGCAGAACTTGAAGCAGTCTAGCAGGAGGTGCACCGGCGTTCGGGCAGCCTGCACCTGCGTGCATTCGTTTCCCGCCCAAGGACCGGCGCAGTGGCTGCGTCCTTGCCACAGCCCCGCCCAGGAATGCCCTGCCCCTGGAATGCCCAGTTACGTCCCTGTCTTGCCCCGCCCAGCCCCATTGGCGCTATGCCACAGTTTGAATCCCACCACCATGGGAACCTGCTACTAAAATTTCTGGATCCCACCACTGCCCAAGGCCACCCAGCTGGTGTGTGTTGGAGTGTACAGGCCTGAACTCACCCAGATGGCTTGCCTCCTTCCACAGCTCAGGCGGCAGAGCGGGGACTCAAACCTGGTTCCTCCAGTACACCTGCTCTTAACCACTGCGCCACTGCTGCTCCTTTAGCTCCCAACTCGCAGTTTAGAGTGGCGGCCTTCAAGAAATGGGTTTGATCCCCACTCTTCCACGTGAGTGGCAGATTCTTATCTGGTGATGCATTGCATTTGGTTTCCTGCTCCTGCACATGAAGCCTGCTGGGTGACTTTGGGCCAGGGTGGTTAAGAGTGCTATAGCGGTTTAAAGTGGAGGACTCTAATCTGGAGAACCAGGTTTGATTCCCCACCCCTCCACATCAGCGGCAGACTCTTATCTGGTGGACTGGATTCGTTTCCTCTCTCTTCCACTTAAAGCCTGCTGCTGCGTGACCTTGGGCCAGAGTGGTTAAGAGTGATTTAGTGGTTAAGAGCAGTGGACTCTAATCTGGAGAACCAGGTTTGATTCCTCACTCCTCCACATGAGCACTGGACTCTTACCTGGTGAACTGCATTTGGTTCCCGCTCGTGCACATGAAGCCTGCTGGGTGACCTTGGGCCAGTCACAGTTCTTCAGAACTCTCTCAGCCCCACCTACCTGTTGTGAGGAAAGGAAGGGAAAGGAGTTTGTTAGCCGCTTTGTATAGCAAACAAGATAGTATATAACATGCAGTGATGTAATCCACAGTCCTGTTGCTTTTATAAAAGCTCCTGCCTGAATTATGTAATTATCTTGTAGCTCTATTGCTTTCTAAAAATGCCCTGTTGAACAATTCTGCTTTCCATAGATAGCAGAATGACAAAAAATGTAGGAACCTTCCTGACTTCCTCAAAAAGGCCATTCCACAGAAAATGCATGGCTGTATGCGATCTTAACGCATTAGTTGGATGGCACCTGTGGTGGGATCCAAAAGTTTTAATAACAGGTTCCGATGGTGGTGGGATTCAAATAGTGGCGCGGCCCAGAGGTGGGATCCAGCAGGTTCTCACAGGTTCCCGAGAGTAGGTTACTAATTATTTGTGTGTGCCAAGAGGGGGTTACTAATTGGTGATTTTGCCACGTGATTTTTGCCTTAGTTACGCCCCTCCACCGCTCCTCAATGAGAAGTAAGCGGCGCCAGAGGCAGGCAATCTGGGAGGTGCACCCGGTGATAGCGTGGCAGCCCTCGCGCTTCTCGCGTGCATTCGTTCCGCTTAAGGACCAGCCTTGGCGGCTTCCATCCTGCCACAGCCCGTCCAGCAATGCTTACGCCCAGGTGAGCCACGCCCCCATCGCGCCCCATACCGGTAGGCGCACTGTTTGAATCCACCATCATAACAGGAACCTGTTTTCAGAACACTTTGGATCACCACTGGTGGCGCTGCTGCACACACGCGCCTCCAGTCCCTATTGGGCAGAGAGGTTGCTTTAGTAACCCCTTCTCGGCACTCAGGAAAAATTAGTAACCACTTCTAGAGAAGTGGTGAGAACTGGTTGGATCCCACCTCTGGATGGCACCATTAGAAGCCATGAGCTAATGGTTTAGTTTTGTGTTTGACTTGTAAATCATTTTTTAAAGTTTTTATAACTGTGACTTGAATATTGGGAGTCTCATTTGACATCAGTTTAAAAACTTAATACTGTAAGAAAATGGGCAGGTGCCTAACTATAGCCAAACAATAGCTAAGTTTCGAGCATAGAACTGCAGCACAAACCAAGAGTTTCGGAGGAGGAGGAGGAGAAGGAGAAGAAGAAGAAGAGGAGGAGGAGGAGGAGTTTGGATTTATATCCCCCCTTTCTCTCCTGTAAGGAGACTCAAAAGGGTTTACAATCTCCTTGCCCTTCTCCCCTCACAACAAACACCCTGTGAGGTGGGTGGGGCTGAGAGAGCTCCGAAAAGAACTAAATCAAATTTGTTCTCCACTCTTAGGTACGGAAAATCACAACTTCAGTTTGTTTACTCAGAAACAAAACAAGGACAGTTAACTACAGATGGTACAATAGGTGTTCTTGGTTTGAAAAAAACTGTTTTGAGCAACAGAGATTTCTGTTTCCTTTGCCGAAAATATATGGGAAAAATAAGGCTGTTGCAATTTCAGGTGTCTAATTGGAAGAGAGGCTCCCACACCGCTTTAATTCTGCAAACTATGTAAAATAGTTGTTCAGGAGAGCTGTCGTGCCCGTGGACTGTTCAATAACAAGACTCTGCATTCAGTTGTTTTCTTTATTATGAAACAGCATCAGGAATAAACATTTAGACTTCTGTTGCCAGAACTAAGCACAGCCAGTATTGCAGCCACCATTATATCCCACGTCATCCCCCATGTCTAAGGTGACCAGATGTCCCACTTTTGGCGGGACAGTCACGCTTCTGAGCAATTTGTCCTGCGTCCTGCGGGGTTTTTTAATTCTCCCGATTTTTTTAAAGCTGCCGCACTGCCTTCTAGGGCACTCCCCTTTTCCGCCCTGTCACAGGGCGGGAAACAGGAGCGCCCCAGAAGGCAGTGCGGCAGTGCGGGAGGCTGCCGCATTGCCTTCTGGGGCGCTCCCCTGTTTCGGGAAACCGGGGAGCGCCGCAAAAGGCAGTGCGCTCCTGCGGCTCCGTGCGCGCGCATCCCACATTACAAAGGTGAAAATCTGGTCACCTTACCCATGTCACGTCACTCCACCTCTGCTTACCAGTTCGCAAGGGGAGATGGCACTCCTCCTGTCCCATGGTCAGTTGGAAGAAGAAACCGCCTCCCCGCCCACTGTCAAAACAACCTACACTCCACGTTAGCATCAGAGCTACAACAGCAGGTGTCTAATGAGCTGATAAGGCATGGCCTGAAAAGCAAAGCGGAAAAACATAAGCACAGTAGGGAGGGGGAATGAGAAAAAAAAGGTTCCCACGTCCCAGGCAGGACACAGGAGACATGGCAGGATCAAACAGGCACTGATCGTGACAAGAGCATGTTCATGAAGCTAATAGAAGAATAAGATTGCAGTCTATGCCACAGCACATGCTATTCATGATCTTGCGAGCATTGTTTTCATTTTTTGCGATTCCATTTTCTGCATTGCTTGACGTAGCACGTCTGATCATTTTTTTCACTTTTTGAATCTGTGTAACTCTAGTCGTGTTGCATTGCTTTAGAGATCTCGCATGCTATGTGATTTATACCGTGTAATCAGTGATGGGATTCAGCAGGTTCGCACCACTTCAGTAGAACCGGTTGTTAAAATGGCGCTTGTAAGCAACCAGTTGTTAAATTATTTGAATCCCACCACCGGAACCGGTTGTTAAACTATTTGAATTCCACCACTGTGTGTAATCCACCTTGAGTCTTGAGCAGAAAACGACTCATTTGCCGCCCTGATAAATATTTTCTGGCTATGGGCCTGCTGTTATCCCAACCCCTCTGCTTTTGAGACAACAACGGACCCAAAGTGGAGAATTCTCACCGTGAGGTTGTGGCCCTGCTCCTTGTTTGAGCCAGATAGCTGCAGAACTCCCCTCAGGCAGAAAGAAGGAAAAAGAAGGGCAACAGAGCTCCCAGATTGGTTCACACCTCCCTCTCCCCTGCTAGAGATGTGGAAGGGAAGTACACAGGTGACACACCTGAGCTCAATAGCCTAGCTGTTTATTTCTCTTCCTGGAATTAGATGTGCTCTCCTGCAAGAGTGTTAGCAGCAAAGCTGTTTGGAATCAGACGGCTGAAAGGGATACTGGAACTTAGGTGTAGGAATCCTCGTTCTCTACCAAGATGTCTTCCATCTCGGTCCTTGTCTATCCTTTGCTTCTCACGTTGCTTACATACCATGCAGGTAAGCAGCTAAAAAGGGGATCTTCTCTTCTTCTGGTCTCCAAATCAATGGGGTGGTGATTGTTTCGAATAAGTGATTGTCCAATTGCCTGGTTTTGAAGTGTGAGGCCATTAATGTTTTCTTCTTGTAAAAGATCTTGGTGGAATCTTCTGGTCTTGTTAGAAGCCAGTGTTAAGGTGGATAATTGGATATACATCTACACGGTAATTCCTGGTGGGCAGCTGGGTTGGTCTGTTGCTTCAAAACTGGAACGTAGCCGAGCGGCACCTTTCAGGCCGACCCCACTGATAAGTTTCATCCGCTTACATTTTCGTGAGTCAGATAGATTTGTGTTTAGCACTGAGAGCCACAGAAGAGTGTAGATGTGTGCATGGCAGGGAGAGGCATCTGCCAAACAGCTGATCCCTTTGCGAACAAAGCAAACTCTGTCTTACGAGGAGTCCCAATGGGATCATTCCCTGTACAGATGAACCTCTGTTTTATTCTGATGCTTCTTCACATAATAACGTTAGGAAGAGGAATCAATTAGGACCGTTTTTTCATGTAGAAACTGTGAGTCACATACTTTGTATGGTGTTTTTATAGCACGATCAAGCATTCCTTGTTGACCCCTTTTTTGGTCAACAAAGAAGGATTGACGGACCCACAGAAAACCTGCCTGTAATTAAATAACGAGTCTTGTCTTGTAATTGGAAAGGTCACAAAGTTCTTGTGTTTTGCTATGAAACAGCATTCACAATTAAATACAAGAGTGTGATGTGCGTGCTCATTGAACAATGGATGTTTTAGTTCAAACCATGCTCAGACAACATTGTGTTTTAGATTATACAGTTTTATTAGTTTTGCTGTTCTATTAATTGTTGTTTTGTATAATGAGCTTTTTATAATGCCAATAAAAAGTATTTGGATTTGGGCAGGCTTTAATAACTGAAGTTTAAATGACTAGAAGCTGGATCCTACCTGTTTTCCATTTGATCTTGTGAGGCCAGAACTCAAGTCCGGCCTGCGCAGCTGTTTTGAGAAAAGATAGGTTAGAGACAAATTCCCAAAAAAGCAAAAGACATCTGACATCAGAAACAGACAGTTTTTACTTAGCAGAATATAGAAGATTACAGAAGGTAAGCCCCTCTGGGTGCTCTCCAAAGAGAGACACGCCCCTTCTGGGTGCTCTCAACAGAGAGACATGCCCACCATAGGAAAGACCTTAGTCTTTTATAGATATAAAGAATACATACGTCACAGTTCATCCCCTTACTCACGTACATAATCCATACCCCTTTCACGTGCTATGAGCATGAACCTTAAAATCCCATTGGATAATTCTGTCTCCTTGTCACATTAAGACAGCCTCTATTCTACGTGTCGCATTCCTTCTGTTATTCAAACGCTGCATGCTGTTTCTCACGTCCCTCTGCCCATATGCAAACGGCTGCAATAAAACTAACTTCTGCCTTCTGGTTTTCAAGGCTAACCTGTTTTCCAAGTTTCCTTTTCTAAGTTTGCTCCTGAGGAGAGATATCTCCTTAGGGTATGCAGGTTGATATTCCTACATTCTTTAGGATCATAAAACTTCCCTTTTCCCAGTTTGAAATGATTTTAACTTTAACAGATTATACAAACATTGATTCTAACACAATTATACCTTCGATTCTAATACAATAGAATTATAGTAAAATACCAGTAAATATGAATCTCTCATTATCATTTCTCTGTTCATTTAACTATCCCCTATAGCTGGTTCTAACCAAAAACAAAGTTATAAATGTATATGTCTTCTGTCACGTTGGCCCTTTTGTGACAAGATCTTAAAGATGTTTATCTTTGCTTGCCTGCATAATCACTGACAAGCTTCTAACATGCCTTTTGACCTGCTGCTAACATGTAGTCCTGCTAGTCACTTATACAGAAACCCCATTTTGATTCTTACAAATCTTTGGTTCATACAAACATCCATATTCCTTAATCAAATACAATTTGTAGACATTCTACTCCATCTCCACTACCTCTTCCAATTTCCCTCCCTGCCACAGACACTGTGGATGCCAGCCGGGTACCCCCTCTCCCTGAAATTTGCATCCCAGTGCCAAGTTTTCCTCAGGGTAAAGAGCCAGTCTGTTCTGATTTCACATGACTAGAGGGGCCCCTCCTCAGATCCCTGGTGGGACCTCTCAGGTGGTCTGAAAGCCCCCTCTTCCTGCAGTAGAAAAGATGGCCAAATACAATCCTAGAAGCAATTATAATCAAGAAATACTTCAGAGCCTTCAAATGTCTGAATGGCATGGATGGCTTGGCCGTTCAGCCCCATGAAAGAAAATGATTCGGCCTCCTCAGGGGTTGGGTTTCCATACAACTGGAGTACTGTGGATCTTTGGTTTCACATTCCAAATCGCTGAGGCCCTCACACGTTCCCCCTTATTTGGAGAAACAACGTGCTTTGTCGTCAGTGGGAAAGAGAACATAGTTTAAGAGAAGGTGGCTCCTTGGGAATCCGTATTCCAGTGGTTCTCAACCTTCCTAATGCCACGACCCTTTAATACAGTTCCTCATGTTGTGGTGACCCTCAACCCTAACATTTATCCATTTTACAGATGGAGAACACTGATGCAGAGAGTCTTAGGTGACTCCTGTGAAAGGGTCGTTCAACCCCCAAAGGGGTCGTGACCCCCAGGTTGAGAACCACTGCCGTATTCAGTAATAAGCCGGTGATTAATAATATTTAGCTTTTACAAGGTGCTTTTTTAGATGTCTGTTGGGTTGTTTTAAAACAGGGGTCTTCAAACTATGGCCCTCCAGATGTTCATAGACTACAATTCCCTTGAGCCCTACCACTTGGCCATGCTGGCAGGGGCCGATGGGAATTGTAGTCCATGAACATCTGGAGGGCCATAGTGTTTTTAGAAGCTTGAATGATACTTCACTGTTTTTATGCTTGGCGGAGGAGATGATGAAGCTGAGAGAGTTCCCCAACCTTTTTGAGCCAACAGGTGCCTTTGGAGGTCGGACACAGTGTGTTGGGCTCCGCCTCAAAATGGCTGCCACAGGAGACAGGCATGCAGTGTTGCTTCAGCTTATCTCCAGTGCATGGGAAAGGTCCTTGTGTGGGATGGCAGCAGCTGCTGAAGAAAGGTGCTGAAAAATCTTCACAGCCAATCAAATCTCAGATAGCCAATTAGAAGTCTTGTTGAGCAAAAGCCTCACCTTCTAAAAACACTTGGTGGGCATAAGAAAAAGCATTGGCAGATGCATAGGCATCCCTTGGAGACTCCAATCGTAGGTGTCGAGGGTGGTTAGGGTGCAACAGAGATCTGAATCAGGGCTTCCCAATTCAAGCGACCGAATTTTTCAGCTGGCTGTTCCATTTCCTAGACGCAGTGCCCGAAATAAAGGCCCGTCCCTTCGACAACATCACCTTGCCTTGCCGGTTCTCTTTTGTGGATGGCATCGAGGGCTTGTCTTTCTCGTGGGAGAGGGAAGATATCAAGGAAGAGCAAGAAGTGGAGGACAAGGATTTTTACAAGTTTTTCGTGGCCCTCCAAGATTTCTATCAGTTTTACCCGAAGCTGATATACAGCTTTGCGGACAACACGGAGCAGGAGGAGGAGAGGAATTCTCTCTACGAAGGGAGAATCTGGGTGGACGACGACGAAATTTCTGAGGGCAACTTTGACCTCATGTTGGAGCAAGTACAGTTTTCGGACGAGGCTTTCTATATCTGCAAGGCCGTGAACTCCAGAGGGGCAGGACAGAGGAAGGTGAAACTCATTGTGGAAGGTAGGAACGTTTGCACACCCTTCTGACACAGAAGATCGAGATTTGAGTCTAGTAGCACCTTAGAGACCGACACAATTTTGGGGGTATAAGACGTTTAGAGTCAAACCTGCATCCTGAATGGAGAAACAGCCCCTCGTAGTGTGTTTTCCCGTTGCACATCGAGCCGGTATGCACAGGGCCTCAACACAGGCGAGGAAGCTTGCATGCGATGTGTGTGTGTGAAACTTTGTAAAAGTGAGCTTTGGCACAAAAAAAAAGTCCGGAGTGGATTTGTAGTTTTCCTAATCTAGGTGAAATTATTTGTCGGTAGACTCATTTCTGGATTAGAAGGTAGGCCAGATGAGCAGAAGGTGGGATCCAGCGGGTTCTCACCAGTTCGAGAGTTGGGTGACTAAGTATTTTATTGTGTGCGAGGAAGGGTTACTGGTGGGTCTTGCTGCCGGTTTGGGCTAAAGTAGAGATTCCATTGGAGTCCAAAATCATAAAGATCCCTGTTGCTTTCCTATGTGGCTGGTTAGCGAGGTGTAGAAAGCCGGGATGAATTCTCCCTGTTAGGGCTGTTTCAAAAACATGTTTTAGAAATATGAAGTAAGTTCCTGGTTTTTAAGGAAAAGTATCCCTTCTTTTGATTTCCTAGAAAACAAAATTAGAAGTGTTGAAAATATTAAAAGTATTTGACGAGGCAGTCAATTAGAGGAAGTATAGTTTGTTTTCTGTTGGCAGTGACGATAGGACTTGCTATGAGTAGAGTTTCAAATGATGGACGAGAAAGATACCCAGCTGGAAATTAGGAACTTTTTTTTACAGTAAGAGTTTTTTACAGTAACAGAGAAATTATTAATGCCCCGCCCCCAAAATGCCTGGCCAAGCCCCCGTCATGCCCTGCCCAGTCCCATTGGCACTACGCCACTGTTTGAATCCCACAATCATTGGAAACTGTTACTAACATTTTTGGATCCCACCACTGTAAAATTGGGAGTTCACTAGATCATATTCTAAGCCAAGCTGGATGGGAGGCAGATTACGCGAACACCATCCTCCCTCCTAGGCATGAGTGAGAGAGTAAAAGATGGAGAGGTCTGAGAAGAAGGCGGAAGGGAGGAAGTCCCTGAGAGTATCAGTCTAACATCAAAGGGATAGAACCAGCATGATAGAGTAAAGGTGTCAATCCCTAGATCCCTATCTAGCCACTGGCTATCTAGTAAAAACCCCTCTGTAGGATGAGGCAGGAAACATCATAAAGTCCTTCTCTTCCAACACTTCCATCAGATCTGATAAAGTTAGGGTTGTCAGCAATGGACTGGGAAATACTTGGACATAATGTGGTTGGGGCCTGGGGGTGGGGAGCTGGGGGGCTGGAGCTGGACCTCAGCAGGGTGCGATGCCATAGAGTCCATCTTCCAAACAGCCACTTCCTCCAGGGCAGTGGTTCTCAACCTGTGGGTCGGGACCCCTCTGCATCAGTGTTCTCCATCTGTAAAATGGATAAATGTTAGGGTTGGGGGTCACCACAACATGAGGAACTGTATTAAAGGGCCGCCGCGTTAGGAAGGTTGAGAACCACTGCTCCAGGGGAATAGATCTCTATTAGTGGGTGATCAGTCATCGAAGTGGGAGATCTTGAGGCTCCACCTGGAGGCTGGCAGCTCAGTCAAAGGTGCTTGGATTCTCAAAAGTACATAACCCGAAAATCGTGTCGGTTTCTAAGGTTCTGCCAGACTCGACTCTCGCTCTCCTTCTGCAGACCGACACAACCACCCTATGAAACTGTCTTCTGACGTCGTAGAGACAGAAATCAGGGTGTGTTTATCTCTTTCCTTTGCATTTGTTCATCACAGATTCATGCCTGAGCCCCTCCCTGGACATACTGCAACTGGGCTGGAACATCTCATGCGAAGCAGGACTTGAGATAAACAACGTTAAGAAGAAAATTTAATCTAGCCGAACTTCTAATATAACACATTCAAGCAGCACCTAGAGTCAAACTGGATGTTATGTCTGGTTTGATGCTTAGGCAGAGGTTGGAGTTAGCCATGCTGAGCCACAGAAAAACCCAGAAGCTTATAATGGGGTGCTCCACAATGGAGGGGCTGGGGTTTGATTTACTCGCAGGCTGTGGGAAGGACATCAGGTGGTGTTCCTGGCTTTTAGTCTCGTACAGGGGCGTGAGGTGGGATATCAATCCATGCTGGCTGCAGCTATGCGCCTCTCTCCACTTCACGCCGGCAGGCTGAGAGAAATTGGAAAAGTGGGAGAAAGGATTTTGGGCAGTGGTAGCCCAGAACAAGCCCTGTTGTCTTCTGCTTTTGCACACTTGTGATAAATGAAAAGGGGATGAATGGAGGGGGGACTGTAGCCTCCTGCGGAATGAGAATGGTTCTGTGTGCGAATCCTGCCTTGCTGGTTGCTGCTGATAAACCAGGAGCACGTTCTCATCTCTCTGTGGAAAAGTAAAATAAAGTTTGGCGCATGATAGGTGCAGCTGACAAAAACTCTTACCCTACTGTTACTACTGAGAGAAAGGGTGAAGTTATTGCAGTTTGCACCATTCGAGCAACTCTGCTCCTCGACTCAGATCCTCCGGAACAATTAGTCCCGAGCTATCATTAGGGACTCTCTAATTGTGTTGTTTTTCCCCCTCCCCTCCCCCTTAAGATGCTGAAGAGCCTCAGGTGCAATTCAGCACAGTCAACGACACCCTGGTGGCCAAGTGCATCTCTGCAGGCTGGTACCACATGCCAAAGGTGACCTGGCACAACCGCCGAGAAGAGGACATCTCCAGCTACGCCATTACAGACATTCTGGAAGAGAAGCAGGACGGCTCTCACCGGGTGGTGTCCATCTTGCATTACCCCGTCTTGCTCCACGAGATCTACACTTGCCATATCGAAGAGGAAGATGTACTCAACAGGCCTGTGAGATCCATCCACAAAGTCCCAAGTGAGTCCTTTCGTTTGGCTGTACGATGTAGTCGTTTAAGAGTGGCAGACGCTAGTCTGGAGAACAGTTTGATTCCCTTACCGCTCTTCATGAAGCCTGTTGGGTGACATTAGGGCAGGGGTGTCCAACTCTGGTGCCCCAGATATTCATGGACTACGATTCCCATCAGCCCCAATTGGCCATGCCAGCAGGAGCTGATGGGAATTGTAGTCCATGAACATCTGAAGCGCCAGAGTTGGACACCCCTGTCCTAAATGATACAACCCCCCATGTCCCCATAGGCAGTACGCTCCTGTGTGTAGCTAATGCCCTGCTTGTTTGTGTATGAATATACTAGTTGCTAATAATCAGGATATGCTAGGAAGGCAGAAAACAACAACAAACAGGCAGGTTAGTGCTTTGGCAGATTGTATCCCATGATTATGTCTTCTTCTTTTTTCCCCCAGAGAGAAAATATCATAATATGTACAACCATTATTAGAAATTCAGCAGCAGGGATCCGTCGAGGCAAGAGGCCGCTGCCGTTTCTGCCACCCGAATTCTTCAGCTTTGCACTGTACGCAGACGTAGCAGAAGAGGAGAGGAAAAACTAGCGTAGATAACAGATAGGGCAGGGGGAAAAAATCTCCCCGGGGTGAATTTGAATGTGACCGTGAGATAGAATAGAAACGCCTGGAACAGAAATGTTTTTAACAGCGCCCAAATGTGCATTCCCAGTTTTACAAGTCAGAACAGTAAAAAAGTTTTTGAGCACAAGACCAATAAAGACTGCCCAAATAAAGCCAGGCGAGCCAGTGCTGCCAATTTCAAAGATTCTTTTCAGCCACGTTTGTATGCCTGGGCAGCTGTTAATGCCTCCCAGAAAGCAGAACGTTACAAGGATCTTCTCTTCCACAGAAGTAAACACACAGCATGTCACACCTGCAGTTTACATTCCAAACGATTCAAAAAAGAGAAGTTACAGCCCACCACTCATGCCTAGTTGAATTATGATGAATCAATCAAGGGCACTCTGATAGAGCCTATTCATAGAACTCTTTTGATTGGGTAAATGCCCCCAAAGCTGGGGTCCCTCAAAATGGTGCCCAAGTGCCGTGGCACCTGCTGAGATTTCAGAACGAGGGGGACATTATTAGGCAGGGCTTGTGATTGGCTGCCCTCGATCAAATGAAAGGGCTTTCCGTTGGCGGATGAGGACAGCTAAGCACCAGAGCAATCCTTTCCCAGGAGGTGGGACGTATTGGCTCCACCTCTGGACCCCCGCCCGAAGTCACTGGCACCTAGTAAAGACTGGATCAGTCAGTGCAAAAGAAAAAAAAGCGCTCCTATATGGCCCACACCCCTTTGAAACGTTTCTGTCCAAACACCAACTTCCACAGGAAACCATGACCAAAGGAGATTTCTTTCTGCCAACAGTATAAACAGGCAGCTCTGATGTGAGTTGAAGTTATATTTGTGGCTCTTGCAGGTTTGCACAGTGGTGTAGTGGTTAAGAGCAGGTGCACTCTAATCTGGAGGAACCGGGTTTGATTCTCTGCTCTGCCGCCTGAGCTGTGGAGGCTTATCTGGGGAATTCAGATTAGCCTGTACACTCCCACACACGCCAGCTGGGTGACCTTGGGCTAGTCACAGTTCTTCTGAGCCCTCTCAGCCCCACCTACCTCACAGGGTGTTTGTTGTGAGGGGGGAAGGGAAAGGAGTTTGTAAGCCCCTTTGAGTCTCCTTACAGGAGAGAAAGGGGGCTATAAATCCAACTCTTCTTCTTCTTCTTCTTTGGGTGGGAGGAGTGTATTGCATCTACTTTAGCTAAACCCACACACCATTCTATCAGCTGAACTTCATAATTACTGATGTATCCCAAGGAACTGACCGATCTACTTTTCTGCAGATGTTACAAATGCCTTTGGGAAACCCAGATGTCCAAAACTGAACATCTTTGAAACAGGAAAGCATAATTTTCTTCTGCTCGTCAGTTTGTAACAAAATGGCAAAAGAATAAAATCAGATACACATTGGGACATCTGAACAAACTAGGCTGCTGTTTTATAGTTTATTTGTATTAATCATGTCAAAAGATATAAACAATATTACAATGACGAACAATTCAATTTCATACCGCTGCAATGCCATTCAATCCAAGAGATACAACCGTAAAACGATGCGTTTACTATGATCTTCCTGCTTCGCAGTGGAAGATTCTCTTTTTGGAGTGAGGCATTTCAATCAGGCGTCCCACTTGAAAACAGAAGTTTAGAAATGCTTTGCTTGGTCTTTGCCCAACTAATAGAGGGAAGCTGGAAAAATCCCAATATGCTGGCGGATATATCCTGATTTTGCAGTCCAAAGGCTGCTCCCACAAATTAGAACGTTCTTGCCTACAATTTGGAACACAGCTGCCATAGCTTGAGAGAAGGGTGAACTGGAGGTTTCCCGACTTCTCGTCTTAATGGGAGTTTTTGGCCCCTAAGCCTATCATAAAGGGAGATCTCATGCAGATTAATTCTAAAAGCGATCTGGAAAATGGGATTCCAGTTCTCCCACTGAAGAGAAATTTTGTTAGCCTAAAATCCCAAGGTGAATCCCATGGCTTATAAAACAAGAGGAAACCAGGACAGCTGTAGGACTAGACCAGATGGTGAAGTAGACCAGAAATAAATGGCGCCTTCTATTCCAAGTGTGGACGGCTATTCCAAGCCGTCTGGTGCCCCCAGCATGAACCTTTCCCCCCTAAAATCAGCTTGCTCTCCAATGATGCTACCATTAAATAATCTTTGGCCCTTCCAAAAACTATTAGCCCAAATCCACGGAAATATCCGACGGAAGAGATTTCCACATGTAGGGTAACTTCCTCACTTCCCTTCTCCTGCTGCAGCCCAAAATGCTGCATCTGGGGGAACATGAGACCCCAACCCCACCCCATAACAGAAGGGGGAATAGTGGGAAATCTCCAGTAGGATGGGAGGAACTGACAAATCTTCCCCTTGAAATCCTCCCCTGGATCCAACCCATTAACTGCACACAGTAGTTTTCAAGTACAGATGACTTCATTTTGTGTTCTGCTGGATACGTCAGAGATGAGTCTCAAAGAACAGTTGAGGACTTCTCTATGAACTGTTTTCTTGGGTATTTGTCTCAGAAGGGACTCTCTCTTGGCTATCAAGGGCACCCGGTGAGAGCCATTAAACAAGACTGCTTGCCACCAGTGGGATGCTGTTCCCCAGCACAACAAAGCAGAGGAAGTGGCACACGGTGAGCAATTGATAGGAGCAGTGCCCTTAATGTCGACTGGGTCAACTTTGATGGGGCGATATTAGGAAGTGTTCACAAAAGTTTGAAGTAAGGAGCTGAGTTTATTCTGCTGCACCCACAAGTGGATACCCATGCTGTTGATTGCAAATACTGCATTGGAGTGGAGATATCCAAGACTTCCGTCTCTGTTCACTGGAGATTCGGACATAAACTCCGACTGCGAAGCACATAAAGTGGATGTAGAGGACTCTAATCGTACAAGCAGAGTTCACCAACACACGTTTTCTAGATTCTAGCACAAAGGGCTGCAGAACTGTACGAGAATGCCGTAAAAACCAGCTGAACACCAACGTGATCTAGCTGGGTGGGCGGCTACCTAAAATGTGCATTGACAAGGCAAACCAGCCTTCTTCTCTTTGCTTTTCGGCCTGCAGAAAGGAACAAAAAGAGGGCAAGATCAGAGGCACTCCCCAGACTGCTGCTTGCTGAATGAGTTAGGTTTTGCCAACAGCCACATAAGTCAATACCTAGCCAGTGCAGAGACCAGTAGTCCAGAGACAGACAAAATATTCACCTCAAATTTGACAGTTTCGGGGGCGCGGTTTTGGGGCCCTTGGAAGGCAGGACTTCCTGTGGCATAAGGCGGGACTTCCGGGTGCTTTTGCTCTGAGGCGGGGCTTGTAGGAGCATGCTTTTGGTTCGTGGTGGGTGGTGCTTGTGTGGGAATACGTGTGGTTTGATTTGGGGGCCCTTTCAGAACTGTGTGTAATGTTGTATTGTATTATTTGATTTGTATACCGCCCTCCCCCGAAGGGCTCAGGGCGGTGAACAACAACAGCATAATAGCATAATAGCAGTAATCATAACATCAAACAACAAAACATCAATAAACAGAGGATCAATAAACACAACATTATAAACCTAGCTTTAAAAACAACAAGAACATCAATAATCATAACATCATAAGCTATAAGGCAACAATAATCATAGCAGCGTATATAATCAACAGAGATAGACATAACAAGCATAGATGGTAGCTTTCCCATTCTGTAGCCTAATGTATACCCCATCTTTCTGCCCTCATAGAGTAGGGTATTTCATACTATAACAAGTTTTAGGTTGCCAAGCTCCAGGTTTGGGCTGCAGGTTCCCCAGAATTACAATTGATGGCCATAAATGGCTTGTTTAGATCTATGAAAACATTGATCCCACTTCTCCTGCAGAAAAATGGCAGCAATAATAAACTTTATAAACCAGCACAGGTTAGAAAAGAGAAAGCTCACAGAATGATATTGGGGTCAGGGGGAAGTCCTCAAGCTTCCAATAGACCACAAGAACCAGATATTATGCATGGATATTAAGTCATATAAAATTGATACAAAAGTAAAAGTGATCTAATGTAATATAAAAACGTATTTAATATAAAACCGGTGGTTTAAGTAATATAAAATTGATATGAAATTAATGTAAAAGTAATGTAAAAATGTATTTGATATAAAACTGGTAGTTTGGGTGTACTGATTTTTGGAGCCTGCGTGCATTGAGAGCAGCTGACGTTTGAAGGCAGCCTTGTATTTGGGCTGGGGGTGTGCGTTTTATCAGACTTTGACCAGCAGGTGGCTACCAGAGGGGTTTTCTCCAGCAAGAATCCAAGAAAAATAAAAAATGCATGTGCTCTGTTTAATTCCCAAACCTCTTAATTGTAAATTAACTTGCAAAAGTAATGCTTCGGCGTGCACTTTAACACGCCCCCTGTACAATTTCTGAGTTTTAACGCCGTTTTAAAGGTTATAGGGAGGCTGGTGGAGAGAGACCGTCTAACCATGCTGGCAGGGGATGATGGGAATTGTAGTCCATAACATCTGGAGGGCTGCAAGTTTGACATCTGTGGTCTAATCCCAGCAGCCCTCCAACCCTTCCAAGCTAACGCCTCCCCTTCCCAGACTGTTGCACCATCCGGAGAAAACCTCCCTTTCAAAAAACAGCTGCCTCACCAAATTAAAAACAAATAAATTAGAGGAAAAATTAAAAAACCCTATTTTTGCCAACGCTCTGCAGCCCCCGCCCTTTTCCATGTCCCCTCTCCTCTTTTCCATGTCCCCTGCCATTAATGCACATGTGGCAGCTGCTCCCAGGGGAAGGCTGCCCTTCCACCCAAGCCCCGCCCTCATCCCATCTACCAGGCTGATTCCAACAGACCTCCCCCTCCCCAGTCATTCCTTCCAGACTCCAGCAGCCGTTTGCACCACACCCACCCCTTTCAAAAGCGGTCACGCAGCCACCCCACTCTTAGCGTCCAGCGAGCCCATTTTTGTAGGTTCCCCTTTCAAGCCAGTCGCCATCTTCTGAAGGAAGCAACAGGGTGGAACCTGCCCCCCCCCCCCCCGCCACAAAAAAATCTCAGTTTTTTGGATTTTTAAACATGGATCCGTATCAGCTCCTCGATGGAGATGGTCAGATACATTTCTGTTCTTCTCGCGGCCTGTTTAAAAGCAGTGTGTGCGCAAAGGGGGATTGGAATTTTTTGATTTTCCATATCAGCTATAGAGAATCAAGGGCCTTTCCCCACTTACCTTAAGCCCCGCGCTACTTGAGGAGAGTAGCGCGGGGTCCCCCGGCACTCCCCACAAGAGGGGCGGCGACAGCGCAGCCACCCCGACGCTGCTGCTGTCGCGCCCCCTCAGCTCGAGGCATCCCTGGCGCTCTTGCAAAGGGCGCCTTTTGATCTGCGCGGGGTCGTGGGGACGCCCAGGCGCGCGCCAGGGATGCCGCGCGCTGGGAATTGCGCGCAGCGACGGCGGGTGAGGGAAAAGTGGGGAAAGGCCCGAAGACCCATCTGAGGGGGCCATCCCATGCTACCTTCAGAGTGCGAACCAGGAGTTGAATCAGCCAGAGTGTAAAGCTCCTTGAGAAAACCAAAGCCGGTTTTTCTGCCTGTTCCAAGCTCTTGGGGCATTTTTCTGCTCCAGGCAGGGGCTTGCTTCCCCGAGCGAGGGGGACTGCCAGCAGCGTGCAGGCCTGGCACTTAAAGAACCTACAACTGGGCATCAGGACTGCATGAAGAGAGAACAGCTCCGGTCTCCCTCTTCTCATTGCGCCAGGCCACCAGATGAAGAAACTTCCACTGAACTTTGTTCACAGAAGGCTTACCTTTGCCCCTCGATTGTCAGGTATCAGCGGTGCATTCCCCAGCGTAGCATTCTGCGGTAGGCTCATCTGGCTTGAGGCACCTGAAGATCTGTAGGCAAACAGGTTGGGAAGAAAGGAAGAGTTTGAGCTTTCCTTGCAAACTGCCTCCCTGTTTGTGACTTCACCCAAAGACATAGTGATCCAGCCTCAGAAGGGAAGGCCCAGATATGCAAAAGCAGCACAGTGAAGTCCAATCAGCCTTTATTCAGTTTCAGGAACTGAAAGGATCCACAGTGTAGTAAAAGGACACACACAAAGCATACTATTGCACAGGAGAACAGGAAGGAGGGCTGGAGAAGATCTCCACGGAGAGCCGCCACCAAGCAGGAAAGCCTCAAGGAGAGGCGCATTCTACAAGAAAGGTGCCACCACGGAGAAAGCCCCAGCTTTCTCTAACCCAGCTGCTCCATTCTGGACTGAGGTTTCTAGGCAATTTTCAGGGGCAGCCCCATGCAGAACTTATTACAGTAATCTAACCTGGATGGGCCAGGCTAGCTCTATCTTGTCAGATCTTGGAAGCTAAGCATGGTTGGCCCTAGTGAGGTACTTAGATAAGAAACCGCCAGGGAATTCCAAGGTTGCTATGCAGCGACGGGCAATGGCAAATCACCGCTGATCGTCCCTTGCCTTGAAAACTTTATGGAATCATGTTAACCGGCTGCAACGGGATGGCACCTTTCCCCACCAGCCCCCACTGATCACAGCTTGGATGATGATGGTCAAATCTTGCTTCTCTAACGCCCACTTTTTTTGTTTGAAGTACTTTACAGCCTTTCATAATTTATTATTCTGCAGGCACCAACCAGAGGACAGATGAACACAGCGCTAATTTTAAGACTTCCAGAGAGCTCCTGACAAGATTTCACATTAAATTTTATTTTTCTAAAGTCATAAGCACCGCTAGACAAGGACCTAACTGTATCACTTTGGGCTGAACTTCATTTCTTTTTACATTATTGATTTTTTTTAAAAAAATGTTCTATATTGTTAGTGGCTTTGAGCGTTAAGAATATTTTAAAGGTGTGATCTTTTTAAATTTATCGATCCGGCCCTTCCTTCGCAGAGCTCTGAGTGGCGTACAAAGTTCTCCTCACCAATATTGTCTCTCTACGACAACTCTGTGAGGTAGGCTAGGGTGAGAATGACCAGCCCAAAGTTGCCAAACTAACTTAATTCTAAGTGGGAATAACAACCAAGGTCTCCTAGTCCTGGGCCAGCTGTCCAATCACGGCCCCAGACTGGCTCTAAATTGAATGTTAAAAGTCACCATCATCGAATTAAAAGGCCTGCATATGGCTCCAAGGACTTCAATACATCTGTTATTTTTGTTTCTGTTGTAGTAATGGCAGAATTAGCAGGCAGCTTATGTTACTAGGAAGAAATAGGCACAGGAATCTTTCCAAGACAGACGGGACTTACAGACGACACTAAAATGGGGGAAAAAACACCCTACCTGAAATCTTGGGGCAGCTACTTTTTAATTTTTTAAATTTATTATTAGTTTTATATACCGCCCTCCCCCTGAGGGCTCAGGGCAGTTCACAACAGGTTAAAACAAACATTAAAACATAATTTAAATATCTATTATATAAAAATAGAATCCATTTTAAAATGTGGATGGCGTCTGGCTACTCCCCTCCCCCCCTTGTGCCCACAGGAGGCCAGATGACATGGTAGATGTTTTTTTTTTTTTACCAGGCTGGCCAAACGCCTGGCAGAACAGGTCTGTCTTGCAGGCCCTGCGGAAACTCTGTAAGTCCCGAAACTTTCTGTTTCGACAGCCAAAAGCTATGATCGTTCACATCTTGTAAAATCCAAATGAAGGCTATAAGTAGAACCTTCACTAGTTGGCTTATTTTTAAATGGTTGTGTTCTTTTTTCCTTGCCTGTAAATGGACATCTCAACCCTAGCAACCGGTTTTTACCTTCTTGTGGTGGTACTGCTGGCAGGGGAAGGCGTATCTTCTTTGGAACTATTCAGAGTTTCTGCCACTGGAACAGTCACCTCGATTTTCCTCTTTCCGGTTTCTTAAAAACAAGCAAGCAAATAAGCAATCAAAAAAACCCAACCACGGGTCTCAGTCACTGGCTTCTGAATTACTAGAAGGCATTTAGTTGGGGCAATGATGAGAATGCGTCACAAACAGTTTTGAAGCTTTTAAGAATGGAGCACCATTCTGGAATTTTTACAAGTTGAACGGCTGCCGAGTGAAGACAGCCAACATTAATAAAAGAAGTCCTTATGGGGCCAACTGGTAATACGGAGGGAGTCTTCCATATGGTTTATCAGCCCCGAGTTTGATGCTGCTGGAAAGTGTGTTTTATTCTGTCTTCTCCACAGCACCACGTGCATTCCTCAGGTGAGT